>NW_012101343.1:1366341-1448658 GCF_000951045.1 Mandrillus leucophaeus
TCAGCAAACTAACACAGGAACAGAAAACCAAACTCCGCATGTTCTCACTCATAAGTGGGAGTTGAACAGTGAGAACACATGGGCACTGGTAGGGGAACATCACACACTGGGGCCTGGCAGAGTGTAGGTGGCAAGGGGAAGGATAACATTAGATGAAATACCTAATGTAGATGACAGGTTGTGGGTACAGCAAACCACCATGACACATGCATATGTAACAAACCTGCAAGTTCTGCACATGCACCCCAAAACTTAAAGTATAATAAAAAGAAATTTAAAAAAAAAACACAGAAAAAGAAAAAAAAATTATGAAAAAAATTAACAAACTAAAATTGTATATATTTATATTGTATGTACAACACAGTGTTTTGAAATATGTATACATTTTTAAAGAAAAAAAGAACCCAGCATGATGTTTTAAAATATGTATACATTTTTAAAGAAAATAAAAGAAGCCCTAGCTTTCTTTTGATTAAGAAAAGTAAAAAAAAAAAAAAAAAAGGACAGAAAGAAAATATGTGTACATTGTGGAATGGCTCAAAGTAATTAATACATGTATTATCACATATCCCTATCATTTTTTTTTTTTTTTTTGGTAAGAACACTTAAAATGTTCTCTCTTAGCAATCTTTGAGTATACAATGCATTGTTGTTTGTTTTTGTTGTTGTGGTTATAAAATGGCCATTTAGAAGCATTTTATTTACCTACAAAGGATGCAGACACATTACACCAATTACTTGTCTAATTATTATTTAGAGTTTAGTAATAAATGAGAAAGTAATGATTCTTAAAACAAAACAAAACAAAACAAAAAACAAAAAACAAAAACCAAAGGCACTAATAGTCTAGATATAGGTCTGGCCTTAAGATTAGTTGATCTAATAGTTCAATCATACCAAGATCCAGGCTTTTTCCATCCATATAATCTGTATTCTTTTTGGATGTCTTTTACAGTCATATCAGTAGCAAGGGGTCTACAGCACCTCCATATCTTTCAATGTCCCAAGGAAAGAGAAGAGCCCATTTCATTTTCTGTCTCTTAAGAATGTGGCAAAATACCTGGCAGATCATTCCATTTTGCCTTACTAGCCATATATTAGGTCATATTCCTGTTCCAGTAACCATTGGCATTGGAAATAACATTACTATTTTTGGTTTAGAGCAAATAATCTAGATTTAACAAATAAATATTGCTGATTCAACCACTATATTTTTAAAGATACAACCATCTACACATCCTAAATTTATTTTCCAAGGACCATTTTAATCTGTCTGTAAAATTCAAGGCTCTCTACTCATAGAATCAAAAATAAGTAACTAGAGCACCAATAATGTCTCAGAATTTATCTGCGTCTTTCAAAGTTAGAGTTCGAAAAAATATGGCTCCAAAAAGTTTATTTTGCTGCTTATTCACCTCTACTAGTCATGTAAAACTCTTTATATAAAGCTCCTCATACTCTGTAAACACTGTTGTCTGAACTATCAATGACAGATAAAAAGTAGTATTTTGATTGAACCATATGAAGTCGCTAATATTTAACCAATATTTGCAATTGAAAATGTAACAATTTCAAGTTGTTACTATATGAACACCAATGTTTAAGTGAAATAAATATTTCTAAAAGTTTGAGCAGACTGCTTGGCAAGTAATTATTATGGAATAAATGGTTTAGGAATCTGCATTAACTTGTTTTGAACATAGTTGCTTTGAATCCTTACCAATGTTAAGATAACAAGATTCCTTAGTTTTACTACTTAAGGGAAGGAAGATAGAGACTAGAAAAATCTCTCTGCCTTTCAGTTGATTAGAAATATTGTATTTCAGCTGACAGAGAGTGAGAAAGAGAGAGAGAATCTAAACTTGAGACATTGATTAGTTAACTTGGGTGTTTTGAAAATTGTCAGTAGTAATGATGGCTAAGGTGAGATGAAAAAGGGATGCCAAAAGGGAATGTCAGCCAATTGGGAGGGAAAAACTATAGGAAATGAAAGAACAATTCTAAGAAGGGGATTTTTTGATGCCTGGGAGGAATTCCCAGTCAACTACCTAGTATATAAGGTTGGTCTCTTCCTAATTGCTGGTATCAAAGGACTGAGAGTAAGTCCAGACATCAAATGAAAATGACAATAATAAAGTAGACTAGAATAGCTACTTGACGTCTTAATGGGAGTAAACATAGGAAACAGTCATCCAATGTGGCTATTGCACTATCCAGGGGTCAGTGTGTCACCAGGCAAGTGGTTCTCAAATTTCAATATAGATTAGAATGAAAATTCAATATAGATTAGAATTTCAAAAGAGATTAGAATCTCAATAGGCACAGAAATGTCACTTCTCAAATTCTACAAAAGATGTTTGGAACAGGCTGAATGAAAACATAGGTTTCGTTCTGTGATGTGAAACAGTACATCACAAAACGTTTTCACAGTTAGCTTGTTTCTAGTTTTTGTTGTTGTTGTTGTTGTTGTTTTGAGACAGAGTCATACTCTGTTACCCAGGCTGCTGTTCAGTGGCACAATCTCGGCTCACTGCAAGCTCTGCCACCTGAGTTCACGCCATTCTCCTGTCTCAGCCTCCCGAGTAGCTGAGACTACAGGCGCACACCACCACACCTGGCTAATGTTTTGTATTTTTAGTAGAGACGGGGTTTCACTGTGTTAGCCAGGATGGCCTCGATCTGCTGACCTCATGATCTGCCCGCCTCGGCCTACCAAAGTGCTGGGATTACAGGCAGCTTGTTTCTAGTTTTTAGAGTTGGATCTTCATATGTGCCTATAAGGCCACAAATGGGTAAGAAATGTCACTTTGCAAATTCTACAGGAAGAGTGTTTGGAACCTGATGAATCAAAATATCACAGTGTTGTAGAATCAATAGTTTAGGTGGGGCCCACAAATGGTGGATTTTTGACAATTTCCCAGGTGATTGTAATGTTTATGATCTAGGACCCACTTGAGAACCACAGTTCTACTACTATATTGAAATTGGAGAACCACTTGCCTGGTGACACACTGACCCCTGAATAGTGCAATAGCCACGTTGGATGACTGTTTCCTATATTTACTCCCATTAAGAGGTCAAGTAGCCATTCTAGTCTACTTTATTATTGTCATTTACCTTAGATTATAGGGTAAATGGCATAGTAAAAATTTTGTTACATTATGGAGTTAATTGGACAGATGTTGGTCAAATGATACAAAATTTCAGTTGGATAAAAGGAGTAAATCCTAGATCTGTTTTACAATACAGTAACCATAGTTAATAATGCATTATAGTATTGAAATTTGCTAAGAGTAGATTTTACCTGTTGTTACCATAAAAAATAGTATTTAAAGTAATGCATTTCTAAATTAGCTCAATGTAATCATTTTACAATGTGTACACATTTAAAAATATGTGTAATAAATATGTGCAATTATTACTTGTCAACTTAAAAATAAATAAGAGAAGCAAATTTGATCCAAAAATATCAGCAGGATAAGAACTGAAGATCATTGGGCCTTCACTGCTATATAAAAGGACATTCTGAAGAATGTTAAGAGTTGGATCATGAGGCTATCCACATTGGGATGCAGAACGCAGAAGTTTCATGAGGCTGAACTAATTGGAATAGAGTTGTAGTGTTCAAAGTCCAGCATTGAAATCTGGCACCTGAGTTTATACATTGGATTTTTCAGTGTCCCCCAAAGACAAACAAGTGTAAGTGATAATGAATTAATAACATCAACTACCATAGTCCAACTGCATAACCTTGCACTGTGAAGCACAAGGAAATAGTTGTGATTTATAATGCAAGCCTGAAGTGCAAGAGACATTATGGCTAATCACTTGACAACAGCATATATTCAATGCTAAGGAAGGGAAATAGAGCGGGAACAGGCATGTAGCAATAAGAGAAGGTGATATGATTGTATTATACCCTGCTCAAGCAAGAAATGAGAGACTAGAGTGTGGTTACTGGAAGCCTAAGTTAACTCTTGGCAGCTATCCACTAATATGGCCAAATCAGTGTTTCCTACGACTGTACCTTCTATTTAGCAATCTTGGTTGGCTTACACTGAAAAATAAAAATGTGTTTTCTCATAATTTAATTATGTCCAGTATTTTTATTGCCTCCCAGACTGTATTATTCTATTAGGGCTGTCATAAGAAAATATCACAGACTGGGTAACATAAACATTATTTCTCATAGTTCTGGAGGCTAGAAGTCCATAATCACAGTGACAGCAGATTGAGTTTCTGGTGAGGGCTCTCTCCCTGGCTTACAGATGGATGCCTTCTTGCTGTGTCCTCAAGCAGCCGTTCCCTGAATGCAGGCTGAGAGAAAGAAAAAGCGAATTATCTGGTATCTTTTCTTGTAAGGACACTAACCTTGTTAGTTCAGGACCCCACCTTTGTGGCCTAAATTACTTCCGTTAGAGGTCTCATCTCAAAATACAGCCACAGTGGGAGTTAGGGCTTCAACATATGAATTGGTGTGGGGAGAGAAGGGCATGTGTTTTCAGTCCATAATACTGACCATGAGAAGACATAAGAAAAGTCTTATCACACCAGAACAAGAATTGGAACTAAGAAACGACATAAACTGAACCATGAATCCTGAGTTTTAGCAACCAGGTATACAGATTTTGACTTAGCAATAATAAAGATGACTCAATTTCCTTATCTTAAGCTGACACATTTAATTCAAAATTAATGACAGAACTTCTAAAAACTTAGTAATAATGTTTTAAATAATTAGATGGCAGATGCAGTGTATATTCCTTTAAAACCATATTGATCATTAATGTTTCTTTTTATATTTTCTAAATTCACACAACTTCTATATGTAATCAGTGTAAGTGAACAAAAAATGTTTCTTCCTGTAAAAGTGGGAAAGTTGTTTGTAGACTTTTTGTTTGTTATTTCTAATAATTAACAAGTGACATTGATTGATAAGTGGAAAATAAAGTGAAGAAGTGAAAAATTCCATCTGGTTCCCAGAGCATATAATGTTGAACAAAGTAACCAATATTAACAAATCTTAACAAAACATAATTTATCTTTTTTTTTTTTTTACTGTTCTTTATTAATAAGTCCTTGGAATTTGAACACAAATTCTTTTCTAAACTCTCTAAACCTCTTTTTTCTTAAAGTCAAACTTGGACAGCTCAAGATTATACAAATTTGATTTGACTAGAAGGAGAAAGAGCAACTGATAAAAATCTATTTTACCAGTTCAAGGAAACCAGAACAGTGATGTATCACCAGATGGTAAATGGATTAATGTCACCTCTAATGATGTTTACTATTTTCAAGTCCGTGTTTTTGCAATTTTTGTTATTTGCCTTTCCACCTATTTCATTTGTTGTAAAAATTTATTAGTCACCACTCTAACATCTGCTTTTCCTATTCTATTATTTTAATGCAGATTTGCAGGAGCACTAAAAATCAGTTTCATAGTTAAAAGAGGAGATATTGAAATAGATCATACAATCAAATGCTTGGTAGTAAAATAAAGAAATAGAAATAATGCTGGAAGGATGAAGGCTGGTGTTGGGGAGATTTGCTGAGTAATAGGTGGACACACAATATCACTGCATTTTTCTTTTCATTTCTGCTTATATCTGTTTTTCTTTGATAGGAGGGTTTGCTGTCTTAATACTATTGTGTTGATTATTGCCACTGTAATATTATCTCTATGATTTTATCATGAAGTGTTATGGATCCTATCTGTATTTTAGGTAGTTGATAGAAGTTACACAAGTACATAGATCTTAGATATTTGGCACTCTGGAAATTCAAGTTAGTTTCTGTGTAAGATCTTTGAAAGAATAATATTTCCATTTTCTGAAATAGAGACTATCAGATTGGGAAAAATGAATTATAGTATACTTCTTTAAAATATCATAGAATATTTCTCCACCTAGTCCATCAGTTATATAAGAGTCAGTCTTTATTTTTCTAGATGTTTCAAATGTTGCGATTCTGCATTGAAATTATTTTTTACAGAATTAAAGAATATATGTCATCTATAGATTTATTCTTCTTCAGCAGCAGGTATATGCTCACCCTTTCTTCATTCCACTTGGTAAATGACCCTGTAAGTCACTGCCTTAGCATCTAACAGTTTTGAAGATCAGTTAAAAACAAGGATCCTTTCCACCTGTAGACGACTAATAGATATAAGAGAGTCAAGAATAATGGTTCTCCTTCCTTGGAAATTCAATTGCTTTCTGCTTCTTGGCCAGTTCACTTCATCCTAAGTGATGTCATGTTTTAACTCTAGGCTAAGACAAGTTTGAAATAGGTGATGGCCAGGCGCGGTGGCTCACGCCTGTAATCCCAGCACTTTAGGAGGCTGAGGCAGGCACATGACCTGAGGTCAGCTGTTCGAGATCAGCCTGGCTAACACGGTGAAACCCCACCTCTACTAAAAATACAAAAATTAGCCGGGCATGGTGGTGGGTGTCTGTAATCCCAGCTACTTGGAGTCTGAGGCGGGAGAATTGCTTGATCCCGGGAGGCAGAGCTTGCAGTAAGCTGAGATTGTGCCACTGTACTCCAGCCTGGGCAACAGAATGAGACTCTGTCTCAAAAAAAAAAAAAAGAAAAAAGAAAAGAAACGAAATAGGTGATGAATGCTTATAGCAAATATTACTTTCTATCTGGAAGTTCAACACACAATAGAAAAACTTTGGTAGAAAATATCTAAAAAACAGGCAAAATTTAGAGACAATATTGCACTTGTATATACAAGAGGAAAATATAAAAATGCTGAAAAACTTGTATTACATGCAAATATAGCAAAGTTAATGGTCTCTTCTATGATTCTCTTTTTTCAGGAAATACTATTTTAGGGGGAACAGTTAACTCAATTGGTCCTATTACAATTCATTCTCACTCCTAAATCTTCCCTAGAATGTTAAAGAAATATATATTTTTCTGATTATGAAGGAAACAATTGTTGACTGAATTAGGGATGAGGGATTTATTCTTCTATAATAATTATAAGAGATGGCTTATCATAATGAATAACTTTCAGGAGTTTTTACTGGCATTATATTCTTACTATCTTTCCAAGGTCAAAAATTTAAAATGAGAAATATATGCATATGTATATATGTACAGAATATATTTACACATAAATATTTATGTGTGTGGGTGTTTGGGTTAGTTACTACAACTCACATATTTTCAACAGATAAAAGTATGTCTTCATATATTTATAAAATCTTTCTATATATATTTTTTCATCATATATAAACAAACTCCTTAGAGTATTAGAATGGACTTTATGCACACAGCAAGTCCACAGAAAGTAATTCATGTTCATTGGCAAGCTAGTTTGCATATGGAAAAAGTGGGAAGACTAGGAATATTTGCATTAGCAGATTCCAGGTGGTAACTACTTGGATAAATCAGATGAAATTTTCAATGCACATTTTTCATGAGCTGAATGGCCAGATCCCAGAAGAAGATATTCTGAGAGACAAAACATTTTCATCAGGGTTGAAAATATTGAGAAAGAATTAAAAATGCCAAGTAAATTTACAACAGTTGTTTCAATTAGCCAAAGCCATCTGAAACCTCTTTGCAAACAAGAAAATAAAAACACATGGACATATTCCTGTCTCTCTCACTTACATTTTCAAATTGTAGAACTATTACTCAGTGAGAAAGATTCAAATGTTAAAAGAAGGTAGAGTTTTCTGTTCACCTGGAATTCTAAGAAAAGTTACATTAAAAATACCAGTAGAGTTATCTACTGCTATACTACTATAGTATCCTCTTCACAATAAAGCCCTAAAAGCAGCCAGTGTTTGGGATTATTTTGGCACTAGTAGATGCATTTAATTAAATGTGTTATTTTCAATGGTATTTTTTGTTTACAAGCCTAAAATATATTATGTCCAAAACAGCAAATGAACAGCTGTATACATGTAAGGGTGTGTATATATATAGTTTAAGTATCATTGGCTATTTTTCCTCTATTTTTTCTGAGACAGGATCCATGTCACCCAGGCTGCAGTGCGGTTGTGTGATCATGGCTGACTGCAGTCTGGATTCCTTGGGCTCAAGCAATCTTCCCTCTTCAGCCTCACCAGTAGTTGGGACCACAGGCACATACCACCATACCTGGCTAATTAAATTTTATTTTATTTTTTTAAAGAGACAGAGTCTCCATATGTTTTCCAGGCTGTTCTCGAACACCTGGTCTCCAGCGATCCTTCTGCCTAGCTAGGCTTCTCAAAGTGCTAGGATTACAGGTGTGAGCCACTGTGCCCAGCCCCTCTCCTCTTGAATGTTAGGATTTCAGTAGTTTTAACAATCTTCATAATGGCCAGTTTATTTGGCTATCAAATATATTAAAATATTTCTTCGGCTTTAGCTATTATTCTTCCATAATAATAAATGCAATTATTATTGTACCTATGGAAGAAGGGTCTCCAGCACGATTTATACGAAACATAAATTATCATCAATGCTAACTCTAAATAAGCATTATGCAATTTCCTGAACATCACCAAGTTTATTTTTATATATTTAATATAGCAGGGATTGATTTTGAATAACTATAGCATTACTATTTGAAACCTGAAATGAATCTTTGAAATTAACTAGTACAGAAGTTAGCAAACTTCAGGTCACATCTGCCCAGACAGGTGAACAAGCATCAAAAAATAGAATCTTTAATTCATAAGTACATGGATGAATTGCATCATATAAGTACTACTAAATCTATAATAACAGTAAAACGGAGGATCTCATTTTTATAGTAAAATGTCCAATACAGGCCGGGCACGGTGGCTCACGCCTGTAATCCAAGCACTTTGGGAGGCTGAGGCACGTGGATCACGAGGTCAGGAGATCGAGACCATCCTGACAAACATGGTGAAACCCCATCTCTACTGAAAATACAAAAAATTAGCCGGGTGTGGAGGTGGGCGCCTGTAGTCACAGCTACTCAGGAGGCTGAGGCAGGAGAATGGTGTGAACCCGGGAGGCGGAGGTTGCAGTAAGCCGAGATCACGCCACTGCGCTCCAGCCCGGGCGACAGAGCCAGACTCTGTCTCCAAAAAAAAAAAAAGTCCAATACAAACAAGCCTATTTTAACACCCGTTCTTTAAGGGTTTAGGGAATGGAAGTGGGCAAAAACAAGAGATTACAGGCCATGTCACTAGTGACATGCCATAACATAAAGCCCTGATTGTCCTGTGATATTAAGGAACTGGATGGAACTACAGATACCGAGATGACATGATAATGAAGATGATAATGGTGGATAAGGTAATAACAATAATGGTCACTTATGAGGTCTTTTGTTGTTCTGGGAACTTTCTATACTTTATCTCATTAATACAATCACCCTATGAGATAGGTGATTTTTTAGAACAAGGGGAGGTAAAACTCAGAGAGATTGAATAACTTGGTGTAGGACACATAGCAAAGTAAACATTGACGTTGAAAGTCAAATTTGGCCTAAATTCAAAGCCAGTGATTAAACAACGACAACAAGAACAACAAAACCCTATGAGACACAGGACTTTTCTGCTTGAGAGTTATATTATAAAATAAGGTATCTTAGAAATCTGAAATGGATTTCTATCTTCCTAGGGGAAAGTGACCTACAAAGGAGAACATAAAAGAGTGATTTTCAGTCATCTTTGATACCCTCTAAATAGTGTGTAAGATCAATTCTATAACTTTCTTTCTGTAAGTATTATTATTGGCATATAAAACAATATCAGAGCATATGATATACTTAACATCTAAGCGCACCTCGCTTGCTACAACAGAATGAGTGAGGCCTTAGGGCAAATACAATCCATGATCACATGACCAGCTGTCACAAAGTTTTGCTCTTCGTGGGGAATGAGATGGAATCCTTTCTTTGGTAGTGAAGGTATGATGGCATAGATTCTTACACCTGCCTGTAACAGGAGATCTACGTTTAAGAGAAGATTGGTCAGGTTGGGGATGGAAATAGGTACCCCCGGAGACAGTACTCTGTGTAGTCATTAACAAACTGGTCATATGACTCTGGATTTTTAAGGGTGCTATTTTCATGATAACTAATGTTTCCATCTTAGATCATTCCATTTTTCTTTTCGAACATACAATGACTGGAATTAAGTTGTGACACACTCACCAATGTTGCAAATGAAGTGCTATAAGTGTGAAGTATGTTTGATAACTAATTTAAAATCCAAAAATATCTTAACCGAAGAGAGCATCAGACCAAAACTAACAAGATAAAATGTAATGCAAACACACACCAGCAAATTTAATTGACATTGTGTTTTTACTGCTTCTTGCTCATGGAAAGGAATGCTATTAATATTTTTATTATTTAATCTGGTCAACATAGTAATATTTCTCTTAATTATAAAATGTTAGTAAATTACTTGGTGTTTTGTAAATATATGACCATGTAATCTTCAAATACCAGTGTGCTTATGTCTTTCTTTGTGATATCTAGAACTTTCATATGTGTCATGGCTTATTCTGCATTGTCTGGGATTTGCCTGTCAATGACAAAGTGTATCAATAATATACTGAAAATTAGGCTTGTTTTCTAACAAATAGATGATAAAATCAGATTTTTGCAGTCATTAGTACATTATCTGTGTAAGGGTCATGTATGACATTAAAAAGCAAAACAAATAAAAAAATACATTCAGAGAGATAGTCTAGAGATGTTTTAATCAAAGCAGTATGGACCACAGACCAGTCTGTGAACTTAGCATCAGTCTCTAAATATGTAAGTACAGAAATGAGAGCAGATGTTTAGAAATTTTACAGCAATTTGACAGAGTAATTTTATGTCTTTTGAGTCTAATAATAAAACATGTGATCTTGCATTTTGTAGAGCTTTGTTTTTTTGTGTTATTCTTTTAGTAACTCTTTTTTTTTATATTTTACAAAAATGTCAGTCTGTAAAAATAGAGAAAATAAGTTGGTCTTGTTGGTTTGAGACTTACTTTTATATGAGGGAAAGAAATATGAGGATGGTGGTTGAGTTAGATGAATTTCATGTTTCAGTTTTCTTTAAGCTATGCATGAAAGCTCCTACTGTAAACTATAGTACTACAGTTTGGGACACCCTGTGTTGCACTGCAATCAAATAATCAACTTATTGAGAATAGAGTTAGAAAGGGTGCATACAATTTCAAAACCCAGAATCCCAGGTTGGGTTTCTCAGCTCTGTGTGTGTGTGTGTGTGTGTGTGTGTGTGTGTGTGTGTGAGTGTGTGTGTGTGTGTGTTTCTGTCTTTTCTTTGCATGTGTTTTGCTAAGCCTCTTTCTCAGTTCTACCCAAACATTCACAATACCCAAGATGTGACTTTAGACATATTGAGGGCCAAATTTTTAGAGGATGTGAAGGACAGGACAAAAATAATAGCTTCCTATTGTGTTTAGCCTGTGTCCATTATTAAGCCACCTCAGTAACAAAAAGGGATTTATGGAATTGTTGACTTCTCTCCTTTGAACCCATGGTGTATGGCATGAAAGACATTTACATGAGACATTTGCCCATGGATGCCCATGAATGAATCTTAACAATATTCCTAATTTCTAGTGTGCCAGTTATAACTCCCCTTTCTTTTTTCCCCACTACTAGAAGTAGTATATATTGGATTTCAAGAGATATAAAATATGTTCCTTGTTCTTTCTTTTCTTTTCTTTTTTTTTTTTTTTTTTTTTTTTTTTCACTCTGTCACCCAGACTGGAGTGCAGTGGCATGATCTTGGCTCACTGCAACCTCCACCTCCTGAGTTCAAGAGATTCTCCTGCCTCAGCCTCCTGAGTACCTGGGATTACGGGTGTGCACCACCATGGCTGGCTAATTTTTGTATTTTTAGTAGAGACAGGATTTCACCATGTTGGCAGGCTGGTCTCAAACTCCTGACCTTGTGACCTGCCCACCTCAGCCTCCCAAAGTGCTGGGATTACAGTCATGAGCCACCGCACCGTCCCAAAATAAGTTACTTTTTAGATTCATTTTAAGTAAGTAATTCCTTAGCTTTAGATATTTAACTGTGAGGTTATTTTTTTCAACTCACAAATTACTATGATGGCACGACACTGTAGTAGTTTCCTGCTCATTAAATATAGAGGACACACTCAGACATAAACACGCAGGTTTGGTGTGTACACATATAACAAACAGATTTTTTATAAAGACGTACAGGGTAGGGAGGATCACGAGGCGGGCGGATCACGAGGTCAGGAGATCGAGACCATCCTGGCTAACACGGTGAAACCCCGTCTCTACTAAAAATGCAAAAACTTAGCCGGGCGAGGCGGCGGGCGCCTGTAGGCCCAGCTACTCGGGAGGCTGAGGCCGGAGAATGGCGTGAACCCGGGAGGCGGAGCTTGCAGTGAGCCGAGATCGCGCCACTGCACTCAAGCCTGGGCGACTAAGCGAGACTCTGTCTCAAAAAAAAATAATAAAATAAAATAAAATAAAGACGTACAGGGTAGAAAGTGATTTTACAGTTCACCTAGATCAACTCTTTTATGTGAAAGATGAAAAAAATCAAGGATTTACTGACAGAAATACAACGATTTGCATATTCATTCTGTGTATCAGCAGAACAGCGCATGCCAGTTCTGTTTTTTAAAATTAATGTTAAGCACACACACATTTATGCACAATGCTTATCCACAATTCAATAATTATTTCTAAATGTAATATATACACATTTACATTTTAAGTCATTTTATATGCCAGAATCAGATATCTTGTGACTTAAGAATAATAATTTAAAATATTTCCTATTCTTTGATAGAAAAATAATCATTTGATAATTCTTACATTTTCAATAACTGAAAGAGATATATACAATTTATAATTTTGCTAATGGATATGGAAACCAGTAGTCATTTGTGGTCCTTGGGTGCAATGAAATGAGGCCGTTCAATTTGGAATGTGTTATAAGGATCTAATGAACTCCAGAGATAAAAGTCATAATAATAAAACAAATCTCATTGATACTTTTTTCATTTTTTTTTTTTTTTATTTTTTTGAGACAGAGTATCGCTCTGTCGCCCAGGCTGGAGTGCAGTGGCCCAATCTTGGCTCACTGCAAGCTTGGCCTCCCGGGTTCACACCATTCTCCTGCCTCAGCCTCCCGAGTAGCTGGGACTACAGGTGCCCGCCACCACACCTGGGTAATTTTTTCTGTATTTTAGTAGAGTCGGGGTTTCATCGTGTTAGCCAGGATGGTCTCAATCTCCTGACCTCATGATCTGCCCACCTCGCCTCCCAAAGTGCTGCGATTACAAGCATGAGTCACTGCGCCCGACCAATACTGTTTATATTAGTTTTCAAGTCAAAATGACAATATATCGGATATATTTATTGAAATAAAATGTATGCTTGAAATTAATTTTACCTTTTGTTTAACTAAATGTGACAACTGGAAAAAATCTATATTTTTTCAGTGTCTCATACAATAATTTTATTGAACAGCACTGGTTTTGATTTATCTTTCCTCCTTATCTCTATAAGCAATTTCAATTCTGATAATAATGCCCAGCAGAGACTTTATCTGAGAAACTAAGCTAAGTCAGAGAAAAATTCTGGGTCAGAGTTTGGGAAGTTTTTGTCACACAGAATATTAAATGACTAGCAAGTCAAGACCCACTATGCCTTTGTAACTATCATCTAACATTATAACCACACCCCACAAACTGAGTTTTGAACAGTTTTAACTAAGGTAAAAAGCCAATAGAATTTTGACCTTAAAATAGGTTAATTCTATATGATAGCATTTTACAAGAATACAAAAATATGCCATGGTCTTGTGAAACCTTCTTATGCTTGTGTTGAGCTGCATGTTTTTCTATCCACAACCAAATCACACTGCCTTGATAAATGCTCACTACAAATGAACTTGGATAATTTTATAGTAATAGGCATAGCAGTATTACTTTTTTAATGTGCCAAATTGTTTTACTTCCCGATGTGCTACCTCATTCTAGATTCTTTGGTAATTACATTTAGGTCAAATTTAGTTTTGTTGATAGTTCCAAAATTTTTGTAAAGTTCTGTGGATATTTTTAAAATAATAAATGTATCCAATCATAAAGATCTTTTTCAATGTGTTGTGCCAGAAAAAGTTGATAGAGAGGCAGAAGTACTAGATTCCCACCGTGGCTTTTACTTGCTTGCCATTTGTGGCAGTGGCCTTCATCATTAACTAAGACTGAAGTAGGTGTCCTTAAGGCCCTTCTTATTCTATCTAGTGTTTTGAGATTCTAGTTTGGGATTTATTAATAAAGTATAATGTTTCTATGTACTTTTTATTTGTCACAGGAACTGTTGTATCTCCAATATCTAGATCAGAGTCTGACATATTAAAATGTATCTTTAAATTTGTTTAATTAAAATGTCAAAGTAATTTCTCTACAACAATTCTAGATGATTAACCTATCATATTTTTTATACAAGCATGCCCCACATAATGACATTTCAGCCAATGATGGACTGCATGTATGATGGACATCCCATAAGATTATAATAGGGTATTTTTACCATATCTTGTTTTATGTTTAGATATGTTTAGATGAACAATACTTACCATTGTATCACAATTGTGTACACTATGCAGTACACTAACCTGCTGCTCAGGTTTGTAGCCTGGAAGCAGTAGGTTATAACTTATAGCCTGGCTGTGTACTGGGCTATGCCACCTAAGTTTGTGTAAGTACACACAATAACAATCACACAGTGATGTAATTGCTTAACATGGTATTTTAAAAATCATAACTCTACCTATAACTGTATTTTAAATATATATTTTTGATATTTTAAAATCTAAATGTTTCTATTTTATGATATGGTTTGGCTGTGTCCCCACCCAAATCTCATCTTGAATTACAGACCTTATAATCCCTGTGCGTCGTGGGAGGGACCCAATGGGAGGTAATTGAATCATGGGGACAGGTTTTTCCCATGCTGTTCTTGTGATAGTGAATACGTCTCATGAGATCCAATGGTTTTATAAAGGACAGTTCCCCTGCACACACTCTCTTGCCTGCCACCATGTAAAACATGCCTTTGCTCCTCCTTTGCCTTTTGCCATGATTGTGAGGCCTCCTGAGCCATGTAGAATTATGAGTCCATTAAACCACTTTTTCTTTAAACTTTACCCAGTCTTGGGTATTTCTTCATAGCAGTATGAAAATGAACTAAAACATTTTATTCCTATATATTTCAATTATGTGTACTCACAATTTAATGTTGAATTACATTTTGAAAATAAATTTCAAATTTTAAATCTAATTATTTATTTTTGTATTATTTTAATGACAAAATAATACCTTGAATTTATGTGACCTTCTGAGGAGGGGGACAGAAGACAGGTTCATCAGATATGTCTGCTTGGAGAGTATTGAGTGGGTCTATTTCAAAACATCATTTAATTCCTGCCTGAATACTAAAGGATTAGTTTATAATACACATACATAAATCCTTTCTCCTACCAGAAGGCCGTGAGTTTCAGATTCTTCACCTTTTATGCATTTACCAGAGAGCAAAAGTAACAATTTCAGAAATTTATCTTATACTTAGGAGTAATTACTTAGAATTCATGAATAATTACTTAGAACCCAGTGAAAAATCTCTGTGAAATGAAGCTTCCAGCAGCAAGCTTGTTGAATTATGCCCCTCTTTTGCTTCTCTAGCGCTGCTACCCATTGCCTAGTATGTGGTATCTGACCTCTAGATAACAACTAAGTTAATTATCAATGTTTGAAGCTTTGCTAATAAAGTGAAAAAGGTACTGTTTGTGTGGAATTAGTGATTCCAACAAGTGTCTTTTGGTGGTTCAAACCGGACATTATAATTCAAACAGCCGCTTTACTGCAGCTAATAAGTTAACAGCAACCATGATAATTTCCTCCACCCTCTTGGACATATATAGATCAATTCAGGGCCTGACGGTGTTAGGGAAAGAAACAATTCTTGTTATTGCATCCCCTGGGAAGTCAATTGTGTAACTAAGAAAAAATAAAGATCAAATTGTTGTTGGTGACCAACCTACAAACGAAGATGAATCCGCCCCATAAGGTGTACGGCAGCATGAAGGGTAGAGGGAGACTCTGACATAAAACAACTCACAACCCTCCCCATGTCTGTTCTCCTTTTTATGTGAGCTAACATGCCTTTCCATTATTTTACACCAATTTGATTTGAGGTTTCTTTTTTTTTTTTTTTTTGTAAAGTACTTAATAACTGTTGAACTCAGTATATAATTTCTACAGAAATGGAGGGCTACCACTCAAAATGAACTCTGACCACTTATTCTTTGTTCAGTGTGAGGGCAATTTATCTTCTTAGAAAACCTGAAACACTGATGCAGAGGAGTGGGAAAGCCTGCAGTTGGCTAGGCTTTGGACATCAGGAACAGTCAGTAGTTGATACTACTGCTTGGGTTGGCATTTAAAACAAGTATGGGGAAGAATGAGATACTAGCTTGTATTTCATGTATTAATGAAGCAATGGAAAGTTGAGAAAGAACTGTAGGTAACTGCCTCTAGACTTTTGGACATACTGTCCCTTGTGTTATTAGAGAATAATCATCCCTATTCAACTGCAGTTATTGAATAAATTTCAGTAGTTAACATTTCTGCCATTTCCCTTTTTGGTGTTTTGGTGACATCATAGTTCTTAATAGCCTGTGCTTGTTTTTATTCCTTAAGGCTGCCAAACATACAATTTTTTTCTGCAGGTTATCTTGCTGGCAAACACCTATTCATTCCTCAAGACCCTGCTCAACTGTTAGCGCTTCTGTCAAGTCTTCTTTGAATTAGACTTCACCCCATACATTTCCAGTAACAATAATATTTATTTTTAGTGTTTTCATAGCAATTCCTGGGGGACTTTAAAAGCACCTCATTGTATCTGTATTATTAGTTTATTTGTGTGTTGCTTTTCAATATAGGGTGATATTCTAAACACAGGAATTACACTATTTTTATTTTTACAGCTCCAGCACCTGATATAGTGGCTGATAATGGGATCAACGTCAATATATGGATTTTTAAAAAAAATTATGGAGAAATATTAATGATTTGATGAATGAATAACAGTAGTAACAGAATAGAGTTTTTACTTTTCTTTCTACAGCACAGACCTCAATTTGGATGATGATATTCAAATGTCATTAGTTTTGGCACCTTTGGCAAAATGAATAGCCTTTAAATTTGTTACATAATTTTCAAACATTCCAAAATACTTGGAGTTAAATATCATCCAATAAAATAATTTGAGCAGCCTTTAGCTATATTCAAGAACAAATATGTAGCAAAATGTCTGCATTGCCAAAGAAACTACTAATATTCCTAAGCAACTCTGTAACCATATGTTGCTCTGCGAATGCAATCCAGAATGTTTCTGCTCTACAATTCCAGGGGCTGCAAACCTTTCCATCTATAAAGTAAGAATAAGAAAGCTTCCAAAGTCTCAGCTTGCTTTATGGTTATGTGTCCATAGTGTTTCAATATTGGTAGGACTTGATGATCTGAAGGAGTTTTCAAAAGCATATTTTCAATTTTTTCCCATCCTCAATATCATAGGCAGTGATGCCTAAATTTGTACTCTTTATTGTACTTCATCTTATTTTCCATTGAGAAGCTATTTGCATCAAAGCAGAATTCTTCAAAACAAGATATCAAAATGAGATATCTTGTTTATGATGATATAATCATTTCCTTAGAAACCAATTATGATGTAAACATGACTGTGGCTTCAGGTAGCAGAATGAACAGCAGAAAGTGTTGAATTCTAACCAAGATTTTTGTTTGTGCATTGTTATATTTAGAAACCAGAAAAAGACTAGAAAAATGCAGCATATGTGTTGAGGAAAAAATTACTTACATCCTAGAAAAAATATTTTAAATAATTATTTTAGGATGTAGCTTTATAAATATTTAGATTTATGGCTCAGGTAGCTTTGATGACTGACTGCATTGGGAAATAGAATGGAAGCTTTGTCATTCTAAGCCACTTAGTAACATTTCAGATGCAGAGTTTGCAGACAAATTGTCTAGTACAACCCTTCATTTTCCACAAGAAGAAATGAAATCCTAGAGAGGGTAAACAGCTCGATCTAGGCTAGACAAGGAGGTAGTGGTAGAACCAGTACAGAAACCAAGCTTGTTTAGGACTATTTTTTTTTTCCTGTCAGTTTTCTGAGTTTAAACTATGGTAGGACACATTTGCATAAAACTTTTCCATATCCAAATCATTTAATGCTAAAAACCTGAATGTTTCCATTTTAGTATAAATGTGAAACATGTAAATCAAAGACTAAAGCACAGCTCAAAGCTTTACATTATCTAAATACATATGAAGAATTTGTTCCTACAATATGTCAATATGTGTTTCCATTAGCCTGAAGACTGAAATATTCTTGACATTAGCAAACTACAAAATATTATTTGTAGGAATCAGGAGAGGCTTTTGCATCCTAGTTGCATAATTTCAATGTAAATTTACTTATTTTCACCATGCTAGAGAAGAATAAATAGTATAATTCAAATAGTCAAAGCAAGAAAATGTTGCATTACCTATATGCATATATGTGTATGTATATATTATATATACTTATATGCTATATATTTTGTATTTAGTTTTTGAGTGTGTGTGTATGTTTATATACACACAAAATAAAGGGCAGTGTACATATCGTTTTGTTCAAGTATACTTTTGGCTCCACAATTTTTAGCTTAGGCACTGTTTTATAAATAGTTATCAGTTAAAATTATTATATGAACCTTCTATATTATTATACTTCTGTGTAGACGAGACTCTAAAATAATCTAAACAAGACTCTATAAAAATAATGTAATTGTTTTTATTTTTGATGAGCGCCTGTTCATCTTTTCTAGAAAAGGTCATGCCTCTTTATCAGTGAGGTGATATATCTTACTTTTTAAAATCCTTCATATCTAGTATTCCTTTACTCACTTTATAGATGAAGTATGTAAAATGCTATACAATTTGCCATCCCTAACTGGGAGAATTAATGATCATATATTTAGCTACATGTACACACATGCACCCATACACGCACACACACAAACATACTCATTTCATTATTCATCAAGAGAAAAGAAATAAAATGCGGTAGTTTACTTTTTCAGTTTAAAAGCATCTACAGACTGAGCATTTGATTACTTCTCTCTAGGGGCCCATAAGGTAGAATTTACATGTTGATACATATTTCTAACTGTGTTATCCGGGTTTTAATATTATTAGGTTTTAGTTAACCTCAAAGAGTAAGTGTAAGTCTATCTACAGAGATGATAGCAAAGATTCTTGTCTTTGCTTCTGGCTTTAGGCTCAAGAGGAACTTTTTATTTTATTTTTTATTTTTAGCCTCCTGCTATTTTGGAGATAGGCTATATATGATTTTCACAAATGCGTATAATAATAGAAAATAGTACCTGTCTCGGAACTCTGCACATGGTACTCCCTTGGCAGCAAGAGTCTTTGGCTTCATTAAGAAATACAAATTAGTATGGCCCACTGTTTTGAAATCTGACATGAAAAATAAGAGCATTTATACACCTGAAATGGATTTAAGCAGATTCAGTAACCAGCCTCCTACAAAAGTTCAATTAAATATTCAAATTTCAGTAGCCCTTAAATACTTGTATCATATTGGAAATGGGTTGTTGTGGTTCTTGAGTAAGTTTATGCTTTTATTGCATACTTTGTTGCATGTTGTGTGATTAGTGGATGGTTTTCAAATTAAGTTATCAAAAGATATTACATAAGTCTTAGGAAAACAGAGTTTGTAGTCTTTTGAAAGGATAGTAATATCTATCTTTTTTTTCTTTCTGCTGTTGATGTGATTGATTTATTTTTAGCAAAAGAGAATTTCAAAGTATGTATTTAAATCCTCCTGAAACTCTTGTTCTCTGGGCATAGGGCAATATTTTAGTTACTGAACTGAAATCCTTCCAGTGAAAATATACTCCTGAATTCTAGCCAGTCCCTTACAGTATCTGAGAAAATTGTGGAAAAATTCAAAGTATCAGGACTACTTGAATTGCCTGTTGTATCTCATGTTTTCCAATTAGTATCAAAGCCAGGTTAATAATCATGTCAAAAATGGAACTAACTGGAAATAAACTTAATTCTACCCTTCCTAATGTCTCATTTTAGTTGACCAGCTCATTATTATTTTACTTCTAATGATTTTTAGGTGTTTTCAAAGTAAAAGACATGCATTTTCTCTGTCATCATGAAAAATATTTCAGAATATTTAAAGGAGGGGGTGTATGGCACATACCCTTGGGCAGAATCTCTCTGACTGTGACTTTGTGCTTCTGCTTATTCTCTTCCTGCCTCAAAAGTAGCTGCAGCTCATCAGGACTCTATACAGAGTAACTGGTAAAATCTTTTTGGAATCCTTCAGGCTGTATAAATGTCAAATGTTGCTGCTATTGCTGTTATTAATGGGACTTTTGGTTGAGAGAGAGAAGGAAGGAATAGCTTGATTGTATTAACATGCATTGCCTACGTATTGACTGCAAAGAAAAATTGTGTCTCTAGGAAGAAAGTTAAATTTCCATGATTAAGTATGCAATCGAGAGACAGCAATCTGGCTAAATAGAAAGGAATGATTTGCTCTTTAACAAGCAGTTAGTTCTACCTGGAAGGGAAAATAACTGTCTCTCTCCCCTTTATAAATCTGCCCCTTGTTTAGTGCTTCGTGGACTACATAAGGGTGCACCACACAAAAAGGAGTCTTCCCAAACCCTGCAATTTCCTAATTTTATCCTCCTGTATCCATTGAATATATGTGAGACCCCCCCCTCCGCCCAGAATACAATATATGAGGCATACATAAAATGAAAGAAGAAAAAGTACTGTTTTACTTTATTTTTTTTTTTACAAAAAGAATATACAACTGGCTTCTTTCCTTCCAAGAATCCTTCAACCTTTCCTATCTTTGTGGCATCCATTCAACATGTGTCAACACTAAGTGGACTCTGGCAGACTCTTTAATGGGGACATGTCATGTCTTTTGTCTGGAGAGAAAAGAAACACTCCCCTGTATTACTGTACTATTCTCTGCAGGAAATGAAGGTGAGAAAAATGAAGGCCAGGTCAAAACCATCTATGTATTGTGACACACACCTCTGCTTTTGTGCACTTTAGGATGATTACACATTACACTGGATAGCACTTAATTATTTAAAGTGACTTTTACCTTATTGTTATAGCCAGTGTATGATTGAGTCCTTGCTGGGAATGCCAAATTCTTCTGTTCCTGAAAGAAAGGACTGAGTTTAGATGTCAAGTAGAGATGGCAGATTGTAATTTGACAGGGAGAGAGGAACTAGGCAGTACTCCAGTGAGGCCAACCTCACTGAGTAATTCAGCAGAAACCGAGTACGGGCAGTCTCCTTTAAGAGAGGAGGTGATGGAACCATCTGGACCTTCGGTAATCACGTATTCATCATTTAGATCTTGGCAATGTAGTATAGTGAGAGCTATCATTTTATACAAATTTTAGGTAGAATTTGTACTCTAAAGACTGATGATTAGATGTAGGTACTCCAGTGAACTACCAAGAGAAGCTGAATAATTAATTTAACTTCCCCGAGTCTCATTTTCTCTTTATATGAAAAGGAAGTTTTAACATCTACCTCAGAGTTTTATTAAGATTAAGTGAAGCTAATGTAAGTGGAAGCGCCCACATAATGTGCTTAGTGGGTAAATGATAAACATCAGTTCCCTTCTCTTTCAGCTTGAAATGCCATTATGGTCTCTGTAATGGCCACTTAGAAGCAGGGACCAACTCACCGTGAAAGAGCAGTGACCAGCCGTGGCAGTGTGGCAGAAGTGACAGCCACATTTTATATTGGTACATATGTTGTAAAAAGGCATAATTATCTTTACTAGTTCTCTCTGTGGCCAAGAGGAGGATACTAGGAGCAGCTGAGTAGATAGATAACACTAACAAGAAATAATGAATACAATTTGAGTTCTGACTGGTGGCAATTTTACTTTGGGTCTCACCCACGGAGACATGTTGACATTTCTAATAATGTAGCACTTTGACTTGCAGGCCTACTTAGAAATATGTATGGGGTACTTCGATTAAGAAGACTATTAGCATGATGAATAATGTCTGTAACGTTCATGAATTTAGATGAGTAATAATAGAATAGGAAAACAGAGCTTGGTTGGGGTACATATTTAAACTGGGGGAAGATTTCTAGTAGTGGAAAGATGAATCCAGAGATTTGGGATGATGGATTTTTGTAAGCTGCCTTATCTGCTACCTATTTTACATATGAATCAAACTGTTTAGGAAGGAATGAAAAGATTTTCCTACTTTATATTTAATTTTTCATTTTAATTTTAATAACTTAAAAAATTTTTAATCTACTTTTAAAGTTTTTCAATTTTATACTAATATTCTATACATGTTAACAGCTTTAGTGAGGTTTAATACAGTAAAATTCACAAATCATAAATATATAATTCTATAATGTTTTATAAATATATGGAATTGTGCAATCATTACCACCATCTGGTTTTAAGATATTTCAATCAACCCCCAAATTTCCCTCATCCCTTTTGCAGATACCTCCCATTACTACTCCTTGCAACTATAGATGTATTTTCTGTCTATAAATTTTCCTTTTTTGGACATTCCACATTTATTAAGTCAGACACATATAGTCTTTTGCATCTGGTTTCTTTCATTTAATATAATATTTTTGAGGTCCATCCATCTAATAGCATGTATCAGTAATCCATTTCTTTTTATTGCTTAATGGAATTTTATTTTTATAGTTATATCATATTGTATCAATTTTTGGGCTATTATGAATCATGCTGCTATGAACATTGTGTAGATGTATTTGTGTAAGTACATTTTTACTTGTCTTGGGTAGATTTTAAGAGTGGAGTTTCTAGGTCATAGGGTAAGTTTATGTTTAACATTGTAACTGCCAAAATACTTTCTAAAGGAGCTTTACCATTTTACATATTTATTGGCAATATATGAGCATTCCAGATTTGCATATCCTTGCTATCATTTCATATTATCTGTCCTTTTTGTTAGAAGTTGTGCTGTGGTATTTCACTGTATTTTTCATTTGCATTTCTCCAATGATAAAAGATGCTGAACATTTTCATGTGCCAGTTGGCTATTCATATATCTTCTTTGTCAAATGTCTATTCAAAATATTTGGTTATTTTATAATTATTCACCTTTTTCCAGATTACATATCTGATGAATGATTTTAAAAATATATTCTCTCAGTATGTTGCTTACCTTTTTATTTCCTCCATTTAAATTAATTACTTAATGTATTTATTTTTACTTTTCTCCTACCCTTGGAAATCATTCCTTGTCTTCTGAAGCACAGAATTTTTAAATTTTTATGAAATCAAACTTATTATTTTTTTATCTTATTGATTGGGGCTTTTGGTTCTGTATCTAAGGACATTCACCCAACCCAAAATGATAAGAATTTTCTCTTACGTTTTTGTCTAGGATTTTAAATAATTTTAATGCTTATAATTAGGTGTATGATTGATGTCATCTTAATTTTTACATATAGTAAAGTAAAAAAGGAAAAGACTAAGTTATTTGTTTGTAGATATACCATTATGCCAGCACTATCTTTTGAAAAGACTAACATTTTGACATTGAATGCTTTGATACCTTTATGAAGTCAATTGAACACACAAACATATAGACCAATAGAACAGAATAGAGAACCCAGAGATAAACTTGCAGATTTATAACCAACTGATTTTCAATAGGGTACCAAGATTATTCTGTGCAGAAAGAACAGACTCTTCTATAAATGGTGCTGGGAAAACTGGATAGATGTATATGCAGGAAAAATGAAACTAAACCCTATCTCTCACTATATACAAAAATCAAATCAAAATGAATTAAAGACTGAAATGTAAGATCTAAAACTGGGAAATAACTAAAAGACAACATTAGAGAAGCACTTCAGAAAATTGATTTGGGCAAATTTTGGGGGGGGTAAGACCTCAAAAGTACAGACAACTAAAATAAAAATAGACAAATGGGATTCTATTAAATTAAAAAGCTTCTGCACAGCAAAGAAAACCACCAACAAAGTGAAAAGCCAACCTACAGCATGAGAAAAAGTATTTGCAAACTATCCAACTGACATGGAATTAATAACCGGAATATATAAGTAACTCAAACAACTCAATAGCTAAAAAAGAAATAATCCTAAAAGAAGGAAAATCATTGTATCGAAGAGGCATCTGTCCTGCTGTTTATTGCAGCATCATTCACAATAGCCAAGACACAGAATCAACCTAAGTGTCCATCAGTGAATGAATGGATTTTTTAAAAAAGGTTGTTTATACATATAGTGGAATACTATTCAGCGATAAAAAAACCTAGAATCAAATTCTGTCATTTATAGCTACATGGATAGAACTAGAGATCATTGTGTTAAGTGAAATATGTCAGGCACAGAAAGACAAATATCACATGTTGTCACTCATTCATATATGGGAACTAAAAAAGTCAATCTCTTGGAGGTAGAGCGGGTGGTGGTTACTAGAACCTAGGAAGTTTACTTGGGGGGTGAAGATTGGTTGGTTAGTGGTTACAAAAATAGATGGAAGGAATAAGTTCTAGTGTTCAATAGCACAGTAAGGTAAACATAATTAACAATAATTTATTGCACATGCCAAAATAGCTAGAAAAAAATATTTAAAATGTCTCCAACATAAAGAAATAATAAATGTTTAAGGGGATAGATATCCTTATTACCCTGATTTGGTCATTATACATTATTTGCATGTCTCAAGATATCACATATACATAAATATGTCTAACTATTATGAATCAATAAAAAAATCAATTGACCATACTATTCACTAAACTCCAGTCTTTTTGAGATATTACCAGGTTTTACACTAATGTCCTTTTACTGTTCAGTAATTCAATCAAGGGTACCATGTCACGTTTAGTCCTCCTGTCTCCTTAGTCCCTTTTGGTCTGTGAATTTTTTAGTCTTTCCTTATTTTTCATGATCTTGTTTGAAAATCCTGGTGTTTTTATTATTTATTTATTTGTTTTTACAAACATCCCATGGTAATGTAAAAGACAAATATTAGGGAAAATTGGGTGAAGGGTATATGGGAACTCTCTGTATTATGTCTACAACTTATCTATTGATTTCAAATTGTTAAAAAATATAAATTTATTTAAAAAATTAATTGACTACACCTGTAAGGATTTACTTTTCAAATCTCAAATCTATAATAATTTATTTTTATTCATATCCTGGCACCAATTATACGCTGCCTTGATTATTGTGACTTTATATTGAATTCTGAAATCTGATAGTCTATATATTCCAAATTTATTTTTCTTTGAAATTGCTTTTCTTGTTTAAATCCTTTTCATTTTCATATAAATTTTAGGAGCAGTTTGTCAATTTCCCCCCAAAATAGTGTATTGGAATTTTGGTAGAGTTTTATTGAATTTACTGGTTAATTTGAGAATTGCCATTTTTAAATTATTGTGTGTTTCAATCCATGAACATGAAATACATCTCCATTTATATAAATCTCTAATTTCTGTCAGCAGTGTTTTGTAGTTTTCAGTGCATAAGTCTTAAATTTCTTTTGTCAGATTTATTTACTAGTATATTTTCTTTTAAAATATATTGTGAGTAATATTGTTTTTTCAATTTCAATTTTGTATTTTCTGTTGCTACTATGTAGAAATAAAATTAAATTTTGTATATTGATTTTGTATTTTGCAAAGTTACTTTACTTCTTTGTTTGTTCCAGTGGACTTTTTGTGTGAATTTCTTGGGATTTTCTATACACAAGATTATTTTATCTGCAATTTTACTTCTTCCTCTATAATCTAGATGTCAGCTATTCATTTATTTATTTATTTATTTATTTATTTACTTACTTACTTACTTACTTACTTATTTGTCTGAATACACTGATTAGAAACTCCAGTATTATGTTCACTAGAAAGGACAAGAATATATTTCTTTATCTTAGAATGACAGGATTTGGCTGTAGGTTTGTAAATGCTCATTGTCAAGATGAGGGTGTTCACTTCTGTTCCTAGTTTTCTGATAGTCTTTAAAATGAGTAAGTGTTGGATATTGTTAAATGCTTTTGCTGCACTTATAAAGATAATAATTTTATTCTTTATTCTATTAATGTGGTATATAAAATGAATTTATTTTCAAAGGTGGAAATAACCTTGGATTTATAGGATAAACCCCACTTTATAATGAATATAATGTGTTTTACTCCCTACTCTTCATACTGGCTAATTTATCTGAACTATATTCAGATTTCCAGATTTTTCTTTCTGCCATATCTAATCTACTGTGAAACATCTTTACTACATTTATTTAATTTTTTGAGCTTTTCAACTCCAGAATTTTCATTTCTGAAAAATATATATAATTACTTTTATGACACTATTTTCAATTTATTGGTGTCTTGTTTTCTTTACATCACATAAAAATGTTTGTTTCTATTTCTTAGACAATATTTATAATACTTCTTTCAAGCATTTGTCTGCTAAATCAAACATATGAGTACATTAATTAGACAGTTTCTATTGACTGTTTTTCTATTTCTATCCCTTTAATATGGCTGTTAATTTTCTGTGTCATTGTATTTCTTATACCTTTTTGTTGAAAATCAGATATTTTATATAATGTACTACAGCAATGCTAGATTTCTATTTTTGCTTTTCTAAATGAAGTTTGTTGACATTAGTGGTTTTCTGTGTCTTTTTTTTTTAATTTAGTCACTTTTCTGGATTAATCCTGAGATTTGTCTTCCCTCTGGTACATAGTTGCTGATGTCTCTGCTCAGATTTTTTAAAGTTAATTCTTGATTTTCCTTTTAACCCTAGCTTTCTAGAGTTTTTCTATGTATCTTGAGTACGTTAATAATTAGCCAATGACTGATCAGAAATCATGCTCAACCATCTCAGAATAGTAACCCTTCAGTTTTCTGCAGATGCAGTGTATGGTGAATCACATTCAAATTTCAGCTAATTTTCGTGTCTTCCCTGGCATTTATTTTCTGCTGGACCCTTTTGCATCTCCTGTATTTATGCACACAGCTTCTGGGCTGACCAAGACTATGCGGCTAGCTTAGAAGCTCCTAATTTTTAACTACATATATGTATAGCTTCAATCAGGAATATATTTTCCCCAACCATGAAATGTGAAGCTTTGAAAATCTATTGTAATTTCTAGTAACAATAGCAATAGGCTTTCTGGGCATTGCTGCCAACATCAACTACAACAAAGGTGCCAGTCCTCATGGCTTTACTCTGCTCTGGCTGAATCTCCACCCAGTGGTGGAAGTGGGGATGTAGCAGAATTCCAGGGCAAGAACGTTATAAAATCCTATTCTTACCTGTTCTTCTGCAGTTTTTCATTTACAAATGCCTCTCAGATTTTTTTATGACTTTGGTTTATTTCCAGATTGTTGAAATAGTTATTTTCATCAATTATGTTCAGTTGTAGAGTGACTTTTTGCAGAAGGTAGCTTGCCTATCTTCTTAATTGCCCATACCTGGATGTCCTACCAACTCTTCCACACATATTTGCCAATCATTTCATTGAGAATGGGGTCACCATTAGATAACATTTGAAACCTAATGTAAAGAAAAAACAGGGTTATGTTTTTTCTTGGATACCTCCTTTCTTTTACACTTTCCTTAAAAGTTTCATAGGAAATGAATCACCAGTTTTTCCTAAAACTGAAAAATTCAGTGTCATTGGTTCAGGATATATATAGGCATTATTCATATGTATTATATCTGCCTGTTCTATTTTGTAATCTTTCACTGTAACAAAAGTGAAATGGTTTATATGTGTAGAGTAAGAACTCAGTGAAGTGGCAGGCTAAGAAAATGGGTGCAGTATTATTTAGCTAGTTATGAATTGGCTAAGGAAACACAAATTAAAGTCTTTCAGAAATTTTGAACCTGATTTCTTAATTTATTATGTACCCTATTGATTTAGATATATCTTGGGTAACTGATGATATGTAAGGGTTTTGAGTAGTATTTCAACATGAAATCTCAATATAAAATAATATATTTAAAAAGAGAAGGCATAGAATATTGGTCTTAAAAATTAGTTTGAAAAATGTGCTTACATTTGCTTTTAGAAAGTAAATCATTTTTTTTCTTATAGAAACTGAACAAAAATAGGAGAAAGGAGTTAACCTAATCTTTCTTATTATTAGTGATAATGATGATAATAGCATTTTATGTTATTAAACAACTGACAGTTTAACAAATAAGCTAAACTAACTTTTATATACCAGAACTTATTTGATATATTTAGCAATTTAGTGTTGCAAGATATACCAAGTGAAACTTACTAGGTACCTATTCACACACTGAGCCAATAATTGGTTATATAAAGATGGAAAGGAAAGTCTTAGCATCAAGGAAACTGCAATCCTTAGTGGGAATTAAACACTAAGTAGACAATTACAGTGCAATGGTTTGTGTCACAAGAATGATTTTCACAGATGTTATGGATGTAACCTGAGAAGAAACATCTTAACCTTGGTTTCCTAAGTAAGATAGTGCTAGAATATAAACCATACAGGTAAAGATGAATGAAAAAGATGAAAGAAGAGAGGAGAAATCTTATTTTATACTTTTTATAAATCAAGCATTGATCAAGGCACTTCACTTGGGAAATCTTGTTTAGCAAAGGCAACTACTCAGTAAAGATCTTTTCATAATCTTAGGGAAAAACAAACAAACAGACAAATTAAATCCTCAAGCCCATTAGGCATAATTAACTTGGGTGAATTGCTGACATGATTTATGTGTGTACAAAGATTTACACGCAGCAATGTGTGTTATGCTGATAGAAAAGCATAGAAATAAAGAAGAAAGCTTTACAGGTATTGTTATCATAAAGTTAGGGAAAAGTGAAGACTTGACCTAAGGCACTGGCAGTGAGAAAAGAGAAAAGGATAGAGTTGTAAGCATTTGAGGAGTCAGCCAGCATGGGTTGAAAGTTGATGAGTTCACCTTAACTTTTAATGTAAGGAAGAGATAAGATTCAAAAGTGATTCCCAGGTTTCTGACTTGGGCAAAGTAGTGAATGATGTTTGTCATTCATTTAGGAAAAGAGAGCAGGAGAGGAAGCAAAATTGGGATGGGAGTAGGATATTAGGGACCAGTAACTAGATGTCCCCAATGCAATGCTAACCATGTTCTTAATAAACCAAGCAACCCTTGCATCAACTACTAAGTTCTACTAGGATGGACTAGGATGGACGGGTGGACTAGGCCTTGCCAGAATAACCATTATGATGCAACACATCATACCTATCAGGGTCCTTCAGATTCCAGTATTCTTGTGAGTTGAAAGGGTCTGAAAAACTACTAATTACCCTCAGCTTTCTTTATATAAACAACTAGCCCTTAAAGAATCATGGTCTCAGGAAGTCTGTCTCTCTCTCTCTTTCTTTATTTTATTACGATGAAAAAGAGTCATTGAAGAGAGGGATATTTCAGACAGCTGTTACCTGTATTTCTTTTCAGTTAGATAAATATTATGTCAGTTTTTTGCCAAGTACAGACACACTGGCAGGAAAGTTTTCTGAATGAGGCAAAGGAATAACCAGGTTGGCTGTTCTAGCTTTCAATCCTTATTTATTACACCATTGCAATTTGTCTTAGAACAGAGACAGCTGTCGTTATGCTAGTCTCAGATTAAGCTAACTGTTGTAGACAAGGCTCTGGTGGAAAAAGAGACATACTTATCAGCTTCTGCATTGTGTTCCATCCAGGATTACCTGTCTTTACATTATAGATATGTAACGTGATGGGACCACAAGTCTTCTACCTATACGTGGAAAGCCTTTTAAAGACCTTCAGAGTCAACCCTGAATATAATATCTTTTGCAAAAGATTGAGGATTAAAAAATGTCAAAATACCCTGTAGAATACTAGTTGTAATATACTTATCAACTTTAAGGTTATTTAAAAGTTGCCTTCTAAGCCTAGAAATCTCCTAGTTATTTGCATTTAAATGGCCCTCTAAAACTTACTTAACAATGGAAATTAGTCGCCAGTAGATATCATCCATATTGTCCTATTATATCCATTAGTATGATGTTAAGTGATGCTAATGATGATTACACACTCTATAAGAATGTGTCTAAAAAAATACAGTAACTATCTTATTAACACATGCATTATAAATGAATCAAGGTGTGAAGCCAACGGTTATCATTCTGAACACTTGCTTTGCAGGCAACATAACATCTTCCACTCCAATTCCAAAAAGAAAAAGACAAAAAACTTCAGGCAGAGTAGTTTACAAACAGCCTCCGGATATCAGTTGTGAATCTGTGACAGGATAGGACAGCTGGTTTTGGTTTTCACATTTACTCATGGGTACCATCTACTGTGCTTTCTGCTCTCTGATCTCAGTGGAGAGTGAAGAGTAAAATCCAGCAATCTGTTGGCACACAGATGTGGAGCCATTGTCAAGCTTTTGCTTTTACATCCCAGTTCCTCCTGATAACCTCTAGTGGCGTAGAAGTAAGGACCTGCCATTTGCATCCCAAAAAGAAGCAGATGATAGTCAATATGTGTAAAACTTATAAACTGTCAGCAAACCTCGACTTTGGTCTCTTTGAGCCTTACTTACTCCTTTGCCAGATGGACCCAGGTCTCTCATTTAGTCCAAGTGGGTGATTCCTGTCCTCTTCATAGTGGTAGGACAAACTGGGGGGATGTCCTCTTAGTTTTTTTCTTTCACAGTTACTTACTTCGTGAAATTGCATTAAATAGTTTTGCCTACATGTATAGAAAGCATCTTATATTCTATTAAGAAAGATATGTAGCTATTAGCTTTACTGCTAGGAGGAAAAATGTAGGTCATTTCTCTATTAGAGCACACATAATCGTATAACACTGGTAAAAGTGTCACTTTTATAACAAGCTCCTTTTCTTGATGTTTATGTGACAATGAGTTGGACTAGAGTTAAAGAGGAAGGTGCAGGTCAACCAGTGCACTGAGCTGATGGCATTCCCACTGAATTTGACAGAACAGTAACAACAGGAGTCAATTTTAATGAGACTGGTGCTCCTTGGGAAGGACATGTGCCGTAAATTATCAGTTCTTGGAAGAGGAGGCAAAAAGGGAGCCACAAAGGAAATTTTTTAAAAGTATGGGTGATAGAACAAGGTGACTTCCCATGGAGAGCGATCAGGGCTCTTGAGAAAATCATCCAAGACCTGCAAGTTAAAAAATTACTGACTTCAAAAGAGAATTGGAATGGAGTGTCTATCAAATGTGTTTTGGTAAATAAGGTCTGAGGGAAGGGTATTGATATGGTTTGACTGTGTCCCCACCCAAATCTCATCTTAAATTGTAGCTCCTATAATCCTCACATGTTGTGGGAGGGACCCGGTGAGTGGTAATTGAATTAAGGGGCAAGTTTTTCCTGTGCTGTTCTTATGATAGTGAATAAGTCTCACAAAATCTGATGGTTTTATAAAGGGAGGTCCCCTACACATGCTCTCTTGACTACCACCATGTAAGACATGACTTCACTCCTCATTCATCTTCTGCCATGATAGTGAGGTCTCCCCAGCCATCTGAAACTGTGAGTCAGCTAAACCTCTTTCCTTTATAAATTACCAAGTCTTGGGTATGTCTTTATTAGCAGTGTGAGAATGGACTAATACAGTAAAATGGTCCCATTAGAGTGGGATACTACTGCAAAGATACCCAAAAATGTGGAAGTGACTTTGGAACTGGGTAGCAGGCAGAGGTTGGAACAGTTTGGAAGTCTCAGAAAAGGACAGAAAAATATCGGGAAGTTTGGAACTTCCTAAAGACTTGTTGAATAGCTTTGACCAAAATGCTGATAGTGTTATAGGCAATGAAGTCCAGGTTGAAGTGGTCTCAGATGGATATGAGGAACTTGTTGGGAACTGGAGTAAAGTTCACTCTTGCTATGTTTTAGCAAAGAGACTGGTGGCATATTTCCCCTGTCCTAGAGATTTGTAAAACTTTGAACTTGAGAAAGATGATTTAGGGTATCTGGCAGAAGAAATTTCTAAGTGGCAAAGTATTCAAATGAAGTGGAGCATAAAAGTCTGAAAAACTTGCAGCTGACAATGCAATAGAAAAGAAAAACCCATTTTCTGGGGAGAAATTCAAGCCTGCTGCAGAAATTTGCACACAGAACAAGGAACCAAATGTGAATCACCAAGACAATGGAGAAAATGTCTCCAGGGCATGTCAGAGACCTTTGCAGCAGCCCCTCCCATAACAGGCATGGAGGCATAGGAGGGAAATATGGTTTCATGGGTCAAGCCCAGGGTCCCCCCGTTGTACACAGCATAGGGACTTGGTGCCCTGCATCCCAGCCACTCTAGCCATGGCTTTAAAGGGCTAAGGTACAGCTCAAGCCATGGCTTCAGATAGTGCAAGCCTCAAGCCTTGGCAGCTTTGATATGGTATTGACTCTGCTGCTACACAGAAGTCAATAATTGAGGTTTGGGAACCTCCACCTAGATTTCAGAAGATGTATGGAAATGCCTGAATGTTCAGGCAGAAACTTGCAGCAGGAATGGAGCCCTCATAGAGAGCCTCTGATAGGTCAGGGCAGAAGCGAAATGTGGGGTTGGAGCCCCCACACAGAGTTGCCATGGGGACACTGTCTAGTGGAACTGTGACAAGAGGGCCACTGGCAGCTTGCACTGTGCACCTGCAAAAGCTGCTGACTCAACACCAGCCTGTGAAAGCAGCCAGGAGAAGGGCTCTAACCTGCAAAGCCATAGGGGTGGATCTGCCCAAAGCCATGGGTGAACACCTCTTGCATCAACATGCCCTGGATAGGAGATATGGAGTCAAAGGAGATCATTTTGGAAATGTAAGGTTTAATGACTGCCCTACTTGTGGGGGCCAGTAGCCCCTTCGTTTTGCCAATTTCTCCCATTTGGAATGGGTACATTTATCCAATGCTGATACCCTCATTGTATTTAGAAAGTAACTAACTTGTTTTTGAATTTACAGGATCATAGACAGAGGTGACTTACCTTGTCTCAGATGAGACACTGGACTGTGGACTTTTAAGTTAATGCTGAAATAAGTTAAGATTTTGGGGGGCTGTTGGTAAGGCATGATTGGTTTTGAAATGTGAGAACATGAGATTTGGGAGGAGCCATGGTGAAATGATGTGGTTTGGCTGTATCCCCATCCAAATCTCATCCTGAATTTTATTAATCCCCACGTCAAGGGTAGGGCCAGGTATATATAATTGAATCACGGGGCAGTTTCCCTCATACTCTTATTGTAATAATGAATAAGTCTTACAAGATCTGATTGTTTTATAAATGGGAGTTCCCCTGAACAAGCTCTCTGGCCTGCTGCCATGTAAGACATACCTTTGCTCCTCCTTTGCCTTCTGCCATGATTGTGAGGCCCCTCCAACAACGTGGAGTTGTGAGTCAATTAAAACTCTTTCCTTTATAAATTATCCAGTCTCAGGTATGTCTTTATTAGCAGCATGAGAACAGACTAATATAGGCATGCACTGTAATATAAGAAAGAAGGAATTCTGCTATGGGTTCCAAAAATTGCTGTGGTAACCTGGTCAATTAGATCTTATTCTGGCACCATTTTATAACCATACCTAATGAGCAAACTCAACCTTGCATGAAATGATCAAGTCTGAGATCTTAAGAAAATGGGAGAATTTTATAAAACTTTAAAATTCAAATCATGTATTTCAAGATGTTAATGTGAAGAAATGCACTGTATACCATCATGTAATTTTTTCCACTTTCTCTCCCTCTTTCCAGAAACTAGGGACTTCTATAATTTGTTTCTCTTTCAGATTCACTTACTCACTTCTCTTTTTTAATCCAAATATTTTGCAGATGTGTTATAAACAAATAGGTAACCGAAGGCTTCTCTTTACTTTTGGTGCCTTAATCTTTGATTATTCTAATGTTAAAAATTACAATTTTCCATTATCCACAGAAGCTGCTTTTAGGATACATGAAAAGTAAATTCTATACTGGGATGTATGCCATTGGAGTCTATTTTTCCTCTATGATATCTTATCACAGTTTCATTTTTGTGGCTTAGAGCTTAGGGCAAATATATTTCCTATTCTTATTTTTATGTTTCAGAAGAATATTACATAGTATCTCTTAAATGCTCCAGGGCCAGCTTTTGGAAATCATTAAGAATTTTATACTTTAATATAGAGAACCAAAAGCAATGGTTACATTGAGGGCCAAGTTTCCTTTCTAAAGCCTAACAATTAACAAATTGTTAATACCATTGCTGTTATTTATTGGGCAAACATAGTCTGCTGATACATTCACAAGATGTATATAACTGTCTGCATTCTATAAACGAAAAGACTGTGCATCAGAGGCTTTAAGTCAGAAGCCTAAGTCACATAAGTGAAAGTTGCTAAATCAGGATGGAAACCTAGTTATATGTGATTTAAAAACCCATGTGCTTTCTACTACAGTCTATTCCTACAAATTAGGATTAATAATAGAAATAAGCATCTCCTTTTCCACTACATTTGACATTTATTGAATTTAATAATTTTTGGCAGGTTGTAACATAAGCTAACGATAATTACAGACAATTACATGTTAAACTGGGCAGTACTTACAATGCAATAGCAATTAGTGAGAAAGATGGTAAGTGAAATAATAGGGAAAAGGTGCATGAAGGTTGGAATTAAACTAAGTCTCATAAATAATAATGGCTGCATTCTGAAAGGGCCATAGCATTTACATTGATTTCTATATATCTGATCTTCTTGGCATCCTGGCAGTGTTGCTATTATCTTGCCTATCTCACATATAAGGACATTGAAACCCATGAATGCTGCTCTCTCCCTCACATACAAGGACCACCCAAGGGAGCAGCCTGCCTAAAGTAGATGCCATTTGGTCAGGTGTGGTGGCTCACGCCTGTAATCCCAGTACTTTGGGAGGCTGAGGCCGGTAGATTGCTTGAGCTCGGGAGTTGGAGACCAGCCTGGGTAACACGGTGAAACCCCTTCTCTACTAAAATACAAAAAATTAGCTGGGCGTGGTGGTTTGCACCTGTAGTCCCAGCTACTCAGAAGGCTGAGGCAGGAGAATTGCTTGAATCCAGGAGGCAGAGGTTGCAGTGAGCCGAGGTAACGCCACTGCACTCTAGTGTGGGTGACAGAGCGAGAATCCATCTCAGAAAAAAAAAAAAGTAGATGCCATTTATATATTAATTCAAATATATTTATTGATAGCTTCCCTCTGGTATGCACCGTACCAGGCTCTTAGGAAACAGTGGTGAACAGGATACATAATGTTCCTGTCCTCAAGGAACTTATGCTCTTGTACAAGCACAGTCTATCAGTTATTAAATATAGTAAGCTTGAGGTATAATCAACATAACTAATTCGCATAATCTTAGGTGCTATGGAGGAAATAAAGTAAGAAATTATAATAGTGATTAGAGCTAGCAGTAGATGAGGGGAGAAGATGGCTTCATACTTTAGATAGTGGAGTTGGAGAGGGCTTCTTTTAAAAGGTCACATTTGAAGTGAGATCTGTGTGAAGAAGAGTCAGACATTAAAGAAAAAAAAAAAGACAAGGAAAGCTTGAGAAATATCTTCCAGATGAAGGAAGAACACAATGAAACATCCATAGGAGAGAATCAAAGTGCCATGCTCAAGGAACTAAAAGATCTCCAGGATTTCTGAAATACAGAGCACAAGTCTGGGGAGGAGGACAGAGGTCTGATTATGCAGGGCTTTGCAGAACATAGGAAGAGTTTGGAGTTTATTCTAAGTGACACTGCAGGATATTGGAAAACTTAAAGGAAGAAAATGTTAGTATTGGATATAAATTTCTAGAAAAAAGTATTCTGGATTACATGTCTAGAGAAGAAGTATTCATCCAGAAAAAAAGTATTCATCCAGAATACTTTTGTGGGTACAGGCAGATCATTTAGCAGGCCCCAGTAGCAAACAACAATGTTGACAATGGAATTGAGGAAAGTTGGTGGATATATTTTGGGCACCAAACCAAAAAGACATGTTAATTAATTAGGAGTAGGGGTGAGAGAAATAGAAGAATTAAATTTAATTGTAAGTATTTGGTGCAAACCATCAGATACATGTTGCTGCCCTTTTTTGATTTTTTTTTCTTTTTTTTTTTTTTTTTTTTTTTTTTGGTTCATCTCCACTCACTGCAAGCTCTGCCTCCCAGGTTCACACCATTGTCCTGCCCCAGCCTCCCACATAGCTGGGACTACAGGCACCCGCCACCACACCCGGCTAATTTTTTTATTTTTGTTTTAGTAGAGATGGGGTTTCACTATGTTAACCAGGATGGTCTCGATCCCTGACTTTGTGATCCGCCCGCCTCGGCCTCCCAAAGTGCTGGGATTACAGGCGTGCCACCGCGCCCAGCCCCTTTTCTGATTTGAAGAAGGGAATGGAAGGAGCAATTTGCAGAAATGGGAGTTGAGATACCTAGAGTACCATTTGAGATACACTCATCTTAAAATGTTATTCAACATCCAATGCAAGACACCATGTTTAAAAAGTCTAACCTCAAGAGAAAGATCAGGACTCAAGTTAAAAATTTGGTTTTTGGCTTATAGATGTTATTTGAAATTAGAGAACAAAATGAGATCATCTTAGAAGACAGTTTAGATAAAGAACTGATGAGGGCTTCCACCAATGTTGGGGTGCTCCTACATTCGTAACTTAAATAGAGAAGGAGATAACAAAGGAAATTGAGATATTGCTGGTAAAATAGCTGAGAGAACCATGATGACACAGAAGTCAAGAAAAGACGATATTTCCACAAGGAGCAAGTATTCATGTGTCTCAATTGTTGCTGCAAGGTCAATTAGGTAGTAGAAGATATATTAACATTGGATTTATCCACACCAAGGTCACTGGTAACCTGAACAATAGTGATTTTAGTAAACTGGTTGAAATGGAAATCCATACAAAGTCTAATTAAAAGAATAAAAAAGAAAGTGAGGGAATGGAGGTAATAAATAGAGACAAAGGTTTTAAAGATATTTGCTGTGAGGAAAATGCATAAATGAAGCAATAGGAAAGGATATGGAGTAAAGAAAGAATAATTTCAGTCTTTATTTTGAGCAGTGTTATGACTTCAAATCATTATTTTTGTACATTTCAATCCCTTAGAGTACTAAAAGTCACATAAGTCTTGGAAATAAAATGAAAGTCAAAATGAGGTCTTCCTATTTCAGGGAGAATAGTATAAGCAAACTTTAAGAAATTTAATAACAACCACCATTTACTGAGAGTCTCCACTTTTTAAAACATGATGCCAGGATCTGGCAATATAGAGACAATAAATTAATAAATTTATTCAAAATATACGGTTTACTGAGCACCTGCAACCTGTCAATGTAATTCTAGGTGCTGAAGTTTCAACAGTGAAACAAACAGAGTACATTCCTTTCCTTATTAGGCTATTTTTTTTTTCTGTGTGGAGGAGAGGAAACAGACAGTAAGTGAACGAGTAGAGTATCTACTTACAGCAAAAAGTTTTATAGGAAAAAAATGCAGCAGGGGAGGGATATAGGTAGGACACAGAGGTGGGGAGATGTAGAAATTTTTAAATATAATTGAGAAAACTACAGTGAAAAAACTGTTTGAACAAAAATAAACAATATTGAGAAATATTGATATCTGTGTGAAAAATAGGTTCAGGCAAAGGAGATTACAATCCAAAGGGCCTTGAAGTAGGATCTTCCCAGGTCAAGTATATAAAGTAGGAGAGAGAGAACGTGTCACACGCTTATCTCTATGCAGTTCATTCTTGATTTTGACAAGAGCAGTTCAGCAGAATAGTGGAGAAGGAAGCCAGGTTGAAATGTGGAGAGAACTAGGTGGAGGTAGAAGATACAGTCAACTATTTTGAGAAGTTTTACTGTAAAGGAAAACAGAGAACTGAGATGGTTGTTGGAGGACAGTGAGGTCTGGAGAGGGATTTTTTTCAAAGATGGAATTATAACTGGATGTTTGTACACTGATGGGGATTGTCCAGCAGAAAAGGAAGAACCAGTGAACAGCAGAGAGGAAGAACAGCTGAAGCAAAGTCCCTGGAGAGGGGAGAGAGGTTAGGTAGTGATTAAAAAGACAAATAAGTGAAAAGTTTGGCATCAGGTGTACAGACAAATTGACACACCCAAAGGAATAAAGGTAGAATAGTGCTCAGATGCATGTAGATATGTGGTGAGGAAGTGGAAACACGATTTTTTATCAATCCTCTGTTTAGTCAGAGAGAAAGCAAGTTATTAGCTGAGACGCTGAAGAAAGAGATTTTGGAAATTTGATGAGAAGAGAGAAAGTATGAAACAGTCATTTAAAAAGTGAAAAGATCAGAAGTATAGGATTGACCGACAGCACTGGGTCTCCCTTGAAGTTGGTGGTCATGCATTTTAAATGAGGCAAATCAGGGCAGTTCCACGAATTTTTTCAGCTGTGCTCTGTTGTGCAGAGGAGAAGGCGGAGGAGACAGAGAGCACCCTTTATTTTATAATAGCTCAGGAGAGAGAAAGAGAGAAGAAAAGAAAATAAAAATAGTAAAACAAAAATACAAAATGTGTAAGTGTTACAATTGAATTACTTCAGATATAGTGAGAGTTCAGAATTGAGAGCAAGAACTCTGGCTGTACGTGAGTAATAGGTATAGGAAGGTTAGACACAGAAATAAGTGCTTAAAGCATTAATAAATAAGTAGGGATGGAGAACATGTATTTCTGAAAGTGCTGATGAGTTTATCATTATTATATAATTTTATTATCAATCAAAATCAAGATAGAAAGTATAATTTTAGTAGTCTAGAAATAGTCATAATAATGGAAACAGTAATGAAAATTATGATAATATAAAATAGCAGATGATATATACTATAGGATACACAATATAATCTGTAATTTTACTACATTTCTTACTCTTGTATCATCTATTATTGTTTAGTGAATCTCAGAAGCATAGTTACGTATAGCTATTATTCTTTCCATTTTACAAATGAGGAAGCCAAGACACAGGTTATTAAGTCACTTGCTCATGATAAAAACAAACAAACAAACTGGTAATTAGCAGAAAGAGCATTCAGATCCAGACGTACCTGATGTAAATTTTTCCCAAATAATCAAAACTAGTATTCCTAGGCGTGGAATTTTAGGCTACTGCATCCTGGCAGAGTTAAGATCATAGGTGCTCATCAGTACCGTTGAATGTGGTATCCAATATAATATCTAAAGTAAAGCTTTGTCTTAAGATACCATACAATTAGAATAGCATGTTGATTTTCTTGCCACATGCTGGCAAGGTTGAGATCTGAATGTTGAATTACTCTGAGCATGAGCTGCTGTATCTGAAAACCAAAGGTTCAAATGGAATCCTAAAATCCATGCAGAAACCTGCAATGCCTACTAGTTTCATAGCATTTACCGCTTTGGAAGACAGCTCCATCTGCTCCTCCGAACAGGAGACTTTAATTGTGTCACAGAAAGGAATGGCACAGTCTTCAAGGCTTCTGTTCTGTCAGAAAGAGTTTGACAGTATACAACTTAGTTGTTCCTTACACAACAAGGTCAATGTTGGAGTTATCTCGCTGAGTCAATTCCATCAATACTGAGAGAGAGGGATCAGTGAAGATGAAATAAAGAAACAACTGGTGTGCTCACGGGTTGTTTGTTTCCCTCTGTCTTCATGGATAGACTTATTATTACAGGGTCTGGGGATGACAATAAAAACTGAGAGGTGAGAGATATCCCGTGAAGCCTGTCGCAGGACAGGTCGCACCAGCAGCGTACAGTGTGAAAATGAAATGTCTCTGTCTTCTGAACCTGTTGAAATGTATCTCTGACAGACTATGAAATTGACTTTTATTATTGACAACTTATCAGTCTATTGGGGAAAACTGTGTGGGGGTGAGGAGTAAAAGTTGACTGAAGTTAGAGTGAGGTGCCCCGAAAGTTAGCTGTGTATTTTGAAAACAACCGTATCCAGTTTTCTTAAAAGGATGAAGAGAAAATCAAAAGAGAGCATGCACTTGGGTCATTAAAAATGTAATATAAATGTAGCTCTCTTTGATGAATTTGAGAAAAAAAGTAGAGCAGTTTTTATTAATCCTACTCAATTCTCACAAATGCAAAAACTCTCTCCTCTTAATTTTCTAGAATGTAGATTACTCAAGGACATTTTTAATTCAAGACTGGCTATACGCTGTCTCCTAGCACACATCAGAAATGTGCCTTTCTTCCTTCCTGCATAGTGGTATGTTTTTGAGAAATACTGATTGATTCTAATAGTAGATGTAGTAAGCAGATGTATACATTTCTGGGACTAAAATGAAGTAAAATATTCTAAGTCAAAATACACACAAATATGTGACTCTAATGTAAGTACGTATTTGTGATTTGGGCAGATTTGTCAAAAATTATTGCAACAATATTTTTGGTCTTACCCACTTTTCCAAAATTTTGTTCCATCAAGAGCGGGTTTTATTTTCCCTCTCTTGGAAAAGGAGTGGGTCTTTGTGACGGTCCCAATTCTTGTAGATTGTAGTGGACGTGGTGCTGCATGGCTTCAGAGGTTAAGTCCTAAAAAGTTACATAGCTTCTGCTTGCATCTCTCTTAGGGCGTTTGCCTCAGCAGCTCTGAGCTGCCATAGTAGAGAGACCAACAATAAAGATGATAGAGCTAGAGCTACAAATAAAGCTGGAAGTACAGATGGATGTGGGCATGGACATGGACAGATAGATGGAGAAATACATGAAGAAAGGGAAAATCCAAGGAACCCTAGCTCTTTTGTCTCTCTGCTATTTGAGCCTTCTCATCCCAAGCTCCAGGCATATGAGCAAATAATCCTTCAGATAATTCTAACCTCAGCCTTCAAGTGACCTAAATTGTTTAAGGCCACTAAATTTTGAGGTGGTTTGTCACACAGCATTAGATAACAACCACAGTCATAACTTTTTTTTTAATTTTATAAAAATAAAGAAGGTTTCAGTGTAGGCATTTAGAAATTATACTTAGCATAACTATATACTACTGAAGCTGGGTGGGATATTAGGGGTCATTTGGAGTAATTAAATTCCTTTGTAGGACACTGATTCTCCCAGCAGTTCTGTTGTCATACTCAAAAGGCAAGAACGGAGCAACAAGAAATCTGCTGATTCCTAGGACCATGCTGTTTCTTGATGAACATTATGAAACCCTATTTTTTTTCTGAGTCACACCTACATAAGTAGAATGAATGTGATGGTCTTATAAACACCATACTCTTTACCTCTCTGAAGCTATTTACCAAGAGTGATTAATATTAAAATTAAATACTGATTGCCTGAGAACTAGAATCATAACAGGTATATCTGTGTTTTCTGTGCAGTTAATATAAGAAAGTGAAGAACAAGACTCCCTAGTGTCAACAAGAGACCTGGGAAGAGAACTTTACTGTAGGTTGAAGGTGGAGATAGTGTCTTACTTATCTTCACACTCTTGAAACTAGTGTTTAGTACACCCAGGGTTAATTTATTTTGTATAGATATGCCTATCGCTAGGATATTTACATAGTCTCAGAACTGCATAAAAATAGAATATTAAGATATGTTTATTTACAAAAAAAAAGAAAAGTGATTCAAATCAATCTGGTCTAAACAATGAATGGCTGTCACAATTGAAAATTCCAGAGGGCAATTTGACTGTAACTGATGATTTGTCCAATTGGTCAAGTTGTAGGACTAGAATAAGTTTTCCTCCCCCTTTTTCCACTTCTGAGATTTAGTTTTAGAGTCTGCTTTATTCTCAGCCCACTTTTTCTGTCTTTGGCCCAAGATGGCTGCCATAGGATCCTAAATCTGCATGATTCCTAATCTCAACCACTCAACAAATGTCCTTTTTGTCAAGGGAGTAACTTAGGTGATGTATATTTCATTGATTCAATTTCTGGGACATAGTAATGGAATTGAAAATCAGCTTAGGTTTAAGCTTCATTGTTGGACATGAAGTAACCAAAGCATTCCTTGTAGCATGGAGGAACAGGTTTTATACTTCTCGCTCAATTAAAATATTATTATTATAAAAAGGTGAGTTGGACATTGGGTGGACAAACCAAGAAATGTGCACTCCAAAGATCCATTTAGGAATCAATGTATTCCAATGTCTAAAAAACCGAGCCCTATCCAATGAGTTAATTCTTCCTTTTTATGGATTACTTTAAGAATTTCTTTTGACCAACGCAATGCAGTACTAATTATTTATGGAAATGTTTCTCTGCATAAGGGTTTTTGCACTTTTATAGCTTTAGAGAGTGAGAAAAAAAGATAATTTCAAGTCATCTGGAATATCCCCAGTGTTCTCTGCTGTAAAATATTTGGATGAAATAAAGTAATAACTTGGGAGGCTTGAGAATCAACTGGCTTATGATTTATCCAACTGCAAATTAGACTAGTTCAGCTGGGTAATAAGAATAATAATAATACATGCTTGGGGAATGTAATACACAGTGGAAGAATAAAGGGAGCATTTCCCTCTGTTTCCACAGGCTTCAGAGAATGCTTATTAACCAAGTGACTGATGTGCTACTTGTGTCATTAAACATGTGTGGAACTCTATGGTTATGAAACTACTTCAATTAGGTGGTGCACATCCCAGGGAAGTGAGGAGCTTAAAGAATATTTGGGTCATAGGAAAAGTCAAATTTCTTGAAAGCACATTTTTAAACCAAAGTTCTAGAAATATTCTTATTCTACTGATGTATTTCTTATTCTACTGAATATTTTTGCATTTTAATTTAGGGTAAGGATGAGCTCAGTATATAGATACAACTATCAAATTTATAAGCAAATGGAGCCTATGAGAAGAGTGGTGTAAGGATTGGAATCTATGAGACTCCATTTATAAGCAAGTGGAGTCTATGAGAAGATCGGTATTTTTAGTAAAATTAGGAAAAGGGCCATTTTTACTAAAATTAGTAAAAGATCCTTCCCTGAAAAGAGAAGGGAAAATAGAAAACCATTTATATAATAATTCAAGCAAAATTTTAATTAATTATTTGATTTTTAGGCAGCAGTAAGAATGAATAAGACCAAGTATTTGATAGTACAACAGAGTGACTATAGTCAATAATAATTTAATTGCACATTTAAAAATAACTTAAAAAGTATAATTGGATTGTTTGTAACACAAAGGATAAGTGCTTGAGTGGATGGATAGCCCATTCTCCATGATGTGATTATTATGCATTGCATGCCTGTATCAAAATATCTCATGTACCCCATAAATATATACCTACTATGTACCCATGAAAATTAAAACTTAGGCTGGGCGTGGTGGCTCACGCCTGTAATCCCAGCACTTTGGGAGGCTGAGGCGGGCAGATCACGAGGTCAGGAGATGGAGACCATCCTGGCTAACACAGTGAAACCCTGTCTCTACTGAAAAATACAAAAATTAGCTGGGTGTGGTGGCGGGCGCCTGTAGTCCCAGCTACTCTGGAGGCTGAGGCAAGAGAATGGCGTGAACCCGGGAGGCAGAGCTTGCAGTGAGCCAACATCACGCCACTGCACTCCAGCCTGGGCGACAGAGGGAGACTCTATATCAATCAATCAATAAATAATTAAAAATTAAATATTTAAAAAATGACCATATAGACAATGTTTAATTATTTTAAAAGTTTGGGAGATAGAGAAGACCTTTCCTTATTCTCAAAGGATTAAGTTCGATGATGCATTTTATTGAACCAATTTCTAGGCCACAGTAATGGAATTTATAATTAGTTAAGGGTTTTAGGTTTAGCACAGAAATAACAACTGATCTAAGCAGTGTTTCTTTGTTTGGCTAGCTGTTTACTTTCAGTTAAGGGACAGGCTGTCATGTCTGGACCAAGCTTGTAGGTTTATAAACCCTGGTCCTCTCATAGAGCATTGGTATGACTTGGGGACACATTACTTAATCTTTTTGTGCCTCCAGTTCCTCATATGTGAAATGAGAAAAATAACGATAGTAACTGCTTAGGACTGTTGATGAATTAAATATGTTAATATATGTAGCCTGTTTTCAACAGTACCTGTCACGTAGCAAATATTACAGAAATATTAAGTACTTAACTGGTAGCTTGCCTGGTGATCAAATCTTAGGTTGAAAACCATCTTCCTCTTCCTTTAGAATTTTGCAGATAGTGATCCATTTCTCCTCACTACAGATTTCTATTAAATTACACTGCCATGATAATCCTGAATCCTTTTGATTGTCTTTTCTCTTTCAAGGTTTTTAAGATTTTCTTTTGCTCCCACATTTAAAATCCACAAAGGTGTTCCTTGGTATGCGCCTTTCTTCAACCACTGTGATGGGCAATGTGAGTGTCCTCTAAATTTGGAAACTAATAGACTTTACTTCTGGGAATTTTTATTAAGTTATCACTTTGATCATTTCTTCTTCCCATATGTATTCTTCACAGTTTCTGCAACTCCTACTATTTGGATATTTATCTTCAAGGGATAATGCTTAAATTTCTATTTTTCTCACATCTTCTATGTCTTTTTATTTACTTTCTATTCTGAAATGTTTATTCTACTTTATTATACAATGTTCAATACATGCAAGGGACTTTGAAAGTTCCTGGTACACATTAAGGGCTAAAGAAATAATGTCTTTCTTTTCCTCTTTCTTTTCTTCCTCCTTATCCTTCTCTTCCTTATATTTTTGTTTGCATATTATAACCTCCTAAGAAATATGTTCAACTTCTGGGTGTTTTATTAAATACTCTGGTTTCAGCAGCATTTCTCTCCATTCAGTGTATTTGGACCCCTGTTCTCAGTCCAAGAAAATATTAAATCATGTATAAGTGAACCAGACATTTTTTTTAAACTACCATTTATTAAACACCCACTGTGTGTCAGGAAATCAACTAAATTGGCTTCCTTGAAAGCACTGAAACAAGTAGTCAAAACAACCCCATAAGATAACTTTAGTCTTATATAATTTTACTCCTAATGTGTGCAGGTGGTCTGAGTCCTCAGCAGTTGTGATAAGCCTGGCTGCACTTGCACAGTTCTGACAATGGAACGTAGCTGGAATTCTCACTAGGGAAGGACAGAAGAAGATGCAAGCTTGTTGTTTTACTCAGGCACAGAGATTCTTTATTTCAGTGAGCACAGAGGAAAATGAATATGTTCGGAGGAAAAAGCCTGGTGGATGTGCAGTCTGTATCAGTCCTCCCTGCAGTAAATGATGTACCAAAAATACATTTTTCTCCATGTGAAGGAGTGACATATTTTAATTTAGATTCTCCCTTCCTGACCTCCCAGTGACTTTCCATCAAATGAAATCATATTTATGTATGTGATTAATGCAGGCATGCCATGATTTGCAACTTTGGGGAGTTTTCATTCATTTATTCAGCCATCATTTCATTTTCTCTAATACTTTTAGGACAAACCGAATGAAATTTCTGGTACTCAACTGTGACCTAAAAATGACAATTGCATAGAGTTCAAAATAACACTTATTGAATTCTGTCTCAAAGTAACTGTGAGAGATTAAAAATTTATTAGATATAAACATAGATGATGTTAACAAGACGATTATGTGTTTCTCCATATGTGCAACAAATGTCGTTTGAGCACTTACTATGCATCGAACTCAGAGAATACAGTGGTAAACAAAAAAGGTGCAGTCCATGCCTACATGGGGGTAAAAATCTTTTGGAGGAATAAAAATACACTTAAACCACTGTAATATTAGAAAGAGGTAGTTGCTATAAAGTGGTATTGTAGTTCAAAAGAGAATGATGTAAGTCTTTCTAAAGAGATTCAGAAGAGGTTTCATATAGAGGGTGGTGTAAAGGTGGACCTTGAATACTGGACAGAATAGTGAGGATGGACGAACCAGCTGGAGGGAATGGCAAATATACCCAGGTGCGTGTTTGATTCCTGTGGAACATGGATGAAATTTTTCTCATAAAGTGTTTATAGTGACTTGGGGGAGCAAAATATAAATAAGTAATTTTAATAAGAGAGAAGAATATGTGAGTTTACTGTAGATATATTTACATTTGTTTTTATTTATGAAAGCGTGATTCATTGTGACTGTGGAAATCAGAAAGAACTTCTTAGTCAAGACATTGTCATCTGATTTACTTAGAGTGCGGAATATAATTAACGTGGGTGAATAATAAGTTGAAGGAAAGACAGTAGGGAAGGCAAGGTAGTGAAGAAGTTCATGATGTATTTAAGGAACAAGATTATGATATGATGGTCCTGAAGTTCACAGATAATAGAGATGAGGTTGTTCATATATGTTGGAATAAATGAAGGAGAAGTTTGATGTCTTATGCAGAATAGCTTGTATTATATTCAATAGGACATCAATGAAAGTATCTGAAAAAATATTTTTTTTTTCTGAAAAAGCTAAGACACAGAAGAGGAAAATATACTGCCTAGATCATTTCTGTCTTATATTAAAATAGAGTGGCATTCAATGTAATATAGTGGCAAGAAAAGTGAACTTGGAGTTGGAAGATGCAGGCATCTAAAGCTTAATTTCCTCAACCCTTCAAAATACAGAGTTAATGATTCCTAATTTTGTCTAGTTTATAAGGCCATTGTCAATATATACAAGATAATGATGGTACCATCTGTTAGAAAAATGCAAAAGTCTGATTGTGAGTTGAAATTTTAAAAAGGTAACTTCGGACAAGGGTGAATGACTCTTAGTCATCGTCCAGTCTCCATACATGTTCACAAAATACAGGTATTGATGAAGAGTGTATGATATCATCCATGACCACCATTGAATTCCCCCTCAAACCATAAATGCTGTCATGGATAAGCATTGTCCTCAACACTACCCCATTACAAGGGATAACAGACAGGAAATGAAATAGTCATGTTTTGCCAGGACTTCTTTTAATTGTTTGTAAAGGCTTTGCCAATAGTTTCCTAGTCATTGCATCACATGGACCAGATATAAGGTGAAGACACCCTCACAATCAATGGGAAAGGAGAGCTGATAAAAAGAAAACTAAAAAAACTTAAACAAAATTAATTGAGAAAACACTTAATTAGGAATTTTTAGGATTAGATAATTAGTCCAATTCTGACTTCAAATTCTGTACTGCAACATTGTTCTTTTCCCTCTTTTTTCCCCTCTGACGTCTTTTCTTAGCTACATGTTTTAGAAAATTTATGTTGTCTTTTAATATGTGTTACCTGAAATAGACTGTCTAGATACTGGCTATTAAAATACAAGAATACAAGCCAAGAATGATCTAGCCAGTATATTTCCCACTTCTGAAAATCTTAATTGTGCAGGACTTGTCATCTTTTCACAAAGAGAAAATCTGAGAGTCAGAGAAGTTATTTTGCCCAAAGACATACCAAAAAGTAAGTGACTATACTACCACCAGATGTGGTGGCTCATGCCTGTAATCCAAGCACTTTGGGAGGCCAAGGCAGGTGGATCACTTGGGGCAGGAGTTCAAGACCAGCCTGGCCAACATGGCGAAAACACTTCTCTGCTAAAAATACAAGAATTAGCAGGGCATGGTGTGGCATGCCTGCAATCCCAGATACTTGGTAGTCTGAGGCATGAGAATCACCTGAGCCCAGGAGGCATCACTGCACTCCAGCCTAGGTGACAGAGTGAGACTCTGACTCAAAAAAATAATAAATAAATAAGGTAAGTGACTGTACTAGGATTCAAATCTAGGTTAATGTGACTGCAAAGTCAATGATCTTTTAACTCCACCATGTTTTTTTTTTTATACACATAAAACATAAGAGAGGACTTTCCTGTCCGGTATTTTTTGTTTCATTTTTAATTGACAAAGAATTATAAATATTTATGGAGTACAATGTGATGTTTTGATACATGTATATCCACATATATTATCAGAAAACAATGCAAAAGTACACAAAAATTAAGGTTAGAGAATTGTTGTGATGAGAAAAATAATCAGAAAATTGCATAATTTAAAATGCCTATTTGTAGGGGGCTGATGAAGTAAAAACTAGTCATCTATAAAGTAAAATATTACATATGACTTAAAAACACTGAGGAAAGCTTATATGTATTTGTATACAAAGGTTTCTAGGATTTGTTGCTAACTATACCCAAAGCAGAATTTTGAGAACAATGTGATTTTATTTCACAAAAATTATATTTTACCATATTTGTTTTTAAGCATACAAAATTTATGGAAGGGTGTCAAACAAAGAAACTTACAATACAGCAGAGCACGGTGGCGCATGCTTGTAATCCCAGCAATTTAGGAGGCCAAGACAGGTGGATCACCTGAGGTCAGGAGTTCCAGACCAGCCTGGCCAACATGGTGAAACCCCGTCTCTACTAAAAATACAAAAACTAGCTGGGCATGGTGGTGGGTGCCTGTAATCCCAGCTACTCAAGAGAGTGAGGCAGGAGAATCTCTTGAACCTGGTAGGCAGAGGTTGCAGTGAACTGAGGTTGCGCCATTGTATTCCAGCCTGGGCAACAAGAGTGAAACTCCATCTCAAAAACAAACAAACAAACAAACAAACAAACAAAAAACAAAGAAACTTAAAAAGAAATGTATAATACTGATAACCTCTAGAGATAGAGAAACAGATACTTTTATTATGCATCTATTGTATTGTTATTGATTTTATTGCATGGCTATTACTTATAATTTTAAAGATTAAAGTTAGACAACATGAATGGAGAAAGATGGTTTTTAAAGTTACTGATAACTTTCAAATTCCATGTTTGAAATCAGAAAACTAACTTGTCTTAACTCCAAACACTGTTTCTCAGCAAGGTTCCCCTATGGCCAAAATTCAGGACAATTGCATGTGTATAAAAAATGCATGTGTATGTGATGTTGGTTTCAGAGTGACAGCGGGATGGGGAAAACTGGTCAAAGGCTGACCCACAGCATATGGCCTCACAGGTTTCTTGATTTGTGCACACATAGCATTCTTGGCAAAGTCAAGGGCAGGCAAGAAAGGGATTCATTAAATTTTTGTAGTTGATGTGCATTAGATGTGTACTGCAAGTCAGCATCTTACACATGCAGACCTCTGCTCCAGCCCTTTGTCTAAAGGACAAAGACTCTTTCAAGTAAGGGATTTAAAAATTGCCAATGTAGGAGCAAAGAGCTGCCAGTACAGATTATAGACCCAATAGGAATAAAACTGTTCAACCTCAAGTTGCAATTTTTGGAAAAAATATCTTAAAATTAATAATAGTATTTCCAAGTCTGAGTTTACTCCTACGTACTTCAGGGAATTTGGCTAAATAAGTGTTAATGTTCTAATTTTTTATTTGTCCTGTAGATGGAGTGTGGTGTTGTATAATACTTTGTCTAGATGCGGCAAATACTGAGTCTCTGTTCCCAAAAAGTTTATCACCATTTAAACACATTTATCTTTGTGGTCAGGTTAAATGGCAATCCATCTACAAAATTTTATTTACAGGAAAGGTTAATATTGGCTAAAGGATCAAGAGAAAATCTCAATGTCGAAAACAGCGTACAATAACTTCTTAGAGCAGTATAAGGTAATTTTTGATCCTTTTATTCCCCCTTGACTCATCTTGTAGAGATTTTTGACATGTAACTGAACAAAATGAACTTTGACTTGTAACTAAACAAAATGAGTCCTGAGAAATTGGAAATACATTTGATTCCACATAAAAGTTATCACTTTAGTCTATATAATAAGATACTCTCTTTTTGTTCTTGTTTTCCTAACCTACTAACTGCAGATAGTCTTTAAGACTCTCATATTCTGTATCTACTTGTTTAATGGTTGAATTTTTGATCCAAATCCCTATGATTTCCAAAAATGTACATCTCCAACTAGATGTCCCACCATCTGTTCAGGATCTTGCCTTAATTTGCCATAGAATCTCTTCACTCAGATGCCTCACAGTAACACCTAATCTTGCAAAAACCAAATTCGTTTGAACTCTGTCTACTCCAGCCCACCCCATACTCTCCATTTCTATTTGCATATCCCAGTCAGAGACATCTGTATCTTTCTTAGTTCAGAGCTGAGAAGTCATTTTTCAACGGACCTTCTCTATCCTTTAAAATTTTTTTTTCTCTCAAATTTGTTAATTATCTCTCTTCTTAAGCATGTGTCTTTCCATGGTTGTTACTATTGTTTAAATTTTCTCATTTTCCTAAAAATAATCTAGAAATACTATCCAAATTATTATCTACTGTCTACTCCAATGATTCATCTTTTCCAGAGATATTGCTCAAGTTCTATAGTGTGTAATATTAATGGTGGTCCATCAAAAGTCCTGCTTATGGCTAGGCGCGGTGGCTCATGCCTGTATCCCAGCACTTGGGGAGGCCGAGGAGGGCAGTTCACTTAATGTTGGGTGTTCAAGACCAGCCTGACTAACAAGGTGAAACTCCATCTCTACTAAAAATACAAAAATTAGACAGGGATGGTGGTGCATGCATGTAATCCCAGCTACTCAGGAGGCTGAGGCAGGAGAATCGCTTGAACCCAGGAGGCGGAGGTTGCAGTGAGCCAAGATCACACCATTGCACTCCAGCCTGGGGAACACAAGAGTCTGTCTCAAAAAAAAAAAAAAGAAAAAGTTCTGCTTAGTAATCTTTTGCTTTGCCTAAACCAGCTATCAGATTTAATTTGTATTGTTCCGTTCTATAGGGACTAACTAAATTTGGGCACCCTGGTCCTTTACACTACTGATTCTTGCTGTTTTACTTGCCTGACTCATTAATGCCATCAAGCAAATACTTTTTGTGTTTCAGAACCTGGCTAAAGTGGCCTCTTTCACGCATCTGGACTATTTTCACTTTTTTTGTTTGTTTGTTCTAGGCTTATTTGTTATTTTAATTATAAGCCTGTCCTTAGGTGGATTTATATGAACTTCGGAGTTCAGCCTGCATCATGAAATTTGACATGTAACTAAACAAAATGTGTGGTCCTGTTATTCTGAACATCTGCTCAATTCTAAGCTCTTTTGGAAATGAGACATTTGTTCCATCCCCTTACTATCATCTATTTTAATGGTTTTGTCTCTAATACTCCCCAAGTTCCCACTCAGGGCATGCGTAGGAATTAGACAAACTTACTGTTTAGGTGAACATATTTTTTATAATAAATCCCCGAAGCCTGGGTATAATACCAGAGCACCCGTATTCTCCAGTTCCTTGAATATTTGAAGAAAAACATCATTCTAGGTACCTAAGCATTTTCATTCTATGATCACAGTAAACTTTAAAGATACTGTATTGACATGTTATTTTACAAATATAGGGGCTAAGAACACATTTTTCCCTCAATTGTTAGGTCTCTTTGGTAGTTTATGACTATTTTACTTTTCTGCCTTCCTCCTACATGGAGGTGGCCCTATTATTTCTTAAAGTGTTACAGGACTAATTAAAAGATTTTGAATATTCTTCTGTAATTTACACATATATGAAAAACTCAGTCTTTCATAACCCACAAAGTAAGTTCTTACATCTTTTGAAATTTTTGACAACTATAGTTCCTCTCTTTTGAAAATTAAGGATATGTTATTAATACTACCTCAAAATAAACAGCTTGTTTTAAAGAGGACAGGTGGATTTCTTTTTTTAAACTGCCTATGTCAAAATTTCTACCTAACACAAAGCAAGCCCTCTGGGGCCTTCTGCATAATTACCGTTTCTACTTTTTCCTACCCTTCTAATGGTAGTATATATGGATGTGGAGAAGTAAAGATTCTATGTCTGGCAGTTACTGACTGTACTTTTTATTATCTGGTATAATGTTCTTTTACTTGTTTTAGAATATGTTATTGCTTTGTAAGCCTACAAGTCATTGAGTGTTACCAATGGAAGGAGATCATGATGAGAAATACAGTTAAAACACTACAATCTGAAGTGATGGGAAGATTTGGGTTACAGAAGTTCTCTATAGTAAAAGATATGATGTCTAACCAAGAATTGAGTAAGTAGGAAAGAAATTGGCCATTTCAGGAGAAAATTAATTAGAAGCACTCAATATATCATTCTTGTGTCACCTGCCCAAACCTTGATCCTAGGCCAGATACCAAACTTTATCTGCTGATGTTGGGATTTAAAGGAGTGTTGATACTAAGCCCTGGTTACAGATTTTGAGTCATGATCTTGTTCCCTATACTCCTGGCTTCCCTAGGTTATTTGATGAGTCCTACTCATGTTCTTATAGCACTCAACTGGTTGTTCTGTCAGTATTACTCGTAGGAATTGGTGACATAAATTTTTCTAACACCTCCCAAGGCCCCTTAGAAATTAGTACTTCCAACACTTGTAGGATAGAAACCTATTTATTTGTAACTACCTAGTTCAACAGACGGAAACAGCATCTATTCTCTACCCTCTGTTGTATCCAAGGAAAGGATATTTCTTATAGACAAAATTGCTACAAAATTGTGAGTCCTATGATGGAGAACCAGGGATTTGATGGCTAGTATATCTCCTTGAACAAATAGTACATGTCTGACCATTCCTTTATCCTCCGATCCCTTTCAGCCATGTTTTTTTGTTTGTTTGTTTTTTCCTGGCTTTTATGAGAGTGGCTTTGTTCTTTGTATGTCTTAAACATGTATTTTTGTCTTCATTCATGTTTATTCCCTAAATGCCTATGGCCCAGACTTTCTCCTTTGTTCATTTTTAGTCTCTCAGAATGTATTGATTGTCCCTTTCTGTATTCAACTGCTAGAAGATTCTCGAACCATAATTATGCTATCTACAGGGGACTGCTTTGTTAAGCTACTTCCTTGATAAAGGATATTCCGAGACTCTGTTGGTCATTATTACAGAAAGGATGCATATCTGGAAACAGGAAGTTTATTTTTAAAAAGTTTTCTTTCACATTAGAGATCTCATGTAGGAAAAGAAGCCTAGTCAGCCATATGAAGAAGCCTAGTCAGCTTATATGAAGATAATAGAGAAGGATGGCAGCCTAGTCAGCTTATATGAAGATAAGAGAGAAGGAAGGCAGCTAGTAAGAGTATTTTAAAAGTACATTCCAGATACTTTATTTCTAATTACAGAATTGTTTGTGTCCATGATAGAGAGTGTGAAAAGTACATAAAAGCACAAAGAAGTTGAAAATGATTTATATTACCACCACTAAAATATAAAATATATCCAATGCTATAACATCTTGGTATATATCTTTTTAAATATATGCCACACATTCTGGGTAAAATTATGGACTCTCTTTCCAGACTGTCTGCATTCAAATCACAGCTCTGTCACTTCCTAAGAATAAAACTGGGTAATTTACTTGACCTCTCTGTGCCTCAGTTTCCATATTTGTAAAATAAGAGTCAAAGTAGTACTGGCCTATTTGTTTTGTTTGTTGTGAGTATTAAATGAGTCAACACATGCAAAGCTTTTCAAATTCTGACTGGCTACAGTAATGTAGTTTTAATTGCTATTACTGACAAAGGTGATGTTACTATATAATTAATGGACTTGAAAACTCTGTGTGGCTTTTCTTCCAATTGCCTAAAAAACTACTTTTTATACCTGGAAGTTTATTTTTGAACTGGGGTAACTTCATTGGTAGACATTAACAAAGCTTACAGAATTTTTATCAGTAATCAAGTAAGCAATTTTTTAATCGTTTTTTGAGACCCTAAATTTTTAAATAGTAACTATTAAATTATTTTCTTAATATTTTTTGAGAAATAATTTGCTCATGGGCATTTTTCTTGATTCTTGCAAATTAGAGTTAGTAAGATTTCTAATAAATAAAATATTCTTACATTTCCCTTTCTGACTTTATATACCAAAAAGGCTATTTATTTTCTTTGACCATTAAACTTCTTTTTACATGAGTCTACGTGTCTTCTTACCTTTCAAAACTAGTAGCACTACCAAGAAATAAACTTCAGTAATAAAGAAAATACTTATTTTGTTCTTTTTTTTTTTTTTTTTTTTTTTTTACTTCTTGGAAGCATCGTTATTGATTTCATAATTATTCAAAAGGACAAAAATAATGAAACATGTCATATTTTCTTCAATAATCAAATTAACAAATGCTAGAATAGGACTAAAGTCTATGACATCTTTGGCCACATTTTGGAGAAATAAAAAATTGTAATTGACTTCCTGGTTCTTGATTCTTAAAGTTACAAAAGGTCAAACTAAAAATATTTAGAGTTTAAGAGCTGCTTGGTGGAGTAAAATAATATATACTTTTTTTTTTTTAGTTCAATGTCAAATGTGTTCAAAGGCTACATAGCCACTAAAGGAAAAGAAACCAGAGACTTTTTTTACCAGATAAAACAAACTCATGGGTTTGCATAGCCTTATCTTCATGAATTGCATCACCTCCTTCCATTTAAATGTTCTAAAAAACAAATATGAGACTAGTTTAATGTTCAAAGAACCTTACTGAACCTGATCTATTCTCTGTCCAGAAGGAAGAGAAGGACATCTAACAGGAACACACTATTTCTTTTTATGAGGCTACTTTATTTTCTTTCCACAATCCCCCTCCTATTCATAGATCACGATGAATTGGCTCATGGATCTCATGCAATTCAGGCATGTTTCACGTACAAAAGGCAAATTACCTGGCTATTCACTCACTAGTAAATATTTCAACCAGAACCTAACCCCTGTCTTTGTCCTTAACTTTTTGCACAAACATGATTATTTCTCCATAGTGCTTAGTGATTACACAACTTTTATGGAAATTAGAGTAAAGTTTCACCTGGAGTGCATGAAGAACCCATGTGTAGAAGATTATTAATTTTCAGCCTCCCTATTCCTTGTCCATTACTTTTTTAATATTTATTAGAAGCAACACTTCTTGAACTCCCAAGACATACAAACAAGCAGGGGAAAAAGAACTGATTTGACAGAATGACTTAAATCATTTTTGAAATGTGAAAGATGCAAAGTACTTACTATGCAAAAATGTAAAATCAATAGAGTTTATTTGCAACACTGTACAATGATTTCATAGGCCCTATGATTTTCTTTTATTATCTACAAATAGCCAACTGAACTTTATTCCCATATACCAGGACATTCATGAGCAAGGGCCTCTGGAAGAGGTGGGGAGTGAGCTTTAAATAATCCTCATCTGGAAGACAAAAAAACAAAACAGCTCACAGCTTTTCATCGGACGGGTACTGAGTGACAAAATGCAGCTCATATTGTGTGGAATTTTTCAAACAAATCAAGACCTCTGATTAAATAACTTGGGCCTTTGGCTTCCTGCAATTCTAAGGACTATCAACAGAAGCATTGTGGCACAGTCTTATTAGACTCTTTGGAGCTATAATTAACCATCAGAGAGAAACAAAAATATTTTTAAGATCTGTTATGATTAATTTTCTCAGGATGTCTTGGAAACCTTACAGGAGGCATTAGTAGTCTGCATATTTATAATTAACATATCACAAAAACGAATGAATTTTCCCAACAGGGACAATTTAAATGAAAAGCTTTGCTGATATGGGATTCAAACACATAGGATCTAGTCCCTGAAAGCTATGTTTTACAAAGATTTTGGGACAATGCACTGTGTTCTCCTGATGAGATGTTGTTGTCTATGCTTCTATTTGAAATGGTCATAAGGGAAAATCTCCTTGGCTGCTTCTGGCTAGAGCAACATGTGCAAAGTGAGGACTTGGACTGCATGCTCACCTTGGAGAGAATTTTTGCAACCAGTGCAGGCACAGCAGGAAGAAATTAGCTCTTTAGTTAAGTGTTGGAGTCTGGTTTCCAAAGCCTTTGTATTTGGAATTTTTTGATCACCTCAGGCAATCAAAGTTGCCAAAGGAACACAAATTTCTATTAATGAGATTATGTCATTATCATATAAATCATCAATGTATTTGAGCACACAGAGGTAAAATGATGCCAATGTCTGTGTAGAACTATAAAAAATAAAATCATCTTTTGCAGCAATTCCAATTTGCAAATAAGAACTTCAAATGAGAAATTACTGGGCAAAAAATGTCGAGGCGATACATTCACCTCTGACTCTAATCTTCTCCAATCCGCTTACGAAATACTTTCTGTGGGTAAAAAATCGAGTTTTGTCACTGAAATCTTCAGTGATAACTACCCTTGTCTTTATTACGATGTAAGGATATATTTTTAATTCCTTATATTTTCTAATGTTATTCCAATCTTTCAAGTTAATCCTGCCTGTACTTGCTCTTCTCTATCTCAAAAAACTTCTGTTCAACCTTTAAGGCCTTTAACATTTTAGACACATATATCTCTTGTTTGAATCTTTTTTGGCCCATTCTCTTCTGTTGCTATTTGTTTAATACATCCCACATCTGTGCTAATATGGCCTGTTGTGTGTGACTCTATTATTTACCGTAACACCTGGTAAACATGGATTGTGAGTCCCCAACACCTAGAGAATATTTTGAGTGTATTCTTCATTACCTTGGAAGATATTTGACTCAAAATATGTTGAATGAAAAGACTTGTAAGTAAACTATTTGGTTTATTCCATCTTACGAAAGCATTTGTACACATCTATGCTTACATTTAACTCTGACTCAATAAGGAATGAGGTTTGTCTGAGTTGCAACATGAGCAGACAGTGCCCAGCTACATTTTAAAAATATATCTGAAATATAGAAGAGTAGACCAACCTTACTTTAAAAATCGTATTGACTTAATGAGGATGTCAATTAAAAGAGAGAGAGGGATGAAAGACATGTTTAAGAAGTTATTAAAGTTAAATTATAACCATGTATTTTTATTATACCAAACATGGAAAGCATAAAGAGTGAGAGAGAGAAGACCCCAAAGCTCTGTATGTATAGATGTGTAATGGACTATGTACACTTTTGATATCCCACACTAGTTATCCAATGGAGAGAAACTCAACTGATTGCTAGCTAGTATTACCTGAAATAATACTATATTTGTAATAGCAGAATTTGAACTTCTTCCAGTCTTCTCCCTAGCCTAAAATGTATAGCTATAGTTGTTAAATATTGAATGAGAATGGTCTAAATTTTCAAACTTGATTCCTTTCATTTTCTTACCCATGAGCCCACTAACACATAAGCTTATAATATGTATTTTTTACAGAAATTTTAGTCCTCTCTCAGATGCCTTTTTTATATCTAAATAGGTGTCTAATATTTATGGCATTCCAGGAAAGATTTGAAGAGAGAAGCATTATAATTTCATAAATTATTTTCTTAAAAAATATTAGAGCAGCTTCCACTGAAAGAAAATGTGACGGACTTTACTGGTCATGAAACAAAAATGAGGGACAACAAAAAGAAAGGGCAAAATTATATTTTCTTCATATTATTAAATTTCCAGAAACAGCAGCAATATCAATTAACCTAACTGGTTCTAAGTATGGTATCTGGGGTAGCTTTGCTCATATTTGACTGTGATGGCATTTTTATTGAATGAAAATATCAAGAACTTAAAATATTTACAGCAAAGGGTAAGGTTTCATTTGTCCTCAAAGGTAGGACAAGACTGCAGATTATAAAGCATCAGAGTCTATACAGATGATCTACTAAGACAGAAGTGAAAGGAACAAAGAAAGGAGGAAGAAAAAAAATGTTCAGTTGCTTTATTAAGATTGAATATTACCAAGCTGCTTTGAATGTATTCAGGGAAAGGCAGATGATCACACCTCTGAGAATGTCCATGGGGAAGCACACTTTTGAAATAACTTGAGAACCTGGGATGAAATTTGTCCTTGCGAAGACAACTCATACTGAAACTAATCTCTGTCATTGGGTACATGTGAGAACTTCTGCATGTTATGTAATATCTCTAATTTCCTCATTTGTAAAATCAGAATAGGATTACCTGCCTGCTTAAATTGTGGGGAATAAATGATATAACGTAGGTAACAGAGCAGTGTTTTTTATGTTAGAAGATGTAAAATGGTAATAACAAGAACAAGAATAAGAATACCAATCTTTTTTTTCTCCATGGGAAGAGTTCTGTGAACTGGGCTGGCTTTCATTTTCCCTGTTTTCACTTCACTCATTCTTTCTTTGAAATCACTGGGCAAACATAAAGGATCATTTTCTAAATATAGTCTTTTAGAAAAAGCCTGGTTTGACTTTACACTCAACCAGCTCCAATCCCTGTTGCCGGGTTTGTTTGTAACTGTCGTTTAAGCATATATTTAAATTATGTGCCTCTAATAGAATCTTTTTCAATTGCCAAAATAACTTCTAAATCAAGATGGCAGATTGAGCATTCATTTTTACCTCCTTTTCACTTATACTGATACGACAGTATGACAATAAAGTGGAGAAAAAATTTACAACAGTGATCAGCATCAGAGAGCATGCCATTAGCAGTTCAAAGATTTTGAAGAGCTCTCAAAGGAGGAAACTAGATGGGATCACGTTGAATACTGCTGTTGTAGACATGCAATGGACAATGTTGCAATGGAGGTAGGACCAGTTCTTTTTTGCATAGTTGCATAGAGGTCTCTCACTTGTCAGCAAGTACAAAGCACAGGAATAAGCAACTGGAATAGTAACTATAGCAATTCACTAAAGGACTGTCACCCAACAGTGAGACTAGTCAGATTCCTTTCTCCTTCCCTTGTTCCCTCTGTTCCTCCCCCTACCCCCAGTTGGCAATTAACAGAGCAATATGTGACAGAGGATTTTACCACCTAGGGAAAATATTTTAATTTCTCTAAAGAAATTCAGAAATCTGGAGGAGTAGAGGGTCTGCTTCTTAGTGTTTATATTAGCACCTGAAAGAGAAGTAAGTAGAACAGAGACTGAGACATGGGGAGAAATACTATGTGGCTCTTCAACTTCTGGAAAAACTCCTTATTTGGCATGGAGGTGAGTGTCTCAGATTGCCTGTCTGCTCCCCTGACAGAAATAACAATAGGAACATTTCTATGTAAGAGAAATATTGAGGATTTCTCAAGGGAGGAACCAAAAACCTTGACCAAGACTTACTTTTAAATAGTGAGTGCACCAGTTTAAACTTAGGTTATTTTCTTATTACAAATGTTTTCTGGATGGGGGCGGAGGGGAGAGGTTAATGAAGATTTGGAGCGTGTCCTGTAGTTACATCTTCAAAGCAAGCATGTTCAGCTGTTGGCTTGTGTGTCTATTTGGGGTGAGTGAGATTTGACTAATGAAAATTATAGGGTAGAGGAAGTAAAATATTTTTAATTTTTTCCTTGTTGACCCTTGTTACATACACCAATGATACCAAGTAAGAAATCTTTACTCCACTTTCATATTATGTTTGGCCAAGTCTTTTATTCAGGGCAGAAACCTACTGTGATAGCTCTCAGCTTTTGCTGCCTAAGAAACAATCATAAAACTCTCAGAGGTGTATGATATACATTTATATGTCACTTAGACTTCTGCACATTGGCTGAAGTGGCTCTGATTCAGGTTCAGGTACTTCAAGCATCAGCTATGGTATTTCTGAACTTTAAGTCTCATTAAAGGTCCTGAAGACTTTGACTACTTAGTGTATTTTCTTCTTGTGATGATGGCAGAAACAAATATGGCAAGCTCAACTACCCAAGCATATCTCAAGCATCCGCTCAAGTCATATTAACTAACATCCTGTTGGCCAAAGCAAGTTACAAGACCAAACCCAAAGTCAAAAGGTGGGGAAGATAATTCTGCATATCATGAGGCCATGCAAAGGTGTAAATGTATATAAAAATTTGAGGGGAATTAATATTTTGGACCAATTCAACTTATTGAAGAGAAAAAGAACAAAACTCACAGCTGAAAGCATACAGGCTTCCAGAGTTAATTAACTTGGTCTTTCGTCCTTCATATAAGTTTATATGCAAAGACTAGCAAACATTTAAGAAAAACGATGGGAAAGAAAATAGGACACCAACCTTCATATATAATTTGTTAAGGAGTCATTGGGTTCTGAAAAAACAAAAACAAAACTCACTGATTTCCAGTAGGATTTCCTCTCTTCTCAACTTCTGTTTTTTTTCCAACAATATCTACTGTTCATCTACTCTATGCTGAGTCCATGTGCACTGAGATGGTAAAGTATGATAGATAGAGTTTTCATTAGAATTGAGGTAGAATTTGCCTTGTCTTGGAGGTTAGCAGTCAATTTTGGACAGAACCTAGTAAAACCTAAATGACAAATGTCTTAGTAGAATTTGAAGCTGTTTCCCCAGAAACAGTTAAAAGTGTATTGTTCTCGTGTATTTTGAAAACACAGCACCTTACCTCATCCCCCCAAAGGATAGTGGATATACTATTGGACCTTCCAGTGAATCAGATAAAGATTGCTTCTTGGTGTCTGATTCCTATGTATAAATTCATTCTCTAAATTGTACAGTGACAAGAAAACATTTTGAATTGCACATTATAAAAAGAGGAAATGGGTTTCATGGATTATTTCTCTAGTAAACTATAATCAAGAGATGCCATTTTAGATGTATCAAAAAAGTGCCTCTAATAATACCCTTTAGTGACATCACTTCACTTAAAGTAAGAGTCAAATCAAGAGTTAAATGATGTATGGTTTGGAGAAAAACAATTTTTTTTTTGCAAGTTATGAGTTTGGAAGTTTAAAAGTTGAAGGGCATGCTGTAACTATAGAAAAATGATGGGACTTAAATGCACACTCAGTTTTTGTTATTACTTATAAATCTCACCTGACATTAGCAGAATTCAGCCTGTGAATCATGGATTTGTATTCATTCCTGGGCATCATCTCTTATCTTATCCAGACAGAAATGTGTTAATTAGCATAACAACATAGATTATATAGCTGTGTGATAATTCTAAAATTGTAGCTGATTTCACTAAATTCTAAATCTACACATACATTATCATTGCAATTAATGAGCAGGCCTTTATCATTTTGAAGCTCATCAGGTATTTTTAAAATGTTCTCTTTCTGTCGACTGAAGGTAACTCTCATTTTGAAAAAGTCCCAAACGGTCAAATTTTCTTCCTCCCTTTCTATTAATACTTTCTTTCTTCTTTCTTTCTGTGTTTTTCCCCCTTACCGTTGCTTTCTTCTTTCTAATTTATTGAATCCTAAAAACATTTTGTATACACCTTAAAAACTACACACTATTTTGTACCCTTTCTAGCCTAAAGATCAGTGCTATTTTAGACACTCTCCAAGGTCTTTCCTAAGGAATATTTGCTATTACAATCATGCAGTTGACTGCAGCGTGCACTATGATAGGCTGCATCTTTCAAATTAATTCCCTTTATTTAAAATCAACACATCTATTTCTGTAATAAAAATATCTGCAAGCAATCAAAACAAGAATAAGGGAGATGCAAAATAGGGGTGTTTGTGAGACATCAATGACATTACCTAAAATAATTACTTAAAATTGTGTTCAAAAATGGTACTATCATTGATTGATTAAATATAGCAGAAAAAAATAAGATCTAATACATTTTTTCACTACCTTATATTGACTATTTTGCTTTTGCTTTTCCAAGCTCTTTCCCAATCCATTAAAACAGCTGAGGACCACAGCAATCTGAAGAGAGAGGTAGGACAGATCTTTATTAGAGAAGGCATGTGCTTCCTGGGTCCCTTGACTCATTTGATAACAGAATTCAACTCTTCAACCTTCTGTGGGGTAAACCTGGGCAGTTGCTTAGTGACTGCTTGCCAATTGCTCAGAGGATTTAGATGAGATTTGAAGGTGATGCTTCATTTCTAAATTCTCAATGAAACAAGAGGGTAAACATTTTGAAGGAGTGAAGTAGAAACCCAAGAAAATGAACTATTAAATGAATATAATACATAGGATTATTCTTTAATGAATATATATATTCATATATATACTTACCTTTCATATATATATTCATATATATATTCTTACCTTTCATTAGAAACTTGATAAATGGTTCTTATTTTAACTAAAGGACAACTTAAAATGAATCCTCTGACAAAGTATGCAAATAATATTTTTTTAAATAGCAGTATTTGTCCAATGAATGTTGTACTTTTAAAGTAGTAGCTTGCTTGTAAGACACTATTTTCAAGATTGTGGTTTTATCACGTTTTACAAAATAATTCTGGGCTCATCTTGCAGAATTACCTTTACAGCTGATTTACAAGGCATATGACATCATATCCTATTACCAAAAATTACTCAAATACATTTTCCCGATTTTGACACTTACCTTTCTCCATATTTAAATCTTTCCCTGATATGATATTAAAAATAATAACATAAAATGCTACATTTTTAACACAAAATTCCAAAAATGTTACAATCAAGTGTATAGTTTCTGGAGAAACAATATAATTTCAAAAGTTATTTATATTTTAAAAAACAGTAGCCCAGGCAGAGTGGCTCACACCTGTAATCTCAGCACTTTTGGATGCCGAGGTGGGCAGATCACTTGAGGTCAGGGGTTCAAGACCAGCCTGGCCAACATGGTGAAACCTCATTTCTACTAACAACAACAACAAAATAGCTGGCAGTTGTAGTGCATGCCTGTAGTCCCAGCTACTCAGGATGCTGAGGCAGGGGAGTCACTTGAACCAGAGAGGTGGAGGTTGCAGTGAGCCAAGACGGTGCCACTGCTTTCCAGCCTGGGTGACAGAGCAAGATGCTGTCTCAAAAAATAAAAAATAAAATAAAATAAAACAATGCTCACTTGGCCAAATAGTCTCTTAGAGGATCATTGAACACCTTGAAATTGACATCTCTCTAGACATACAATTAACAACTTTGTTCTTATGACAGAGCATAGTGTTCAAGTTTTCAAACTTTAGTGGATTTAAGAAAATATTATTAATAGTGGTATTTTTAAGGGGTGGTGATTAATCAACACTTGTATTTATGACTATGAACCAATAATATGCTGTTTGAGAATAATAGTCTTCATGGTAACAAAATTGTTGTATTTATGTCTAAAAATAATGCATGGCACAAGCCAAGTGGTGGTCAAAACCTATATATATGAGATACACACACATGCATACATATATGTATATAAATAAACATATGTAAAATTGTTGTATTTATGTCTAAAAATAATGCATGGCACAAGCCAAGTGGTGATCAAAACCAACTAAATTTATAAATATATATATATATGATACACACACATATGCATACATATATGTATATAAATAAACATATGTATGTAGATGTACACATGTGTGTATACAGATGTACACACATATATAAGTATAGACAGAGAGAGACAAAGACAGAAAGACTTTTTATCATAATTGACTACATAGAAATGCTGTTTGTTATTTTGACCAATATCTAATGAATAGAAGTAACATCCACCAGGTTTGTAACAGATGCAAAAATTCTATTAATAATCTTTTTCATAGGAACCATAAGTAACAAAAGCAATACAAAAACTAACATTATAATTGTTTGCCCAAATTTAGACTTGTTGAACTTATGCTTGTACCAATTCTTAATTACAATAGGAAACTCTAGTGGAAGGGAAAGAGTAAGAGAATGAAGTAAATTGAGATTCCACTGGACATTTCAGTTTCATTCAAGTACTTCTGTAGCTGCTAATAAAGATGCTGTAGTTCTTTTTCGGTTTAAAAGAAAAAAAGGATACAATTAGCGGGGAGGAGCTGTGGGCCAGAGAAGACTAGGAGATAATGGTATGTTCATTCTCATCGCCCTGAAAGTGAGAGCAGTCATACCAGAGCCTGAAGCATGTTAGAATAAATGTAGCAACATATATTAGGCACTGTATCAGGACCGGTAGTAACTGTTTCCACTGATTCTATCTTAAGACAGGAACCAAAAAACGTTACTATGACATAGTAAAAGGTATCTGAAAGTATATATGCCAAAAACATAATTAAGGGAAATGAAAGTCGTTACTAATAAAAACAAGTTGAAAAGCTGACAGAGAAAAGAGGGCTGGGAGGCTTTTGTTTGGAAGCAAAATAAGTAATGCCCATTTTAAGGAAGAAGAAAAAATAGGCATGCAGGCTTTTGGCTTGAAATTAAATGAAAGTAAAGGATTGTAAATCAATAATGCAATGAAAGGGGCAGAAAGCTAATGGTTCTTTTGTTTCAAATTGTAAATGGCGTTTTTTGTATTCCACTATAAACCTCAAGTGATGGCTTTGTTAATTACAGAGCAGAAAACCTGGCATTTCACTTTCATGATTACACAAACCTCTACGTTACTAAGCCTTGACTTTATTTACTCTGCGTCTAGGTGCATTTAGGTGTGAACTAAGAGCTATAACTAGTTTGTCATTGGGAGAACCTGTTTCTCAAGACAGGATTTTCAACATAGATGATTAGAGTCCAGTTGAATAGAGGGGAAGACCCTACGAGACAAAATTAGTAAATGAAAATATTGGCAAGAGGGAGTAAAAGAACCAAATAGTTTAAGATATTTTGCTATGCATAAAAGTCAAATCCTTTAGTCATTACCTTTTGTGTTTGTAGGTAAAGGAACTATTATGCCCACTCTGAAAATTTATCTGCAAATTCAAGGTGGCACATGGTATTTGGAAAACTTCCTAAAACTTCCGATAAAGGTTAAGAGCTGACCCAAAAGTATGTTAAATAATACAGCATGTTGTGCTATAGCAGGCAATCCTAAAGTGAAGCCTTGGGATTTTTGTGAACTCATAATAAGAAATTGATGATCAGTTTCTTAATTGTTTGATATTATTTTGTAATTTTTTTGTATATATAAATATATATGTGTATGTGTGTGTGTCATATGCCACATAATGACATTTTGGTCAATGACAGACTGCATATACAATGATAGTGCCATAAGATTATAATACCATGATTTTACTGTACCTTTTCTGTGTTTAGATACATTTAGATACACACATATTTACCATGATGTTACAATTGCCTACCATATTCAGCACAGTAACATGCTGTATGGGTTGGTAGACTCGAAATAATAGGCTATACCATATACTCTATGTGTGTAGAAGGCTATACTATGTAGATATGTGTAAGTACACTGTCTGATGCTTGCACGATGACAAAATTGCCTAACTCCCAATTTCTCAGAACATATCGCTGTCAGTAAGTGACCCATGACTGTTTATGTATGTACATTTTCATTTTACATTCTCTCCATACATCTTTCCCTGGCCCCTTTTCCTTTTTCCTCCCTTCCTTTCCACTCCCTAGACCTCTTCACCTGCATAAGATTCTCCTGGCAATCTACATGTTCATTATCCTTCCTTATATTAAAAAAAAGCATCTAATAAGTTTTGAATTCCCTAGCTCTCTGAATTCATGGAGTGTTATTTTACTCTATTATGCATTATAAGAACTCTATATGAGGTTCAGTTTCAAAGGATACTTTCTAAATGCTATTTGTTATAATGGTGTTTAGGAACAGGGCTTTGATGATGACCCTTTGTATCTATTTTACATACTTAAGAAAGGTCAAACACTTACCCTCCTGTATGTCATTCATCATTAATGTAGCTCTATTATCTTTCTTGGTATCTTCTACTTTTCATATTAAATAGCCCTCATTCTCTGAAACTCTTCATTTAGGAAATTACTTTACTGTAATTACATTTCTTACCTTTCTCAAGATCTTTCTTATTCCTGCTTTGTCATCTTAGAAATTAGATGAGAGAAATTAAATGTGATGTATGAAATAAGGGCATCCACTTACCAATATATATTTTCTAAATTTTCTTTTTATTCCTGTGTGTGTGGGTCCACAATGAAGTCTGCAGTACCATAAATGCATTCAAACTTTGACATTTTTAAGATGATTTTTTTAAAATAAAGTATGTTGTATTGGAAGTTACCAGGGCATTAAAAAGAATTTTTTAATGCAGGCAAATGCCAGAGCTCTTACCAAAGAATACTCAAGGTGCTTTTTTATATGATGGATGTGTATCTTTTAATATTTTAGTATTTTTTCAGAGTCAGCATTCTAGAATTAGATTGTAGGCTTAGGAAAGGGAAACTATTTAAATCTTATTTTAAAGATGAAGAAACCAAACCATTCTGCTAGTAAAGAATAATGTTGGAATGTCAAATTGTTAGGCCTATACTGTTTCCATTACATCATATTGATGTTGTAGTATTGCCATGATAAATTGGTACAACCATTTATAACTTATTCTAAAGGATTATCACTTCAGACACCATCCATGTTAGCCAATGGTCATCCACAGGTAGCCACTACACAATGCAGCAGTTTCATTACACCCATTCCTTTATCATGGTCTGTGTGTAAACACCCCAAATAATTTTACAAACAACTTTATTCTACTAGAGACCAGCACGTCTTGCCTGTGTCAGGGTGTATTCCAGTGTTTGGGGCTCTACTCAACTTTAATTATAAGGGAACTCTCTAATTCCAGATATGTGACTCTATAACAATTTTCTGCCTGAAATTTTATTTAAATGTGACCAAGAGAAATAGAAAACTTTGAACTGTCTTTTAATTAGCTATAGTGCCTTTAAAAAACATGAACTTGAAAAGATCTTGAGGACTGGGTAATATAAGAAATGAGCACATATATTAATAAATTTTGCATTAATTCTTTGTTTTCTCTGATTTATATTTCTATTAATTAATCAATATATTATGTAAGTTATGCAAGTGAAATGCAGAAAAACTAGAAAATATAGGTACAAAACCCTCCATGCCAAGATAGGCATTAGGTTAACATTCTGGGATGTATGCCTCCAGAATTTCTTGCTTTGGCATTCAGATATGTTTATCTTCTATTCATTTCTTATGTAAGTAAAGAATAACACCATAAACTCAGTAGATGAAGCCAAAAACCTGAATCATCTTTGAGTCTCCTCTCTTTTTTCTTTTCACTGTTTGCTTCCATGCTATCAGAAAACACCGATCTATAACAGAGGCCATAAGAGTCATTTTATCTCCACTACTACTCTCTGGTTCTGGACACATTCCCTGTGGTAGGTGGTAACCAATTAACCAATTAACTACAGTAACCAATTAACTAGTCTTACTATGCTTACTGCTGAATCTTGCCTTTCATTCTCCACAAAGTAGAGAGGACAATATTTTAAAATTCAAGATCAGATCATGTCATCTCCTGCCTAAAATGCTGCAATAGGTTTCAATTGCACTTAGAAGTGAAACACCTTGACTAATGGAATTTACTTTTTGCCTTCAGTCTCCAATCTGTCCAGCCTCATTCCCTACCTCTTTCCCAAAAACGTCTGGATACCATTGACTATCCTTTTATTCTTAGAATAATGAAAATACTTCCTAACTACAGGTCTTTTACTTGCTCTACCTTTGGGGTAACATTTCTGCCACACATTTATCCACCTGCCTCATTCTTGTTGCTCTGATCTCATTTCAAATGCAGCTCTCTCAAAGAGACCTTCCTTGATCAATCTATATAGCCACATCCTTTGTCCTTCCCTCAACCCCCTTCCCTGTCTCACTAACTCAGGAATTCTCTCCTGCTTGCTCTGGCTTACTTTCTCCTGAGCACTCAGCACCATCTCAAATTATTTTGTTTGCTTTATTACACTATAGAGGTTAAAACATAGACTCTAGAGCCCAACTACCTGTATTCTAACCCCAATTACACTAGAGTTGTGACTTGGGAAAATATTCAACAATTTTACACTTCAGTTTCCTCATCTGTAAAGTGATATTAACAATTGCACTGAAGTCCTAAGTTGTTATAATGATTAACTAAGTTAATATTTGTTATGTAAGTGAATCTGTGTATAGCACATAGTAAATGCAATGTAACTATCCAACAGAAATGAAAAAGATGCTAAGAGAATTCACTATCACTAGACCAGGCTCACAAAATATCCTCAAGGGAGTTCTAAACATGGGAATGAAGGAACGATATCTGTCACCACAAAAAATAACTTAAGTACACAGTCAACAGACTATGTAAAATAACTATGCAACAGAAACTACAAAGCAACTAGCTAACAATTTCACAACAGAATGAAAAACTCACAGATATATATTAACTGTGAATGTAAATAGCCTAAATGTCCCTACTTAAAAGGTACAGAGTGGTAAATTGAATTAAAACATCAAGATCCATTTGTCTGCTGTCTTTAAGATACCCATCTTACATGCAGTGACAACCAAAGACTCAGAGAAAAGCATTATAGAAAGATTTGCCATGCAAACAGAAAACAAAAAAAGAGGAAGGGCCACTATTCTTAAATAATTAAAAAAAACAAACTTTACACAAAAAACAGTAAAAAATGATGAAGAATGGTATTATATAATGATAAATGTTTTAATTCAGGAAGAAGACTTAACAATTCCAAACATATACACACCCCAAATTACAACACCAAGATTCATAAAACAAGTATTTCTAGTTCTACAGAAAGATATAGACAGGGACATAACTATAGAGGAAAAGTCTGCACCCCACAGACAATATTAGACAAATAATCAAAAATAACAACAAAATCCTGGACTTACATTCAACACGTAACAAATTGGACATAATAGACATCTACAGAATACTCCACCCAATAAGCACAGAATATACATTCTTATGTGCACATAGAACATACCCTTAAGATTGGCCACATGCTTGGCTGTAAGGCAAGTCTCAATAAATTCAAAATAATTGAATCATCCCAACCATACTCTCAGACCACAGTGAAACAAAAATAGAAATCAATACATAGAAGATATCTCAAAACCACACAATTACATGGAAATTTAAAAATGTGTTTCTGAATGACTCTTGGATAAAAATTAAATTAAGGCAGACATCAAATTTTTTTTTTTAAATAAGTGAGAAAGGAGACACATCATATCAAAATACTTGGGATGCAAAAATGTAGTATTAAGAGGAAAGTTTATAGCTCTCAACACCTAAAACAAGAAGTTAGAAATAACTCAAATTAATGATCTAATATTACCCCTAGAAGAACTAGAAAATAATAACAAACTAACCCCAAAGCTAGCAGAAGAAAAGAAATAACTAAAATCAGAGCAGAAGTGAATAGTATTGAGACATGAAAATCAATACAATAAGTCAATGAAACCAAAAATTTGTTTGGAAAGTATAAACAAGATGGATAGATGACTAGCTAGATTGACGAAAAGGAGAAAAAAATCCAAATATCCAAATAAGCACAATCAGAAATGAGAAATGTGACATTCCAACTGATCCCACAGAAATACAAAAGATCCTCAGAGGCTATTATGAACACTTCTATGCAAACAAACTAAAATAGTTACATAAAATGGATAAATTCCTGGAAATGCATAACCTCACAAGATTAAATTAGGAAGAAATTGAAACCCTGAATGCACTAATATTGAGCTTTAAAATGGAATCAGTCATAAAAAAACTAACAATTAAAAAAAGCCCTGGACCAGATGGATTCACAGCTGAATTCTATAAGATATACAGAGAAAAGCTCGTACCAATTCTACTGAAAATATTTAAAAAAAAAAAAATTCCAGGAGGAGGCAAAGACACAAGGATAAAAGAAAACTACAGGCTGATATTTCTGATGAACACAGATGCAAAAATCAACAAGCTCCTAGCAAACTGAAATCAGCAGCAAATTAAAAATGTTAATTCACTGCAATTAAGTAGGCTTCATTGCTGGAATGCAAGGTTGGTTCAACAAACACAAATCAGTAATTGTGATTCACCACATATACAGTATTAAGAACAAAAACCATATAATCATCTCAATAGATATAGAAAATGCTTTTGATAAAATTAAAAATTCCTTCATGATTAAAAATCCACAATAAACTAGGCATAGAAGGAATATAACTCAAAATGATGACTCCCATCTATGACAAAACCACAGTTAACATACTGAACAGTCAAAAGCAGAAAACATTGCCCTTAAGAATAGGTACAAGAGAATAATGTTTATTCTCACCATTCCCATTCGACAGGGTACTGGAAGTCCATGCAAGAACAATCAGACAAGAGAAAGAAAGAAAATGCATCCAAATAGGAAAAGATGAAGTCAAACACTCTCTCTTGACTTACAATATGATTTTGTATCTGAAAAACCCTAATGATTTTGCCAAAAGACTCCTACACCTGAAAAACAGCTTCAGTAAATTGAGTACACAAAATCAATGCTCTAAAATCAGTAGCATTTCCATGCATCAATAATGTTCAAACCATGCCAAATAAAGAAGGCAACCCTATTTATGATAGCCAAAAATAAAATAAAATAACTAGAAATACATCAAACTTTCACATGACATGCAAGGACAGAGTTAAGTAGTTGTGAAAGAAATTATATGTCCTCAAGTCAAAAATATTTACTTTCTTGTCCACTGCATTAAAAACTGGCCAATCTCAATCTATATCATAATTTTAAGAGATGAATGAAACTGGATTTTATGAATTATTATATGTAAATATTTAGTTAATATAGTTTTTTTATGTTGGAGATAGGTTGCTTATATTTTAAATTTGAAAACAGAACAGAGATTAATATGCCAGCAGATAATTATCTGTGCTCTTGTAAGATTGTTGCTTTGGTCTAAATTCCCAGCAGTTGAGAAGTAGAAGAATATGAACTCTTTTAAAGTCATAGATACATAGTACCAAATAGCCCTCAAAATACATCATTTCCCTTTACATTCCCATTATCACTTTTTTTGTGTATAATTTTTAACACCAAAAATGCACATCAATAGTCTTTAAAACAAATTTTCCAACATAAATTTGAATATATTTTATGTTTCATTCTGCTCAGAATTATTCGTCAACAAATTCCCTGTTTATGATTTTGATGATTCTTCACAGGTTAAAGATCATAGCATAATTTAACTCTTCTCTCAACTTTATTTAATATTTAGTCAAATCTATTCTAGTGTCTTTAATGTCATGATTAGAAAATATTTTCTCCATTTAAGATTATATAAATATTCATCTGTATATTATTCTAACAAATGCAGAATAGCTCCAGATTAATTTATCCCCAATTGACTACTCCAATGTCAATTTGTTAAATTATTCAAAACTTTCCTCCTTAATATTATATCAAATAATACTTATTTATATAGTGTATGTTCAAAGAACTTTCTTGAAATTTTCTCTCAACTTCATTGATATAGTTCTAATAACATCTATTTTAAAACCCTGTAGCAAAGTGGAAGCATTTCAAATGTCCTTCAACAGGTAAATAGACAATGTAAGTGTGGTATATCTATATATGAAATATTATTCAGCCAAGATAAATATTAATATGCATGCTACAAAATGGAGGAAACTTGAAGATATTATGCTAAGTGAAACTAGACATAAAAAGCTATGTGTTCCATGATTCTATTTATATAAAATATTTTAGAAGTCTGTGAATCTAATGACACAAAAAGCAGATTAACAGTTGCCAGTGATAGGTGAGGAGAGAATCAGAGAGTGATTGCTTGATGGGCGTGGGGTTTTATTTTATGATAAAAAGTGTCTGAAGATTAAATATAACTAGTAGTTGCAGAACATTATGAATGTATTATATACCACTGACTCATAAACTTTGAAATGGTTAATTTTTTGTTGTATTAATTGAATAAATTTATGTTGTATTATTTTTTCAATTAATTAATTGAAAACACCTGTAGTACAATTATAACCATATATTATAGCCCATATATAGTTGGGCAAGTTCATGGTTTATTGTCTGCCTTTGAAAAGTAACTGAATTAAAAACTGTTTTTATTAAATCCTGAGTAAAGTGGTAACAAAAATGTTCCCTACAATATTGTCTTCATTGTGATGTTCTTTTCTGCCTCTCAAAGTGTTTTTTAATTTCTTCATATAGGTTTTGCATATTTATTTATATATGTATTATGAGATACTCTTTTGATTTGGATATTTTGAATTATTTTTTTCTGTTATCTTTATTTTTTAACATTTTTAATTTTATGGGTACATAGTAGGTGTATATATTTCTGGGGTACATGAGATATTTTGATACAGATATATGATGCATAATAATCACAACAGGGTAAAGGGAATATCTGTCACCCCAAGCATTTACCATTTCTTTCTGTTAAAAAAAAATTCTGTTATACCCTTTTAGTTATTTTTAAATATATAATAAATTGTTGTTTACTGTAATCACCTTATCACACTACAAAATACTAGCTCTTATTAATTTTCTCTAACTATGCTTTTGTACCCATTAACCATTCTCACTCCCCAGTGACCCACCACTACTTCCCTTCCCAGTCTCTGCTAATCATCATTCTACTCTCTTATCTCCATGAGTTCAATTGTTTGAATTTTTAGCTCTCACAAATTAGAGCATGCAAATTTTGTCTTTTAACTCCCACAAATGAGAGCATGCAAATTGTGTCTTTCTGTGCCTGGTTTATTTCACTTAACAGAATGTTCTCCAGTTCCATCCATATAATTGTGAATGACAGGAACCTACGCTTTTTATGACTGAATAGTACTCCATTGTGTATATGTGCCACATTTTCTTTATTCATTCACCTGTTGATGGACACTTAGGTTGCTTCCAAATCTTGACTATTGTGAATAGTGTTCCAGTAAACATGGGAGTGCAGATATCTCTTTGATATACTGATTTCCTTTGTTTTGTATATATACCTAGCAGTGGATGGCTGAATCATATGGTAATAATATTTTTAGAGTTTTGAGGACACTCATACTGTTCTCCATAGTAGCTGTACTAATTTACGCTACCACCAACAGTGTATGAGGGTTCACGTTTCTCTACATCTTTGTCCGTATTCATTGTTGTCTGTGTTTTAGATAAAAGCCATTTTAACAGGGGTAAGATGATATCTCAATGTAGTTTTGATTTGCATTTCTCTGATAATCAATGATGTTGAGCATCTTTGCTTATACATTTGTCATTCATATATCTTCTTTACAGAAGTGTATATTTAGATATTTTGCCCATTTTTAAAATCAGATTGTTAGATCTTTTAATTTCCTATTGAGTTGTTTGAGCTCCTTATACATTCTGCTTCTTAATCTGTTGTCAGGTGGTAGTGGTATGGTCAGGCTCTGTATCACCACCCAAATCTCATCTTGAATTGTAATCCAAATTGTAGTCACCATGTGTTGGGAGAGGGACCTCGTGGGTGGGGGTAATTAGATCTTGGGGGCAGTTCTCCCATGCTAGTCTCATGATAGTGAATGAGTTCTCACACGATATGGTGAATTTGTAAGAGGCTTATTCCCCATTTGCTCTGCACTTCTCTCTCCTGCCACCATGTGAAGAAGGATGTGTTTGCTTCCCCTCCCATCATGATTGTAAGTTTCCTGAGGCCTCCCCACCCATGCAAAAAGGTGAGTTAATTAAACCTCTTCTTTCTATAAATTACCAAGTCTTGGGCAGCTCTTTATAGCAGTGTGAGAATGGACTAATACAGTAAATTGGTACCAGAAGTAGGCTGCTGCTATAAAGATACCTGAATATGTGGAAGCGACTTTGGAACTAGGTAACAGTAAGAGGATAGAACACTTTGGTGGGCTCAGAAGAAGACAGAAAAATGTGGGAAAGTTTGGAATTTCCTATGGACTTAGGGGGTGCAGAAGACAGAAAGATATGAGAAAGTTTGGAACTTCCTAGAGACTTGTTGAATGGCTCTGACTAAAATGCTGACAGTGTTATGAACAATGTAGTCTGGTTTGAGGTAGTCTCAGATGGAGATGAGTAACTTTTTGGGAACTGGAGCAAAGATGACTCTTGCTATGCTTTAGCAAAGAGACTGGCAGCATTTTGTCCCTGCCCTAGAGATGTATGGAACTTGAAAGAAATAATTTAGGATACCCTGTGGAAGAAATTTCTAAGCAGCAAGGCATTCAACAGGAAGCAGAGCAAAAAAGTTTTGGAAAATTTGCAGCCTGATAATATGATTAAAAAAACAAAAACCCATTTTCTGGGGAAAATTCAAGCCAGCTACAGAAATTTGCATAAGTAATGAGGAGCCAAATGTTAATGACTGAGACAATGGGGAAAATTTTTCCAGGGCATGTCAGAGACCTTCACAGTAGCCCCTCCCATGATAGGCTCAGAGGCTTAGGAGGAAAAATGGCTTCATGGGCTGGACCCAGGCCTCTTGTGTTCTGTGCAGACCTAGGACATGGTGCCCTGCATCACAGCTGCTTCAGTTCCAGCCATGGCTAAAATGGGTCAAGAATCAGCTTGCGCCATTGCTTCACAGGGTGCAAACCCCAAGACTTGGCAGCTTCCACGTGGTGTTGGTCCCATGGGCGCACAGAAGACAAGAGTTGAAGTTTGGGAACTTCTGTCTAGATTTCAGAGGAAGTATAGAAACACTTGGATGTCCAGGCAGAAGTTTGCTGCAGGAACAAGGCCCTCATGGAGAAACTCTGCTAAGGCAGTAAAGAAAGGAAAGGTGAGTTCAGAGTCCCCACTCTGAGTCCCCACTAAGGTACAGCATAGTGAATCTGTAAGATGAGAGCTACCATTCTCCAGATCCTAGAATGGTAGATCCACTGACAGCTTCCACTGAGTGCCTAGAAAAGACAGGTACTTAATGCCAGTGCATGAAAACAGCTGGGAGGGGAGATGTACCCTGCAAAGCCACAGGAGTGGAGCTGCCCAAGGCCATGGGAGCCCACCTCTCCCATCAGTGTGACCTGGATGTGAGTCAAAGGAGGTCAATTTGGAGCTTTAAGATTGAATGACCACCTTACTAGATTTTGGACCTGTATGAGGACTGTACCCCCTTTATTTTCTCCAATTTCTCCAATTTGAAATGGGTACATTGATCCAGTACCTGTACCCTCATTATATCTTGAAATTAACTAATTTGTTTTCGATTTTACAGGCTCATGGGCAGAAGGAATTTGTCTTGTCACAGATGAGACTATGGACTTGGAATTTTGGGTTAATACTGAAATGAGTTAAGACATTGAGGAATTGTTGGGAAGACATAATTGTGTTTTGAAATGTGAGAAAGATGAGGTTTGGGAGGAACCAGGGGCAGAATGATATGGTCTGGCTCTGCGTCTCCACCCAAATCTCATCTTGAATTGTAATCTGAATTGCAATCCCCATGTGTTGGGGAAGGGACCTTGTGGGTGGTGATTCGATCATAGGGGCAGTTCCCCCATGCTGTTCTTATAATAGTGAATTCTCACAAGATCCGATGGTTTTATAAGAGGCTTCCCTGCCTTCGTTCTGCACTCCTATCTTCTGCCACCATATGAAAAAGAATGTGTTTGCCTCCCCTTCCACCATGACTGTAAGTTTCCTGAGACCTCCCCAGACATGTGAAACTGTGAGTCAATTAAACCTTTTTCATTTATCAGTTACCCAGTCTCAGGCAGTTCTTTATAGCAGCATGAGAACAGACTGACATAGATAATTTGCAAATGCTTTCTCTCATTCTGTGGGTTTCTTCTTCACTTGGATTATTGTTTCCTTTGCTGTGTGGAATTTTTTTAACTTGATATGATACTATTTGTTCATTTTTGCTCTGGTTGGGGATATTTGCTCTGGTTGGGGATATAATGCTTCGGGGATATTACTCAAGAAATCTTTATCCATACCAATGTCCTGGAGAGTTTTATCAGGGTTTTACTTGAGTAGTTTCATAGTTTGAGATCTTAGATTTAAGTCTTTAATCCATGTGGATTTGATTTTTGTATATGTCAAGAGATAGAAGTCTAGTTTTGTTCTACTGCATATGGATATCAGTATGTCTAGCACCATTCATTGAAGAGACTGTTCTTTCCCCAGTGTATGTTCTTGGCGTCTTTGTCAAAAACGAGTTCACGGTAGATGTATGGATTTACCTCTGTGTTCTTTATTCTGTTCGATTGGTCTATATACCTGTTTTTATGCTGGTAACATACTACTTTGGTCAAAATAGCTCTGTAATATAATTTTAAGTATGGTGATGTGATTCCTCCAGTTTTGTTCCTTTTGCTTAGGATGATGTTTGCTATTATGGGTATTTTGTGAGTCTGTATACATTTAGGATTCTTTTTTACTATTTCTCTGAAGAATTTCATTGGTGTGGGCGAAGTGGCGGGCGCCTGTAGTCCCAGCTACTCGGGAGGCTGAGGCGGGAGAATGGCGTGAACCTGGGAGGCGGAGCTTGCAGTGAGCTGAGATCCGGCTACGGCACTCCAGCCTGGGCGACAGAGCAAGACTCCGTCTCAAAAAAAAAAAAAAAAAAAAAAAAAAAAAAATTTCATTGGTGTTTGGGTAGAGATTGCATTGAATCTAGAAATTCGTTGGGTACTATGCACATTTTAACATTTATTCTTTAACATTTAATATTTATTCTTCCAAACCAAGAACGTGGAGTATCTTACCACTTTTTGGTGGTTTTTTTTTTCAATTTCTTGCATAAATGTTTTATAGTTTCCATTGTAGAGATTTTCCATTTCTTTGCATCAGTTTATTTTTAAGCATTTGATTTTATTTGTAGCTATTGTAAATGAGAATAATTTCTTGATTTCTTTTTCAGATTGTTATCTGTTGACAAATAAAGTTTTACTCACTTTGTATGTTGATTTGGTATCCTGCTACTTTACTGAATTATTTATCAGTTCTAATAGTTTTTTTCATGAAATATTTGGTTTTCCATATGTTATCAATTGACACCTGTGTTATTATATATTTACCTCCTTTGTCTTTTTTATAATTTTTAACCTTGAAATCTATTTTGTTAAATATAGCTCCCCCTGCTCTTTTGGGGCTTCCATTTGCATAAGATATTTTTATTTTATTTCTTTATTTTCTGTCTGCCTGTGTCTTTACAGGTGAAGTATGTTTTCCGTAGGAAACAGATTATAGATTCTTGATTTTGTACCTTTAGATGATTATCTGTTGCGTGTTGTCTTCTTTTTTCTTTTCTTTCTTTCTTTTTTTTTTTTTTTAACATACTGAAGAACTCCCTTTAGCATTTCTTGTAGGACAGTTCAGGTATTAATCAAATCCCTAAGGTTTTATTTGTTTGGGAAAGTCTTCATTTCCCCTCATGTTTGAAAGTATTTTTGCTGGACATACAATTCTGAGATAAAATTTGTTTTAATTTCCCTTAAGACTAAATATTTCAAACATTCTCTCTCCTGGCCTACTGAGGAGTCTGCTATCAGATTTATTGGAGCTCCTTTGTATGTTTTTTTTTTTTTTTCTTGCTGCTTTTAGGATCTTTTCTTTATTTTTGGTCTTTGGGAGTTTGATTATTAAATGATTTGAGTTAGACTTATTTGGGCTAAATCTGTTTGGTGTTCTATAATCTTGTATGTGAATATAGATATCCTTCTATAGGTTTGGGAATTTTTTTTGTTATTATCCCTTTGAATAAACTTTCTAACCCCATCTCTCAACCTCCCCTTTAAGGCCAATGACTCTGAGATTTGCTTTTTTCAGATTATTTTCTAAATCTTGTCAGTGTGTTTCATTCCTTTTTATTTATTTTTTTCTTTTTTCTTCTCTGGCTGTGTATTTTCAAGTTGCTTGCATTCAGGATCACCAGTGCTTTCTTCTACATGATCAATTCTGCTGTTAAAGAGACTCTGATACATCTTTAGTATATACATTGCATTTTTCAGCTCCAGAATGTAGCTTGATTTTTGAAAATTATTCTAATCACTTTGTTAAATTTATCTGATATGGTTCTGAATTCCTTCTCTGTGTTATGCTGGATTTCATTATGTTCCTTTAAAACAGGTATTTTGAATTCTCTGCCTGAAAGGTAACACATCTCTGTCACTTCATGTGACAGTTCATTCTTGCACTGCTACAAAGAAATATTTGAACTTTGTAATTTATAAAGAAAAGGGGTTTAATTGGCTCATGGTTTTGCAGGCTTTATAGGAAGCATAGCTGGAGAGGCCTAGGGAAACTTACAATTATGGCAGAAGGTGAAAGGTAAACAGGCACCTCTTACATGACTGGAAAAGAAGAAAGAGAGAGGGGAGAGGTGTTACATACTTTTGAACAATCATAACTTGTGATAACTCACTCACAAGAGAGGCACCAATGGGAAAATCTGCCCCCCATGATCTAATCACTTTCCACCAAGCCCCACCTCCAACACTGGAAATTACAACTTGACGTGAGATTTGGGTGGGGATACAGAACTAAACCATATCACTTTGCAGCTGGTCACTGGTGCCTTTTTTGTTTGTTTGATGAAGTCATGTTTTCCTGGATGGTCTTGCTGCTGGTGAATGTTTGTCAGTATCTGAGTATTGAAGAGTTGGATATTTAATGTATTAATAGTTTGTACCTATCCTTCGTGGGAAAACTTTCTAATGATTCAAATGGAATTTGCTTTGGTCACTGCAGCCATACCTCCATTAGGGCTTATCCCAAGACCAATAATGCTGTAACTCTTAAAGACTCGTAGAGGTACTGCCATGGTGATCTTGGGTAAGATCCAGGAGAATTTCATGGATTACCAGCAGAAATTCTTGTTCTCTTCCCTTATTTTCCCCCACAAAAATAGAGTTTCTCTCTCCTTGAGCTGCCTGGAATAGGGAGGAGTGTCACAAGCACCCCTGTGGCCACCACCACTGGGTCTGCGTTGGGTCAAACCCAAGCCAGCACAGCACTGGGTCTCACTGAAGGTCTGCAGTGACTAATGCCTAGCTACCACCAGTGTTTACTCAAGGGCTCTTCAGTCAGTAAGTTGAGAATACAGCCAGGCTTATTTTCTTCCTTTCAAGGCAGTAAGCTCCCTCCCCAGATAAAGGTGAATCCCAAAATGCTGTCTGGAAGCCAAAGCCTAGAGTCAGGAACATTGGTAATCTACTTAGTGTTCTGTCTACTGTGGCTGAGCTGGCACACAAGCTGCAAGACAAATCCTTCCCACTCTTTCCTCTTCTGTCCTCAAGCAGGAGAGTCTTTCCCTGTGGACACCACTACCCTAGACCTACTGGAAGTACTGCCTGGCTACAGATGATATTAATTCAGAGACCAAGGGCTCCTTAGTCAACAGAAAATGAATCATCCCAGGACTGGGTTGGGCCCTTTCCTTCAAGGCAATGGGTTTCCTTCTGTCCCACAGTTTGTCTAGAAATGTTATTCAGGAGCTAGGGCCTGGAATGATGTCCTCAGGACTCAGCCCAGTGCCCTGTTCTGCTGTAGCTGAGCTGGTATTCAAGTTGCAAGACAAAGTCCTCCCTACTCTTCCTTCTCCTCTTCTCAAATGGAAGGAAAGAGTCTCTCCCCAAAGTGCAAGCTGCAATGCCTGGGGTTTGAAGATGGGTGACACAAACACTCCCTTTCCCACCACAGCTTGTGTCTCTCTAGGTTGTATGCACTGCAAGTCTACTGGCTCTGAGCCCAGTACAGAGCCAAGACTTGCCTGGGAATTAAATTGCAGCCCTTGTGGCATAGATTACCTTTCTTGTTTATTTAGAACTCCAGAATGCTTTAGCCAATGGTGGTTGGGATAGCTGGAACTTAGGTTCTTACTACTGGAATGGACAACCTGTCTCCAGCTAGGGATGGTCTAAATGCTCCCCCCATGAGCTCTGGCTCAATTCTATCCTATGTTGCTTTTCACTGTGAGAGGGCAGCACTGAATTCCAATGCAGAGTCCCATAATCACTTCGTTTTCCCCTCCCTAAGCACACAGAATTCTCTGTGCCACACAGACACTGCCAGGGCGTGGGGAAGGGGTGGCATTGACAATTCAAGATTGTCTTTTCTACCATTTTCAGTGCCTTTTTCCTTAATATAATGTTAGAACTAGGTACTATGATCACTCACATGATTTTTGATTATTATGAAAGTGCTTTTTTTATGTGGATAGTTGTTGAATTTGGTGTTCCTGTTGGGCAGCAGTGGGGATGATCAATGGAAAGTTCTATTCAGCCATCTTGCTCTGCGTCTTGTCCTATTTATATTTCTTAATAGTTATTCTTGTACAGTTCACAAAGATTTTATTAGATTATCACTATATGTACCATGATTTGCTCAGCACAGTCTAGGAAACACAGACCAGATGGGATGGTTTTAAATATAAGCAGCACTAGCACATATCACCCCCTTGTCGAGGCACTTGGAAGGAACCCAGCACAAATGAACATCTAAGTTCCCACAATATATGCATACACACAACTTTAAACTAAAAAAGTGTATATATATGTATACACACACATACATACATAAATATATATATACACATATACATGTGTATATATAAATATATGAGTATATATACATATAAATTTATATGAGTATATATTTTTCTTATTTTTGAGCCAAACCTTTTTGCCCTGTTAATATGCAAAAATTTGTGAGGTTTAATAATGCTTACCTGAAATTTAAATATCCATGAAAACAAGCATCATATCATCTCTAAAGTACAAATTGACAAGGGTATCAGTAGTAAGTCTCAAAAGAGTTTGGTGTAGAAGCTTCATCAATGAGAGGAGGCAGGAGACAAAACAAACCTAATAAAATAAAGCAGAGACTGGACTAGACCAAAAAAAAAAATCTATATTTTAGGATACAGATAGAGAACAGGTAGCCAGACTACTACAGCAAGTCAACTTCTCATATCTCCTTCTTTGACAAAGACTGATTTATGCATCTCATGCAAAGAAATATCTCCCTTTTCATCAAAATACTATATTAGATTTGTTTTTATTTATGTTGGCATATACTGTGACAGAAGAACAGACTCGAAAAAAGAAAAATGAACCAGTGACCACCCTGTTGTACCTCATAAAGTGCCTATTCCACACCATCAAGTTCTTTACAATCTTTACAAATCATGGTTATCACACTAAGTGCTCTAAATTAATATGACGCAACAGATTATGTACAATAACTCAACAGTGTTTTGAATCAGATCTCTCTAATTTGCCAGATGAATGTGGTTGAGGGGTTTATTCTATCTGAAACCTTAATGGAAATAAAGAAATGACTCACATTTGCTAAGTGACCAAGCTACTGTTAGAATCTCATGAAAAATTATCACCAACCTCAGATAATTATGTGTATGCTGCAAAATATGACAAACCAAGCCATGCAACATAATTGTTACATTTCTCCACAGGCCACATCATTAGCCTATGTCAGTAGGAATTCCTAAGAGGAGTAGCTTTCCGTGGCTTGCTCCTGCTCCCCTCCATAAAACTGCAGAAACAGTAGCCGATTCCAGGAACAATCCCTTGCAAAATGTACTATGCTATAGAGAAGTCTGACAATGACAGTGATCCACCACCATTAATTTAATCACTGTATGTTTTTGAGTACCTTACTGGTGACATACAGAAAATGGAATAAGGAAAATGGAATAAGAAAAATGGAATAAGGTTCTCAACTATGACAAGATCCTTCTCCTTCCAAAAATAGACATGTTTCTACAAATCCTTCAAACTCGTACTCCGAGAAAGATTGTTGTTTCAGCGTGGAACCACATCAGTGTAACAGAAGACAGAACCGCAGTACTCTTCTTGTTGCCTCACCTTAAAATACAGCAGCTGACCCAAAACTGGCCTTTTAGCATGCCTTGAAAGGGTGTGCTTGAAGATGTTCACTAGTCTGATGCTTAATGAAAATATAACTTAGTTTTTCACATGGAAATAATAATAATGTGTGTTTTGCTGCATGCTCAGTATAATGTATATCTTCAGCAGTGTCTGAAAAAGCTGGTCAATTTGCTGTCTTGGTTAAGAGATCTAGGACCACATTTTCTTTTTAGCAAGCCATGTGTAACCAATTTCAACATTTATTTCTACACCCAGCTTTAACAACAGAGAAGCTGAGGTTGCAGGTGAGGCTGTCTTCAGCTCAACCCCTTCACATATAAGACGAAAAACTCATTTAGTGGCTTGCTCAAGGTTAAACGGCTAATAATAAGCTTTTGCAATGTTTCAGGATGTTGTTCCAAGTTGTTCCTATGCATTTTCTTTTTTAACCCTCCAAAAGTCTGATGCTGTTACAGTTAACATTGCAATTTTAAAATGATGATACAAGCTTCATTATGTGACATAAACTACCCAGGGACATGCAACTAGTAAATGACAAGGCCTTAAATTCAAAGCAAAGTTTATTGGAATCTAGATCAGGTACAACGAACACTATACGTTCTCTGCTATAGCTCCTGTCAGTGGCAGATTCCAAACTAAAACTAACCTAATCATAAACATAATAATAACCAAGTGGGATATGAGTTTGGATGTGCTTTGTGTCATAAAATATTCCATCATACCTTGATTATCTGTGATTCCTCAAAGGGAAGATCACACTTTGGGAGGCCAAGATGGGTAGATTGCTTGGGGTCAGGAGTTTGAGACCAGAAACTCTGTCTTTACAAAAAATATATGTATTTATATATATTTATACATATATACATATATATTATTTAATATAT
>NW_012101343.1:1448853-1455094 GCF_000951045.1 Mandrillus leucophaeus
ATATTTTTTAATATACATATATACACAAAAAATGGCCGGGTGTGCTGGCATGGGACTGTGGTCTCAGCTACACAGGAGGCTGAGGTGGAAGGATCACTTGAGCTCAAGAAGCAGAGGTTGCAGTGAGCCAAGATTGCGCCACTACACTTCACCCTGGCTGACAGAGTGAGACCCCGTCTCAAAAAATAAAAATAAAAAAGGAAGTTTATTCCATGGACAATCCTAAATAATGAATGATCCAAAAGTGACTTAGCCTTAAAAATACTTCTATACAAAACATTGAGCATGAGTATGTGTTATGCTCCAGCCAAATTATTTTGCAAACATTTTCTCTGGAATAAACAGGTAGTTTAGGATTTTGCAGTTGTCAGCAAACTTTTTTTTTGGTAAAGGACCAAACAGTAAATATTTTCAACTTTGCGAGCCATATGGTCTCTGTTGCAACTACTCAGTTCTCCCTTTTTCGGCACGAAGAGCAACAGTGATAGACAATACAGAAATGAATGAGTGTGGTTGTTTTATAATAAAATGTTATGGATACTGATATTTGAATTTCAAAAAATTACTCAATGTCATGAAATATTATTTTTTGTAAATTTTCAACCCTTCATTAATATTTTTTAAAAATTCTTAGTTTATAAGTTATACAAAAACAGCCAGTGAACTAAACTGGACCCAGGAAACATAACTTGCCAACTCAGCTCTACTGCATCACAAATTATTTTGTATTTCGCCTCAACCTGGAAAAAAAAAGAAAAAGCAGAGGGGCAGAGTCACTTGTCAGATGAATGCCGGGGATTGGTCAAAACCGAATCGTTTCTTTTTTCTTTGTTTGTTGTTGTTGTTATTTGTTTTAATTCTCTACTTCACCTAATTACCTTTTTCTCTGTTTTTTTTTTTAAACTCTTTGTGCATATAGGTTTTCTAATTCACGACTTTCAAGAAAGATAATTTTATTGGCTAGAAGTTCCCTTAGTCTAATTGCTTTGGGGAAGTTGGCTGATCAGGAAGGGGAAAAATTTATAAAGATTATATCAACATGATATCGTGTTGATATTTTGTTCATGATATCAACAAGGAGTTGATAAATAGAATATGTGAATATGGGATACTTTGGACAAGAAGCAGAACTCCAGACCATCTCACTGTAATTTCATTCCTGTTGTAATGGGCTAGAGTACAATGTGGACATAATAGGTTGCTGCAAAAGTAATTGAAGTTTTTGCCGTTAAAAGTAATGACAAAAACCGCAATTACTTTTGCACCAACCTAAAGCTTACTCACTCAAGTATGTACTGAATATTTCCCATGTACTGAGAACTAGGCTAGGCCTTAAAGTTACAGTATTAAGCAAAACTGAAGATAGCATTTGATGTCACATGGTTTAAGGTATCTTGGATTGAAAATTTTACTCACATAACCACCTAAATTATCACTGAGGTAAAAATGTGTGAAGAGAAAATAAGTGGTGTAAGAACATGTAACAGGGATATATATGTGTGTGTGTGTATATATAAAATACATGGAAGATGTATACATATAATATATATACATATGTGGAAGATGTGTATATATATTATAAATAATTATATACATATTCCTCATATATGAGTATAATGGTTAGTTATTATATATAAGGAAGATATATATTACATATATAAGAAAGATATTTTATATATATTATATACATAATAGTATATGTAAACTATGTCCACTATCTTCTATATAAATTGAAAATACCTAAGTTGGTGCTACTTGGACATATTTAAATGACAAAAGGTAAGGTCCAATTAAGAGAGAGAGACTAAATATATAAAAGAGAAAGAGATATTGATTATTAGTGGTTACTGAGACTGCAATTTCTTTCTGTGATCCTGAATTTTATTACATGGTTTGTGGAGTAAGTGATTACATAAATGGGTCTTGGTGTCAGACAAAGCGAACTTGATAAATAATTTTGGGTTCCAGATGTTCATAGTTGAACTGGGAGAATGAAACATAAGCAGGGTCACAAAAATTTTATGGAAGAACAAATTCGATGCTAGTTTCTATATCATTGTATGCTCCCTGCATCCCAACCTTCCCACTCATCTCTAGTATGTTTAAACCTTTTACATCTTCCTTTTTCTAGACCCTTAGAGATCCATACAACTTTTTCATCCAAGGTCTTCCAGGGATCTATCCTGTTGAATGCACTATTTGCAAAACACTGGTTACTAATATATTAAATCAAACAGAAAAGCACACACAAAACCCACAAACAAATCAACAAAACCTTTCTTTGAGCTCCTTTGGCCCTTAATTTGCCTGTCTTAAATCACACAATCTATTTCTTCAGTCAATGAGGGAATTTAAATTATTTAAATCCTTAAAACAGGAACCTTACTTCTCCAGGCCCTAATTACCATGCACATAGCAGGAGGAGAGGACCCTCAAGTCATCCCTTAAGCAGTTAATACACAAATCCAAAGATTCCCAAAGACTCAGAGTCATTGATAAGGTCAACCATTGGTAGGAGGCATACTTTTTTAAAGCGAGTTACTCAATAGAACATAGTTCCTTGGAGGCAAGCATCCCATATAATTTATCTCTAGCTCCAGAGCACCTTAGCATAGCATGGAATACAAAAGATGGCCAGGAAATGTTTGCTGAAGAAATGGTGACTGATGCTTGCTCTCTTAGCTTAGACTTGCATTTCACGGGAGATATATTCTGCAACATAAACTTTCGACAACATCACTGCATTGAAGCAACTTCCAGTGTCATTCTCCAGATGTCATCATCAGCACCTAATGCATCCTACTCTCAGAGGCCTCAGGTGTAAAACATTTAAGGTTTCAGATGTATAAAATAACAAAATTATCTTGTCAAGAAATGTTTTATCTTTCAGGCAACCAACATTTCTGACTCTAACTTCTTTGACCTAGAATGTAACACCCAGGGTATTGCTATCTGTCAGTGTTTTTCAACAGGTGTGCTATTACCCTTTGGGACAGGAAAAACGTGTCTTTGTCTGGAACTGCTCCGCAAATTGCAAGATGTTTAGCATCCCTTGACCCTGCTTTCTAATAATGCCCATAGAACCTCCTGCCCTACTCATCGTAAGCAAAAAAAAAGTGTCCTTGAAATCAAAAGGAAACTTCTAGCAGAAGACACCACCCTGCTGAGAAAGAAATAGTAAAAAAATAAGCTAAAAGTTTCCTTTTATATAGCCATATAACTTGGGAAGCAGGTGGATAATGAAAGAAATAACTAGCCCAAACACAAAACAAAACAAAAATAAATAAGGCACCATTCCTTTTCTTTGTAAAGAGGACAGGAGCTATAGCAGTTTTATTAACAACAGCAATAGATTCACTGAGCAATGTACTAATTTTTCTAGTAACATGAATATTCATCCATGGATACTGATGGAAAGCCACAGAGGCAGGTTTAAGAGTCAAAATGTAATAAGGATAATATAGGCCATCCACAAGCTGCCCATCTTAATTCCTAAACTTTTGTTAGCCAGAAGGGAGATTTTAGAAGAACTGACGCAAAGACTGTTATTTGGACTGTTTCCTAGTCTCATGACTAGGGGAAAGCCATTCTATTCACTGTAAAATATCCAAAAGTTTCATTCTCAACAGAAAGCAGGTACAATAAATAAGTGACAAACAGTAGATGTGGTATTATCAAGTTGGCATGGGGAAAGGGGCAAGGTTTCAAGAACAGTTTTTGGAAGAGAGAGCAAGAGTGACAAAAAGAAAGAGGATGAAATGTGCTTGCTTCATCAGCCAAGCAAAGGATGCTACTACATGTAAAACAAGGATAAGTGCTTTTGTGGGATATCCACTTTTGCTCTCCAAACATGACAAACTCCTCAAGGAAACTGTGAAAAAAAGCCTGACAGAAACAAATGGGGTGAAGCTAAAATCTAGGCTGTCCTCTAGTTTGAACTGTATATTCATTTATCCATTGGTTTTCAAATAGTTGGAATAAAGAAATGTTGATTTTTAAAATCAGTTTCAAGGTAATATTTGTGAAAATGTTTTGAAAATGCGTTGCTTAGGATGCTTCATATTAAATATTAGCAAAGTTACCAGTTTGCATTTTTGAGGACATTTTAATTGACCGATTTAACTTTTGAGGTGATTTGTCAACACTTGAAGGACAACAGCTTTGAAAATGTATCCAAATACCAAAGGATATTTTGCATATGGAGAAAATACCTAGTCCCCACTCCACCATTCCACATAGTAGGTTCATTGAGGCAGGGTACTTGCATATAGGTTTCAAAGACTTTTTAAATCCCTGGCAGCCTGATATGCGAAGCTAAAGTGGATTTTGCTGCAAAATGGAAATTAAGCTAACAAAATACTGCATAGTAAATGCAATTAAACACCAGATTTATCAAAGAGCTGAATCATTTTTAATTAGCAAAGAAATGGATTATGAAAAAGAATACTTTAAGAGAGTTAAATGTTCTTGAAAATTATTTATAACCTTGAGTGATGTATTGGTTTGATAGGACTGCCAAAACAAAAGACCATAGACTAAATGGCTTAAATAATCAAAAATTTATTTTCTCACAGTTCTGGAGGCTGGAAGTCCAAGATGAGAGTTACAGCAGGGTTAGTTTCCTCTAAGTGCCATAAGGGAAGAATCTGTTCCAGGTCTGTCTCCTTGGCTTGCAAATGCTGGTAATCTTGCTTCCTCTTCCCATGATCTTCCCGTTAGGCACTTGCATGCCTGTTGTTTTTCTGTGTATCCAAATTTCTTCTTATCAGGAAACCAGTCAGATTGATATAGGCCCCCCACAATGGCCTCATTTTAACTTAATCACATCTTGAAAGGCCCTATTGCTAAATACAGTCACATTCTGAAATACTGGGGGTTCAGACTAAAACACATGAATTGCAGGAGGGGGGCAATTTAGCCCATAACAAATAATTTAAAGATGTTTCCTCAGATCTTGTTTTTATTTTGCCTTATTGCTGCCAAATACAGTACTCTGAAATTTGCATGCCAGTTTCTCTAAAGTAGTCTCACAACTGCTCTCTCAATGTACTATGAATATTTGGACTGGAAGATTTCTTGTTGTCAGGAGCTCTTATGTGCCTTGTAAGACATTTAACAGCACTCCTGGCCTCTACCCTCTAGATACCGGTAGCACACCCCTGCATCTATGACAACTTACTATATCTCCAGGCATTGCCAAATGTCTGGTGGGATGCAAAATCGCCTGCAGTAAAGTAAAGGAAATAAAAAATGGAGCAGCAGTAAGGAGACTATATGACTTTTCTTCAGATATACACCCCTCACCTTTAGCACTAGACTTCCCAGTGTTTGCATCCTGGCTGTAATGATTGCTAGCTGTGTAGTTTGAGGCAAATTTCTGTACCTCTCTGTGACTTATTTTTATTATCTGTAAAATGGTGACAATAATAGTACTCTCTTCCTAGAGTTTATGCCACAGTTAATAAGTAAAAGAGCTCATCATATTGCCTGGCATATTACTGAAATCTTTTATAGTAGTGATACTTCTCAGTAGTAGTAGTAGGTAGTAGTAGTAGTAGTAGTAGTAGTAGTAGTAGTAGTAGTAGTTGTTGTTGTTGTTGTTGTTGTTGTTATAGTGGTACTTTGACCAGTAGTATAATCCTAAAACTGTTAATATTGTCCCTGATTCTAAAATGTACAACGACTGTGAACTGAGCTAGACTTTATCATGCAAAGTCACCAGATAAACTATTTGACAATATTTGGGAATAGAGCTTCTCAATTTAAGATATATGAATGAATGTCAGACTAGGAAATAAACTCCCTGAAAACTGTGTACAACATTTTAAGCATGTGTGAGCATGTACATTTTCCTAAAGAAAGGACCATCATTTTAAATTACATTCCCCAAGGGACCTATATACCACAAAAATGTAAACCAGTGTTGTTTCACCAATATTGATGAATTTGAAAACATAAAAATACAAAACTCAATAGCTGGTCTTTTGGGGAAAAAATGTGAGCATGATAAACCATTAGTTAACTTAGTAAGAAAGAAAGTAAAATTAAAAATGAACAAAATAAAAAATTAAAATGGGTAAATTAAAATAAAACTAGAGGAAATTAAAAATGACTCTTAAGATACTGCTTTGTTTGAGATGGATTAGAGACTTAAATGTTAGACCTAATACCATAAAAACCCTAGAGGAAAACCTAGGTAGTACCATTCAGGACATAGGTATGGGCAAAGACTTCATGTCTA
>NW_012101343.1:1455929-1483866 GCF_000951045.1 Mandrillus leucophaeus
GAGTAGTTGGGTGCTGACGAGTTGATGGGTGCAGCACGGCAACATGGCACAAGTATACATATGTAACAAACCTGCACGCTATGCACATGTACCCTAGAACTTAAAGTATAATAATAATAAAATAAAAAAATAAAAAATAAAAAAAAATAAAAAAAAAACTGAAAACAACCAAAAAGTTTATCTGTAGGGGCCTAATTAAATGTTATCAAATAATATATAAGAGCTTTGAAAACCACAAAAAAAAAAAAAAAGATACTGCTTTGTTAACATATATGCGAATAAAGAAGTAATCATTATAAATAGTGATATTATTATTGGTCACCACAAGGAGTATAATGCATAAGCCCTGGACTCTGGCTCTCCTTGTCTGCATCTTCTTCCAGAGTGTAGGCTTTATGGAAGCTAGCTGGCTGATTAGCCTCAGGCTGCTGTCTGGACCTCCTCAACAGCACACTGGACATAATCCTCTCTCTACACTGGAGAACCGTGAGCCCCAGCTCAGGGGCCTAAATAGTTCCTAAGAGGTTGCTCCTGAAGAGCAATTAGTCTGGGCTATGGTGTCCTAGTCAATGTCTATATACAATAATCTGTCTGTTTATCACCTATCTACCTATGAATATTTCCTATCTTCTTAAACACAAATAGAGTTGTAAATTAATTATGGCATCATGCTTAGTGAAACATACCAGAAGCATCTCTATTAAAATATTAGAGTCAGGATAGCCAGCAGCATGTCCTTTATCACCAATGGGGATGAAACATCGGTGAACAAAATTAGAGAAAGATACATAAATTATGAAAATTAAAAAGAGATACGTAAATGGCCACTTTTTACAAATGAAACAATGATGTGGAAACCCCAAGAAAATCAACTGAAAAATTCTTGCAAATGATAATTCAGTAGTATTTCTTAAATGAATAAGCAGAATGTGTGTATATATATATATATTATGTGTATATATAGTGTATATGTATGTTGTGTTCACCATGTTTATATATATGTATACACACATATTTTTTGTCTTTTTATAATAGTCATTATAACTCTGGTAAGATGATATCTCATTGTGCTTTCAATTTGCATTTCTCTAATGATTAACGATAAGAATTTTTTTTCATATACCTGCTGGTCATTTGTATGTCTTTCTTGGAGAATTGTCTATTCAGTTTCTTGGTCCACTTTTATATATACTCACATAACAATCAAAATGTATAAAGAATATGACCCACTTTAGAATACCCAATAGGAAAAACAATTAAAAATTTAATCAAAATAAAATTATGTAGTATTCTAGGAAAATACACTTTAAAAATGCTTCAGTGGTTGCAGTGAGCCTGGATCGCACCACTGCACTCCAGCCTGGGCAACAGAGCAAGACTGTCTCAAAAAAAAAAAAAAAAAAAAAGTGCCTCTGTGAACTGAGTAGCACAGAGTATGAAAATGGGACTTTTCATTTTACACCACTCTGTAATTTTGAATTTTATAATATAAGCATATATTGGTTTTTTATGTATTTTTTTTTTTTTGTGTGTGTGTGTGTGTGTGTGTGTGTGTGTTTACTGGTACTTCATATTTTACATATATATGGGTACATGTGAGTATTTCTTTATATAAACATTGTTCAATAATGATGTCAGGGTATTTGAGGATATCCATCACCTTGAGTATTTATCATTTTGATGTGTTCAAGTCCTCTCTTATACTTTGAATGATACAGCATATTGTTGCTAACTATAGTCACCCTAATCTGCTACAAAGCACTAGAAGTAATTTCTTCTATATCTCTGTAAGTTTGTACCTATTTACCAACCTCTCTCCATTTCCCCTTCCCATCCTCACACTCTTCCCAGTCTCTGATATATACAATATCATTCTATTATCTATCACCATGAGATCAAGACTTTTTGCTTCTACATAAGAATGAGAACTTCTGGTACTTGTCTTTCAGTGCCTGACTTATTTGACTTAGCATAATAACCTCCAGTTCTATACATGTTACTGCCAATGAAATAATTCCTATTCTTTTTTATGGCTAAATAGTATTCCACTGTGTATACATACCACATTTTCTTTATACATTTATCCATTGATAGATGCTTAGGTTGATTCAGTATGTTGGCTTTTGTGAACAGTGCTACAATGATTATGCAAGTTGAGGTTTTCTTTGACATACTGATTTATTTTCCTTTGGGTAAGTTCCCAGTAGTGGGATTGCTGAATTGTGTGGTAGTTCTATTTTAGTTTTTTTGATAAATCTCTATTCTGTTTTTTGTAGTAGGTGTACTAATTTACAGTCCCACCAACAGTGTATAAGAGTTCCCTTTTTTCCACACCTTCACAGGCATCTATTTTTTGTTGTTGTTGTTATTTTGTTTTTTGTTCATTTGTTTGTTTTTAATAATAGCCATTGTAACTTGGGTAAGATGATATCTCATTGTGGTTTTGATTTGCATTTCTGTTATGATAAATGATAAGATTTTTAAAATATACCTTTTGGTCATTTGTATGTCTTCTTTTAAGGGTTGTTTATTCAGATTACTTGTCCACATTTTAGTGTGATGATTTGTTTATATATTGTTGCATTCTTTGAGCTTCTTGTATATTCTGGATATTATTAGTTCCTTGTTGAATGAATAGTTTGCAAGTATTTTCTTCCATTCCATAGGCTGTCTCTTCACTCTGTTGATTGTTTCCTTTGTTGTGCACAATCTATTTAACAGAATCCCATTTGTCTATTTTTGTTTTAGTTATCTGTACTTTTGAGGTCTTAACATAAAATATTTGCCTTAACCAATGTCTTGAAGTGCTTTCCCCATATTTGCTTCAAATAGTTCTACAGTTTAGAGTTTTAACATTAAGTCTTTTCAATCAATCTGGAGTTGATTTTTGTATATGGTGAGAGATAGGAGCCCAGTTTCTTTCTTCTGCACGTGGACATCCAATCTTCCCATCACCATTTATTGAAGAGGGTGTCTTTTCTCCAGTGTATGCTCTTAATGTATTTGCCAAAAATCAATTGGCTATAAATATATTGATCTATCTCTGGGTTCTCTGCTTGTTCCATTGCTCTGTGTGATTTTTACCATTAAAATCCTGTTTTGGGTTACTATTGCCTAGTAATGTATTTTGAAGTCAGATATTGTGATACCTTCAGCTTTGTACTTTTTGCTTAAGATAGATTTGGCTCTTTTGGCTCGTTTATGGTTCCATGCATATTTTTGAATTGTATTTGTTTCCATTTCTGTGGAAAATAACATTGGTATTTTGATAAATATTGGAGTGAATCTGTATATTGCTTTGGGCAGTATGATCATTTTAATGAAATTAATTCTTTCAATTCATGAGCGTGGGATGTGTTTTCATTTTTTTTTCCTCTACAATTTCTTACATCAGTGTTTTGTAGTTTTCCTTGTACAGATTATCCACCTTCTTGGTTAAACGTATTCCTAGGTATTTCTTTTTTAGTTATTGTTAATGTGAGTGTCTTCTTGATTTCTTTTATAGCTCTTTCATTATTAGTGTATACAAACACTACTGACTGTTGTATGTTGACTTTGTATCCTTCAACATTTCTGAATTTGCTTATCAGTTACAAGAGTTTTTTGGTGGAGTCTTTTGGTTTTTCTAAATATAAGATTACAGCAGCAGCAGAGGGGCAATTTGACGTTCTCTTTTCCAATATGGATGCTTTCTCTTTCTTTCTGTAGCCTGATTTCTCTGGCTAGGACATCAAGTACTATGTTGAATTGAGGTGGTAAAAGTGGTCATTCTCATCTTGTTCCAATTCTTAGAGATAAGGCTTCCAACTTTTCCCCCTTCATTATGATGTTAACTATAGGTTTGTCATATATAGCCTTTATTATTTAAAAATGTGTTCCCTCTATGTATAGATTAAGTTTGTTTTTTTTTTTCATAAAGGGATGTTGAATTTGTCAATTGTGTTTTTCGGCATCTACTGATATAATCAATTGGTTTTTGTCCTTCATTCTATTGATGTGGTGTGTCACATATATTGATTTGCATATGTTAAACCATTTATAAACCATGGTGTAAATACCACTTGTGATGGTGTATCATCTTTTTGATGTGCTGTAAATTTGATTAATTAGTATTTTGTTGACAATTTTTACATCTATGTTCAGCAGGAGTGTTGGTCTATAGTTTTCTTTGTCTTTTGTGTCTTGTCTGGTTTTGATACCAGGGTAATGCCGGCTTCATAGAATGCGTTAGGGATAATTCCTTCCTCTTCAATTTTTTGCAATAGTTTTAGGATTGCTATTAGTTTTTCATTATATAGTTGGTAGAATCTAGCTGTGCCCATCTGGTCCAGTGGATTTTTGTTTTTCTTTTTGAGACAGGGTCTCACTCTGTCACCCAGATTGGGGTGCAGTGGCGTGATCTCAGTTCACCACAACCTCCACCTCCTGGACTCAAGTGATTATCCTGCCTCAGCCTCCCGAGTAGCTGGGATTACAGGCACACGCCACTACTGCCCAGTTAGTTTTTATATTTTTGGTAGAAATGGGTTTTCACCATATTGGCCAGGCTGGTCACTGTGCTTTTCTTTGATGTAAGACTTTTTCTTACTGATTCAATGTCATTAGTAATTATTGGACTGTTCAGGTTTTCTATTTCTTCTTAATTTAATATTGGTAGATTGTATGTTTCCAGGAATTTATTAATTTTTATAGGTTTTCCAGTTTGTGAGCATATATTCGTTCATAATAGTCTCAGATGATCTTTTCTATTTCTGTGGTATCAGTTGTGATATCTCCTTGAAATCAGTTGTGATGTTTCATTTCTAGTTTTGTTTATTTGGGTCTTCTTTGTTTGTGGTTACTTTAGCTAGTGATTTATTACTTTTGTTTATCTATTTGAAGAACCAACTTTCTATTTCATTGATCCTTTTTCTTTTTTTCTTTTTCTTTTTTTTTTTTTTAGTCTCTTTTACTTAGTTCTGCTCTGATCATTATTATTTCCTTCTTTTGCTAATTTTGGCTTTGGTCTGTTATTGCTTTTCTAATTTATTGAGGTCCACCATTAGATTTTTTTGACATATTTATAATTTTTGTTGTAGAAATTTATTGCTATAAACTTCCTGCTTATTACTGGATTTTTTGTGTATCTCATATGTTTTGGTACATTGTGTTTCTGTATGCCTTTATTTCCACACTTTTTTATTTCCATCTTAATCTTTTTGTTCACCCAGTGGTTGTTCAGGAACATGTTGTTGAATTTCTATGTATTTGTATCATTTCCAAAATGCCTCTTGGTATTAATCTAATTTTATTCCATTGTGGTATGAAAAGATACTTGATATGATTTCATTTAAAGTAAATGTTGGATTTGTTTTGTGCTCTAATATCTGGTCTATCCTAGAGACTTGTCCATGTACTGATGAGAGGAATATGTATTCTATAGTTGTTGAATAAAATGTTCTGTAAATAAATGTTCATTTGGTCAAAATTCCAATTTAAATCTTGTTTTTCTTTGTTGATTTTCTCTCTAGATGATCTGTCTTACATTGGCTCTCCTACTATCATTGTATTGCAGTCCTTGCCTCTCTCTTTAGATGTAGTATTATTTGCTTTATACATCTGGGTGCTCTGGTGTTGGATGCATATATATTTAAGGTTTTTATGTCCTCTTGCTGGAGTGATCCCTTTATAATTGTATAATGATTTTTTTGTCTTTTACCACAGTTTTTTTTACTTAATGTCTGGTTTATCCAATATATGTATAGCTATTCTTGTTGGCATTTGATTTTCATCCGCCTGGAATATCTTTTTACATTCCTTTACTTTCAGTCTATATGTATCTTTATAGGTAAAGGGTGTTTCTAGTAGGCAGCATATAGTTGGATTATGTTTTTTATCCCTTTGCCAGTCTGTATCTTTTAAATGGAGAATTTAATCCACTTAATTTAATTAATGGAGAATTTAATTCATAGTTATTATTAGGTTTTGTTCCTGTCATATTGTTAATTGGTTTTTGGTTCTTTTGTGTTTTCTTTGTTCCTTTCTTTTTATCTTATTGTTTGTCAATGAGGTTTGGTGGTTTACAGTAGTAGTAACATTTGAGTCCTTTCTCTTCCTTATTTGTGTGTTTGCTTTACCAGTTAGTTTTATACTTTCTAGTGTTTTCATAATGGTAAATGTCCTCTTGATTTAAGGTTTTTTACTCCCGTGAGCCTTTCTTGTAGGGTTAGTCTAGTGGAGATGAATTCCCTAAGCTTTTGCTTGTCTAAGAAAGGCTATTTCCCCTTTATTTCTGAAGGACAATTTTGCTACATATAGTGTGCTCAGTTGGAAGTTTTTATTTTTCTTTTAGCACTTTAAATATATTATACTATTCTCTCCTGACCTGCAAGGTTTCTCCTGAGAAAACTGCTGTTATTCTAATGGGGATTCTTTTATAGGTCACTAGGTCATTTCTCTTGTGATTTTTAAAAATCTCTGTCTGTCATTCACTTTAAACAGTTTGACTACATTATATGATAAAGAAGACCTTCTGCATTTTATTTGTTTAGATATCACAGAGCATCTTGTTATGAATGTCTAATGCTCTTGATCTACTTGGAAAGTTTTCATCCATCCTATTTTTGTTAACTAGGTTTTATAATTCTTTCATTTTCTCTTTGCCTCTTGGGACTCTGATAATTTAAATATTTGATCACTTTATGATGTTTTACATGTCACAAACATTTTGCTCACTCTTTTTTTCTTTTTGTCCACATGAGTTATTTCAGAAGACCTGTCTTCAAATTCTGAGTTTCTTTCTTCTGCTTTATCTAGTTTATTGTTGAAGCTGTATTATGTATTTTGTTTTTCATTCAGTGAGTTCTTTATTTCTAGTATTTCTGTTTGATCCTTTTTTATGATATCTATCTCTTTAGTTAATTTTTCATTCATATCCTGAATTATTTTTTGATTTTTGGTATTGTTGTTAAGAATTATTTTGTATCTCACTAGCTTTTTTAGCATAAATAATTTGAATTCTTTTTTCTAAAATCTTATATATTTATTTTTTATTGTGCCTTGTTGCTGGAGAATTATTGTGCTCCTTTGGAGGTGTCATCATATTTTCTTTCTTTTTAATGTTTGAGGTGTCTTTATGTGTATATCTATACATCTGGTATAATAGTTACTTTTTTCTAACTTTTAAATTCTTTTTTCATAGGGGAGGGCTTTTTACTAAAGATTAATCTATGGTTTTGGTTGGGTAGTTCATGTTTGCTTTGATTCTGGGTATCTGCCATAGTGTAGTCTCTGTATTTGACTATATACAGCATCGGTGGTATCTATGATTTTCTGAGTTGCTTAGCATGCACTTATGGATGGAGGCAATGACAAAGTTTTCCTTGGGACTGGTACTCCAAGTAGGCTGATCTTTGGGCCCCAGTGGTGGCAACAATGGGCTGAGCATGCCTGCCTTGAGCCATAGAACAGTGTATGCTGGCATCAGTGTTAGCTGGTGAAGGCAGGATGATTCATGGGCCAGCAGATGGCTTATTCAGATTCCAGTAATAGCCACAGTGGGCCAGGCTGATGGGAAGGTTCTCAGGCCCCTAGGGAGCTGGTGAGGCATGGGTGATGACAGTGGCAGTGGCAGGATGACCCTCTGGCTCCTAAGCAGTACATATAAACATTGGTCATAACTGTGGTGAATTGAGTGGGCCAATGTCCAGGCCCACAGGTGGGACATGTAGATAGGCACCAGTTGTGATACAGCAGCCAGGTAGGCAGGCCCAATCTTAGGAGGAGTGTTCAGTCTGCCAAGAGGAGTGTTCAGGGGACCATGGTGATGGACTGGACAAAGCAATCCCCAGGCTCTGATTGCATGGCCTGGGATGGAGTATACAAAGCCTGGTCAGTTAGGCTTTTACTAGGGTCCTCTGATGGTGTGTGGGGGCACCAGCCATGGGAAAAAAAGGGTGTGGTGACCTTCAAGCCACCAACAGAATGCTCAGGTGAGGGGCAAAAATGGCTCTGCTGCTGCCTTGCAAAGAAGAGGGGCAGTGCTGACTAGGCAAATACATCGAAATGTGTACTCTACACATATCTCTGCCCTAGTGGCACTAAAGCCTCAGCCCCTGGGCTTGAGCCTCAGCCCCTGTGCTGGAGCCTCAGCCTCAGCCCTAAGGCAGCAGCCTGTGCTTCTCTTGCTTCTCAGCCCCAGTGTGCTAGTTTCTGGGAGAGTAAACAGTGTGTTAGGGATGGGGCCCTACAATGACATCTTGGTGTAGCTGTTCATGTCTAGTGTAGGAACCAGGGTGAGTTCCTTTCCTGAAGTGGTGACGTTGCACAGTCTCCTGACAGCTCTCGGTGTTAGTTTTAGAGCTTCCAAGGGTTGAGCACCTCTTATGAGTCCATGGTGGAAACATGGGCTGCTAAGGGTCTCTCACTTAACTTTTCCCTGTATTGGGGACTGTCTTTCAGCTCTCAGCCAATCCTGACTGATCAGTCTGCCTTGCTTCCTCCACCTTCATTGCTTTAGTATTTCAGGTCACTTTTCTGTTGAATTCCAGTGTTCTCTCTTGGATGATCTATTTGAAGTGTGATTACCTACTCACCGCTTTGATTCTTCTTAATGGAGGAGGCAAGTACAAAATGCATCTGGTCAGCCATTTTGAAGTCCTACCCATATATTGCCTTTTTAAACTGCGTTAACTAAAATACATTTTAAAAGAATTATTCTTTTTGATTCATGATGCCAGATTCGTGAAGTCCTGAATTAAATTTTCCTTCCAGAAACAATAGGTTTATCTGAGAGTGAGTCAGTTTCACACAAGTCAATGAGAACCACATATAATTTAAATGTGGTTAATATTAGCCAAATTGTATATAATAAACAATAAATAATATTCATTGTATTTCTCATGTAAGCATGCATTTTCTTCCTAGTAAAATATTGTAGAAAAAAATTAGCAAAAATAAATTCAGAAATAGTATTTTATAGGCTAAATTATTCCCTTCTATATAGTTCAAATTATCATCTGCCATATGTCCCACCCAGAAATTGTTTTATGCTAATTCAGTCGTTATTTAAATCAGGCCCTTATTGCTATGCTTTAAACAATTATCAATTTATTTTCAGATTCACTTTAAGTCAAAATGTCTACCAAAAGTTCTCATAGTATAATCATACCAATATACTTTGAAAATGTACCTTCCAAAATATATATTTTTTAATTTCTCTCTCATTGTCTGTCATTCTCTGTTTTGAAAACCACTCAATCCCTTTTTTGGGGAAAAAGGTCTGCTATTTCTCAGTTCTCCCCTACCCTTTGGAAAGAACAGATAGTTCACCTCTTTCAGAGGGAAAAGTATTTTCCCGATGGAAATGTAGGCTGAAAAAGAATAATGTGTGCTGTGTAAATATGAGCATGATAATGCTTTCTGCATATCACCATTAAACTTTTATCAGGACCATAAACCACTTAAGAGTTTTACTGCTTGTGCATTCCATATGCGATATGGTGATGGCTACAGTAATACTTTACCATTTGCTTAGTGTTTTTATGTTTATTATTTTATGCAGTGCCTTAATTTAAACAAACTTTGAGGTGGATATTATTCTCACCATTTTATGAGAAAACAAAGGCTTTGAGCAGCTATGCCTATGTTTATATGTTACTGTAGTTGGTAATCAATATACATCTACCTATTCTAAGTCATTTCCCTCATTAAGAAAACAAGTTAACTTAAACCCTTCCAAAAAATTTTCTAGACAATACCGCCAAATGGTTAAGAACATGGACTTTGCTGTCAAATAGTCTTGGACTTATAGCTTAGCATTGTCGTTGATATGACCTTGGAAAGTTATTAAACATTTTCATCCTCAGTTTCCACATAATAAGATGGGGGTCAGAATAACACCATGCATAGGTTTATTGTTTATTCATTCATCCCAGAAATACTTTTGAGGGTCACTAATGTGTCAAGCAGTATAGGATACTATGGTAAGTAAAATCAGAGGGAATGGCTTCTCACATGAAGTTCAAAGGCTAGTTGAGGAAGAAGATAATTGTTCAAACCATCACATTACTGTGTAAATTTGAGACCACTACAATTGCAGTGAAGTAGAGGAATTCTGGTTGCAGACCTTCAAACACACCATCTTATCTCTTGGTCTTCACATTTACTGTTGCATCTGCCAGGAATGCTCTTGCCTTAAATATCTCCAAGAATTACTCTCTCCTCTCCATTCTTATCTCTTTTCAAATGTCACCATTTTATAGAAGAACTTTTTGACTTATTTGTCTAAAATGACTCCCACACTTGTCTCTCATCTCTTATCCAGCTTTATTTTTCGTTATAGTACTTGCTCCATCTGACACACTAAATATTTGTTTATTATGTGTCATGTATCTCCCGTCATCAGAAAACACATTTCAGGAAAGTCAGAACACTGTCTGTTGTTTCCTTCCATATCCCTAGTATACAGAAACAGAAGTGCCAGAACAAGGTGAACACAAAGAAATGTATGTACATAAAATTCTAAATAAATAATTAAACCGGTGAATTTATTTTCCTGTTTAATTGGCAGAGATTTGGGGTTAGTGCAGGCTTTCCTGAGAAAATGATGCTTTACGCAGAAGCAGAAGGAAAAAATACAAGTTACAGTGCAAAGCTGTGTTGGATGAGCATTCCAGACAGAAGACAGAATATACCCAGACATGGAAAACAAGAGCACATCTATCAAGTAACAGGTCCACAGCAAAGCTAGCAGGGAAGTGAAGAGGACAATAGGGAAAAATGAGAGATGGAGGAGCTAGGCCTTTCCAGACCTTGAAGGTCATATTTTCATACTGAAACAAGGAGTCTTAAGAGAGGTTTTAGGAAAGAAAGAATTGTGACAGGCAAAAGATGTGGTCAGATTTTTAAGTTAAAAGTCTCACTCTCACTAGACTGGAAGGTGAAGTTAGCAAGATAATGACCCTCCAAAAATGTCTACTTCTTAATTCCCAGAACCTGTGAATATTTTAGTTCACATGAATGAAGCCTCAGGCCTATATAAGCCTATATATTATAACCCTATAATATAGGTGGCCTCTCTAAGCTGAAATAGGCAAAGAAAGAGATTCTCCCCTACGTTTTCAGAAATGAAGGCATCTCTGCTGAGATCTTAATTTTAGCCTGATGACATCCATTTTACACCTCTGACCTTGAGAACTGTCCCATAATACATTTGTGTTGTTTTAAGCTAACAGCTTATGATAATTTTTTACTGCAGCAACCGAAAACTAATACAGAGGAGAGCATAAGAGAATTTGTTTTAAGAATGACATGAGCTTACATTAATAACACACTTAGCAAAGTTCCTGGTCCTTTGCATTCATTAAATGCAAACTTTCATTGTTGATATCATTTTTAAGACTGTTGATTTGACTAAGAAATTCGTGTTCATTGAATACCAGGGAATATTCCTAATGTACCATTTTCATACTAAAAATGCCATTGGTACAATATTTTTATCTTTACAAATTCTTGCTGAAGAATCTAATGGGGCTTAATTGTCATTAAAGATCTTGACCTTTCTACCTTTTCCAAGTTGTAGATTCAGATGAGCAGCGCAAAACGTTAAGTTACACTCTATTTTGCATTTCCCTTTTTCTGATGCTGGTATGATATGTATGCCACTAGACCCTACTGGTGACAAGCAGGAGTTTCTGGGGAAAGGAGCAGCCTACTCTGTACTCACACATTATAAAAATCTATAATTATGGTGGTTTTTATATTATCTCATTACAGAGAGGCTCAAAAACAAATGGTGATCACAAAATGTATACCAATGTAGCACAAATCAGTGAACAGAATACCACTGTAAAGTAGAACAGAAAATGACAGATCCCAAGTACTAGATTATTAAAATACCACATGAATAAACAACTTTACTTTCTCTGTACTCCAAGGATTATAACCATCAGCTGCCAGGATAATTATGCACATATAATGGCAAATGATCGTTTTCTTAGTTTCTCTGGAGCCCTTGAACTGCACAATCTATTAGGAATGCCAACTACTTGCTATTAATTTTCTCTTTTTTATGACATTAGCGAACATCTGTAATCATTATTTAACAGACGCAGGTGCAAAATGCGATTGAATGAAGAGCCATTGGTAGCTTTTGACAAAGGAAGCTGCCTTAATTACTTAGGAAACCAAGCCTTAATTAGGAAGTTGTAATGAATCAAAAGAAGAAATAAATAATAATTTGAGACATCCTATCTGCCATGCTTTGTATCCCTCTGGAAACAGGAAGAACTAATCCTGTTTTCAGACGCAAAAGTCTCCTTTGCATCTAACTCTACTAGATGCTATCCATTTAAAAAAAGTCTCAATGATGCCTCAAAGACATCTTTGAAAACCATTCAGTGTAGAAGCAATTTTGATGTGATTTCAAAGCTAGAAAGATACATTATTATGGAAACAGGATTTGGGGTGATTTGAATTTCATCTGCTCCCACTGCTTATTCTGTCCTTGTGAAGTGATAATGCCCCTTTATGGTAATGTTAGATTTTTTCTACTTTTCTGAAAAGTATTGTAGAAATAAAATATGGTGATTCTAGCTAGGAGTAACAAGAGCAGACGAAATCCTAAACTACAGAAATTCCATATTCTTAGATGAGAAGAGCTTTCTTTATTCCAGTTGAAATTCTATCTTTGGCTATCATGAATGCTATTACAACCAATGTTTACAATGAAATTATGTAAAAATGCATAGATTATTTTTATAGATGCCTGATTTGGTAATCAGTGGAGTTTTTAAGAGGGTGATAATCAGATCATTCTAAATTGTGATTAAATAACAATACATTATTATTTGATTATCAAAATTTCATTGAAAAATCTTTACTAAGAGGCAAAGCTAAAATTTTGATTTTTTTTTTTACAGAATCAAATGTTGTTAGGCTTACGAGGAAATATTTGCTCTGTGCCAAAAATAAAGTCATGTATCAATGAGTAGTGCTATAAGAAGATGACGGTTAATTTTGCATAAATGGAAAAGTTAGGGAGGCATATGTCTACTGTACCATCAGAAATGGGCTGCACACAAAGAGCATTGAAAGTTAGGACTTGGATCCAGTTTGGATTTATGCTAAGGTCTTGCATTATGGGAAGTGTCCCAAGTAAAATGCTGCTGTTCAGGCCTCCAGTGGACTTCTAAGGGTAATACTGTGGAATCGAACACTTTGAGTCGATATGTTGGAGATTATAATAATAATATGGGTGTTAGGGGGTACATATATGTTCCCTGCCTATTTATTCAATTGGGGTGGTATAATTATAGGTTTTATTTCAGACACAACTAATCAGTTCCCAAATGTGTTAATACACAATCTTGATTCCTCTCTCTTCCCCAAATTACTTGAGATCAATATGTTAGATTGTTTTAATACTACTCTTGCGGATCACGAGGTCAGGAGATCGAGACCATCCTGGCTAACACGGTGAAACCCCGTCTCTACTACAAAATACAAAAAAACTAGCTGGGCGAGGTGGCGGGCGCCTGTAATCCCAGCTACTCGGGAGGCTGAGGCAGGAGAATGGCGTGAACCCGGGAGGCGGAGCTTGCAATGAGCTGAGTTCCGGCCACTGCACTCCAGCCTGGGCGACAGAGCCAGACTCCGTCTCCAAAAAAAAAAAAAAAAAAAAAATACTACTCTTAATAATTGTATGAATAACCTATTAGGGCCCTTATTTCTTACCTTATTTTATCAGTCAGAAAGGTCTACATAAGAAAACATTTAAATGTTTGTTGAATAATAGTCAAAAGAAGAGAAGATAGGGAAAAGTCTTCATTACAAGAGTCTGGGCAATGGTATTTTTGATATGACTCAAAAGCACAGAAAACAAAAGCAAAAATAAACTAATAAAACTGCATAAAACCAAAAAGTTTCTGCATAACGAAGAAAATAATAAATGAGACAACTATTAAATGGGGGAAAATATATGTAAACTATACAACTGATAAGGCGATAATATCTAAAATATATAAGGAATGCAAGCAACCCAATAGTAAGAAAACAACTTGATTTTTTTCAATGGGCAAAGGACCTGAATTGACTGTCCCAAAAGAGGTAAAGAATAGTCAGCAGACATATAAAAATTCCTCAATAACAGAGCAAGTTACAACTGTAATAATATATCACATTCCTCTTATTAGAATGGCTATTATCAAGAAAATAAAGGTAACAAATGTTGGAGAAGACGTGGAGAAATGTAAGCCCTGTACACTGTTGGTGGGACTGTAAATTGCTACAACCATTATGGAAAACATTATGAAGGTTCATCCAAAAATTAAAAATAGTACTAACATTTGATCTGGGAGTCCTACTTCTGGGTATATATACACAGGAAATAAAATTAGTATGTTGAAGAAATATCTGCACCATGTTCATTGCATCATTATTCACAATAGCCAAGATATGGATCATGGATCAACCTAAGTGTTCATCGATAGTTCAATGGATAGAAAATGTTAATATTTATATTACACATATAAGATTATGCAGTATTTGGCCAGGCGCAGTGGCTCATGCCTGCAATCCCAGCACTTTGGGAGGCCGAGGTGGGTGGATCACGAGGTCAGGAGATCGAGACCTTCCTGGCTAACCATCCTGGTTTAGTGAAACCCTGTTTCTACTAAAAATAGAAAAAATTAGCCGAGCATGGTGGCAGGCGCCTGTAGTCCCAGCTACTCAGAAGGCTGAGGCAGGAGAATGGCGTGAACCTGGGAGGCGGAGCTTGCAGTGAGCTGAGATGGCGCCACTGCACTCCAGCCTGGGCGACAGAGTGAGACTCCATCTCAAAAAAAAAGTTTATGCAGTGTTTGTATAAAATAAATACACCTATATATTTTGCATATACATTATATAAATATATAATTGTATATGTTGATTGTATAATATACATACACACACACACACACATCGTATTAGTCTTTTCTCATACTGCTACCCAAGACTGAATAATCTATAAAGAAAAGAGGTTTAATTGACTGACAGTTACACATGGCTGGGGAGACCTAAGGAAACTTACAATGATGGCAGAAGAGGAGGCAGGCCCCTTCTTCACAAGGAAGCAGGAGACAGTGTGAATAGGAGAAATGCCAGATGCTTATAACACTATCAGATTTCATAAGAACTCACTCACTATCACAAGAACAGCATGGGGAAACCGCCCCCATGATGCAGTCATCTCCCACTAGGTCTCTCCCTCAACTCTTAGGGATTACAATTCAAGATGAGTTTTGGGTGGGGACACAAAGTCTAACCATGTTACATATTTCTTACACAAATATATAATTGTATATATTGAATGTATATAACTGTATATATTACTTGTATATAGTTGATTTTTATATATGGTGTGAGATAAGGGTTATACACACACACACGCACATACACAGAAAGGAAGTGTATTCAGCCTTCAAAAAGAAGAAAATCCTGTCATTTGCAACAGTGTGTTTGAATCTGAAGGACATCAATATAGTTAATATGGGAATATATAATATAGTATTGTGTAGGTGAAATTTGCTAAGAAGGTAGATCTCAGATCTTCTCACCACATACACACACACACACACACACACAAAATGGTAATTATGTGTGGTGACGGATATGTCACTTAGTTTGATTATGGTAATCATTTCACAAAGTATATCAAAACATCACATTGTACCCCAAAGTAGATTCAATTATTGTCAATTGCATCTCGTTAAAGCTGAAGAAAAAAAAGTCCTGCACTGGGTAGTGTGGGGTGGAGAGTATTTTATTCAGCCAGTAAGAATAAAGGTGGAAGTTACAATGCAAAGGGAAAAAGGAGTCAAAAGATTAGTAATAGAAGTTTCTGACTATGATGGTCTTAAGAAAAATGTCTGTCAATTCAATGCCTAAGGAAGTATCCATTCTAAATACGTGAAGATAAATTTATCTCCATTTTAAAAGACTTTGGGGAGAGTCAAAATTCTGTGTCTCCAAATGATGTATTTTGGCTCTATTATAGACTATATTGTATATATTGATTGTATATAATTGTATATATTAATTGAATATAGTTGACTTTTGTGCCCTGAACATTTCCCTTAACCTTTTCAATTTACACTTTGGCTATAAAGTGAATCATCTATACTCTGTATTAGTCAGAATCCTCCAGGGAGACATTAGCAGTAGAGAGCTAAGTAAATAGAAAGAGATAGAAATATATGAGAGGAGATTTATTTGGAGAATTGATTCATGTGATTATGGAGGCTGAGAAGTCTGACAAAAGGCTATCTGCAAACTGAGAACCCTGGGAGGGCAATATCATGGTTCACTCCAAGTCTGAAAGCCTCAGAAAAAGAGAAGCTAGGTGTTATGTTTAAGTCCTTAATACATCTTGAGTTAATTTTTGTATAAGGTGTAAGGAAGGGGTCCAGTTTCAGTTTTCTGCATATGGCTAGCCAATTTTCCCAACACTATTTATTAGATAGGGAATCCTTTCCCCATTGCTTGTTTTGGTCAGGTTTGTCAAAGATCAGATGGTTGTAGATGTGTGGTGTTATTTCTGAGGCCTCTGTTCTGTTCCATTGGTCTATATATCTGTTTTAGTACCAGTGCCATGCTGTTTTGGTTACTGTAGCTTTGTAATATAGTTTGAAGTCAGGTAGCTTGATGCCTCCATCTTTGTTCTTTTTGCTTAGGATTGTCTTGCCTATACAGGCTCTTTTTTGGTTCCAGATGAAATTTAAAGTGGTTTTTTTCTAATTCTGTAAAGAAAGTCAATGGTAGCTTGATGGATGTAGCATTAAATCTATAAATTACCTTGGGCAGTATGGCCATTTTCACAATATTGATTCTTCCTATCCATGAGCATGGAATGTTGGAATGTTTTTCCATTTGTTTGTGTCCTCTCATTTCCTTGAGCACTGATTTGTAGTTCTCCTTGAAGATATCCTTCACATCACTTGTAAGTTGGATTCCTAGGTATTTTATTCTCTTTGTAGCAATTGTGAATGGGAGGTTACTCATGATTTGGCTCTCTGTTTTCTTATTATTGGTGTATAGGAATGCTTGTGATATTTGCACATTCATTTTGTATCCTGAGACTTTGCTGAAGTTGCTTATCAGCTTAAGGAGATTTTGGGCTGAGATGATGGGGTTTTCTAAATATACAATCATGTCATCTGCAAAGAGAGACAATTTGATTTTCTCTCTTCCTATTCAAATACACTTTATTTTTTTCTCTTGCCTAAATGCCCTGGCTGGAAATTCCAATACTATATTAAATAGGAGTGGTGAGGGAGGGCATTCTTGTCTTGTGCCAGTTTTCAAAGGGAATGCTTCCAGATTTTGCCCATTCAGTATGATACTGGCTGTGGGTTTGTCATAAATAGCTCTTATTATATTGAGATACATTCCATCAATACCTAGTTTATTGAGAGTTTTTAGCACAAAGCCGTGTTGAATTTTATCGAAGGCCTTTTCTGCATCTATTGAGATAAACCATAAAAAACACAGAAGAAAACTAGGCAATACCATTTAAGACATAGGCATGGGCAAAGACTTTATTACTAAAACACCAAAAGCAATGGCAACCAAAGCCAAAATTGACAAAAGGAATCTAATTAAACTAAAGAGCTTCTGCACAGCAAAAGAAACTATCATCAGAGTGAACAGGAAACCTACAGAATGGGAGAAAATGTTTGCAATCTATCCATCTGACAACAGGCTGATATTGAGAATCTACAAAGAACTTGAACAAATTTATAAGAAAAAAAAACAAGCCCATCAAAAAGTGGGCAAAGGATATGAACAGACACATCTCAAAAGATGACATTTACGTGGCCAACAAACATTAAACACAGTTCATCATCATTGGTCATTAGAGAAATGCAAATCAAAACCACAGTGAGATACTATCTCGCACCAGTTAAAATGACAATCATTAAAAAGTCAGGAAACAACAGGTGCTGGAGAGGATGTGGAGAAATAGGAACACTTTTACACTGTTGGTGAGAGTGTAAACTAGTTCAGCCGTTGTGGAAGACAGTGTGGCGATTCCTCAAAGATCTAGAACTAGAAATACCATTTGACCCAACCATCCCATTACTGGGTATATATCCAAAGGATTATAAATCATTCTACTACAAAAACACATGCACACATATGTTTATTGCAGCACTGTTCACAATAGCAAAGACTTGGAACCACCCAAATGCCCATTAATGATAGACTGAATTAAGAAAATGTGGCCCATATATACCATGGAATACTATGCAGCCATAAAAAAAGGATGAGTTCATGTCCTTTGCAGGGACATGGATGAAGCTGGAAACCATTCTTCTCAGCAAACTAACACAGGAACAGAAAACAAAACACCACATGTTCTCAGTTATAAGTGGGAGCTGAACAATGAGAACACAGGGACACGGGGAGGGGCACATCACACCCTGGGACCTGTTGTGGGGTGGGTGTAAGGAGAGGTATAGCATTAGGAGAAATACCTAATGTAAATGACTGGTTGATGGGTGCAAAAAACCACCATGGCAAGTGTATACCTATGTAACAAACCTGCACGTTCTGCACACGTATCCCAGAACTTAAAGTATAATTAAAAAAAAAAAAAGAAAAGAAAAAGAGAAGCTAATTATGTAATTCTCAGGTACAAGGCCAAATGCCCGAGAATGTGGGAGGTCACTGATTTAAGTCCTGTATTCCCTAGATCAGAGACTCTGGAATTCTGATGTACAAGGGAAAGAGGAGGAGAGTGTCCCAGCTGCAGGAGAGAGAGAGAGAGAGAATCTTTTTCTCTCCATTTTCTTTTTGTTTTGTTTTAAATGGGCCCCTAGCTGATTGAATGGTTCTTGTGCACATTGCGGGTAGATCTTCCCCACTCTGTCCACTGACTCACCTGCCAATCTCTTCTGGAAACACCCTCACAGATACACCCAAAAATAATGCTGTGCTCCTTCTTTAGGTATTCCTTAATTCCGTTATGTTGACACCTAAAATTAACCATCACACTTCCTGTTCAGGATTATCCTTGGACATCAAACTGGCTTTGAGATTTTTTTTTTAGATTGTAAAGAAACATATGTTTCTTTATCCAAAGAATATTTTGTCTCCCTGTTAGTCATAATTGGCTATGTCATGTGATTCTCTCATACAATCACTTATGGTAGATCAACTAGTGCTTAATCTCATCTTTTAATTGAAATGGCATTGGCAGAAGGATCAATTTTTAACCTCCAGTTTCTGTTAAATGTTTTCCGCAGGCGAATTTGCCAACCTGTGTAGCTCGTGGTTAAGTATGTATTCTTCCTTGCTAGGTGAACGTGTACTCTTGTTGACTGTCTTTGGATCAGGCTTGGTTAGGTAGGGTGAGCAGGAGGGAAGAGAGAAGGAAAAATATCCATAAACAAGTTGAGTGGTTTCTGAAAGATATATTTAGGACTAAAGCTCAGTATCTTTTAGAATTCTATACAATATTGTCACTGTCAAACTCCATAGATTGTTTTTGGCTTACAGGGGGTTTAATAATTGTAGACTCCCCAACCCTTCAGACTCTAAGATAAATTCTGATTTGTCTTTTATTGTACTCACCTCCATATATTTTTTTAAAAAGCATTGATTTTAGGATATTTTAACCAATTATCTAACCTCCTTTACATTGTAGTTCATTTTAAAACATTTAGTTTTTTGACAATTGTAATGTCAGTTGCAAGTTGAAAGTCATAATTACTGTTCTAATAATATTTTTAGGAATATTATTATAAGGGAAAGCATGGGCCTCTTTTTACTACCTAAAGTGATAATGGTACCCGTTTCCCAGGTAACAGTATGTCTCCAAATCCACCTATTCTGACTTACTTTTCTCAAAATTTAAGGATCCTGTCGTCCTTGTAAACCCTAAGAAGACTGGGTTTTACCACTTATTGAATGACTTTGTATGTATTTTGGGGTCTTAGGGTCACAATGAATGAGTAATAGACATTTGAAGGGGCCAAATAGTAACTTTTCTGTAACTAAGTCCCTATTAGAATCAGATCTATTTTAAAAGGTTGCTACTACATTAGTGGACAAGGCCAATGCCTAATGTTGGAACTGAGATTCATAAAGTCTGGCATAAAGGACTGGGCTTCATACTTTCTATCTGAGATAAAAGAGTCTTATCTTTAACTGTTAGCCTCATGAATGAGAAGAGATAGTATATGATTCAGGAAACTCATAATAAATCATCTAAACCCAATTATCTCTTTGGGTCGAAGTTCAGGCTAAGTGGGTTCAATCTGGATCCCAAATCAATTTTTAACATAAAAAATTGACAGATTTAACAAATATGTTTTTATAGTTCTACAGATACTATAACGGTATATGGCAAATACTCCTTAATAAAATAATCTATATTCACAACTAGTTTTGGAGGCAGGCAGACATACATTCCAACCTTTGTGTGGGTAGTTACTAAGTGTGGATCCTTAGACCAGGTAGTTATATTAGAGTCCTTGTCCTTAAAATAGAAACCAAAGTATTTAGCATATAGTAAAGAGAGTTAAATGGGTTAAGAATGTCTCAACCTAATAAATGATCAACAAATGGTTAAAATATTCCACAAATAAAGATAGTAGAGCTGGACAAAGTAGTAAGTAGTTTGCATACCTCATTTAGCATTCATAACAACCCTGGCAGTTGGGGTTTTTAATGTGCACTTTATACTTTCATATTGTTAACTTTAAAGAGATTAAATAAGTAGTTTTTGAAGCTCCAAAGTCACCGTAGTGAAAGTGATAATAAAAATGAAGGTAATGATTGTGATAGTGATGGACGTGATGTGGACTGAGGCTATGCATAGAATAGATATCAGACTATTTCCTTCATTATGTGTGATCTCTTTCTTCTAGCATGCCTTTTAGGGATGTGCAATCTCCCATGGAGTCTTGGCTCAGCGTGTAAAAGGAGTAAACTCAATAACAACTGCTTGAATTTACACTTAGTGTCACTTTAACTTCTGGAAGAAAGATGCTGAATTAGAAAAGCAAATACCAGAAAATTAACTAGAGAGACCATCATTCAGAAAGAAAATTACGGCTTAACCGTTGAGATTTTTGGCAGAGGCTTGCATTTTGGACGCCAATATTTACTTTTTTGGGAGAGCTTTCATCCAATTATTGTACCTCCTTGAGTAAGCTACAATTTGAGTTAGCTGGAAGATTCTTTCTTTTCTGTTGGCAACGTGAGCGCCATACTTTTTTTTCTGATAATGGTTGCACAAACTGTTCAAAATTTTTGACCTTAGGTGACCTTTACCCAGAGTTTAACTATAAGAACTTTACAAAATAATTAACAGAAGAAACGCGATTATAAAAACTTCTGTTGAAAATAAGCATTTAAACTCTTTTTTTTTTTTTTTTTTTTCTGAGATGGAGTCTTGCTCAGTCACCCAGACTGGAGTGCAGTGGCAAGATCTCGGCTCACTGCAAGCTCCACCTCCCGGGTTGACGCCATTCTCCTGCCTCAGCCTCCTGAGTAGCTGGGACTACGGGCACCCCCCACCACACCCCGGCTAATTTTTATATTTTTAGTAGAGATGAGGTTTCACCATGTTAGCCAGGATGGTCTCGATCCCCTGACCTCGTGATCCACCCGCCTCAGCCTCCCAAAGCGCTGGGATTATAGGCGTGAGTCACTGCGCCTAGCCTAAACTTTATTTTTTCTTTTTGCATATTACTACTTTACTTCCCATGAAAGGAGGTGTTCCTAGGATAGAAGATTGTTTGGTTGATTTTTTGAAGAACTTTTCAAAAAAGGTCCATGCAAACAACTAACAATATTTAGTGTTGTGTTGTAGTCGTCAGAAGACTCCATTCATAGAGTAATGAAGCACCTTGCATTTAATAAATTTAAATTAAAAAAATAGAAGTTGTTTACTTTTGTTAACTGTGACCCACTAATGAGATGCCATTTTATTCCCGATCTGTTTCTGATTACGTCTATGATTTTTAGTTTCCAAGACTGTTCTGTTCATAGCACATTATAGTGGCAGAGATTTTGTTGTTTGTATTCACTTTGAACCAATACATTTTCCACATGTAAAGTAGATGAAAGAGAAATGCCTTGAAGGTGAAGAGGTAAAGAAAGAATAATGTCATCATGGGAGTGTACTAGGCCATTCTTGCATTGCTATAAAGGAATACCTGAGACTGGGTAATTTATAAAGGAAAGAAATTTAATTGTCTCATGGTTCAGCAGGCTGTACAAGCATGGTACCAGCATCTGCTTGGGAGACCTTAGAGAGCATTTACTTATGGCAGAAGGTAAAGCAGGAGCAGTCATGTCACATGGCCAGAGCAGGAGCAAGGGGCGGTGGAGGGAGGAGGTGCCACACACTTTTTAAAATTTATTTATTTATTTATTTTTATTTCATTTTATTTTATTTGTTTATTTTTTGAGACGGAGTCTCGCTCTGTCACCCAGGCAGGAGTACAATGGCACGATCTCAGCTCACTGCAAGCTCCGCCTCCTGGGTTCCTCCGCCATTCTCCTGCCTCAGCCTCCCGAGTAGCTGGGACTACAGAGGCCCACCACCACGCCCAGCTAATTTTTTGTACTTTAGTAGAGACGGGGTTTCACCAGGTTAGCCAGGATGGTGTCAATCTCCTGACCTGGTGATCCGCCTGCCTTGGCATCCCAAAGTGCTGGGATTACAGGTGTGAGCCATCAGGCCTGGCCGGCCACACACGTTTAAACAACCAAATCTCGCGATAACTCATTCACTATCACAAGATGAGAGATCTCATCACATCATTAGAGATCCACCCCCTTGACACAAACACCTCCCAGCAGGCCCTCCAGCCAACACGGTCACATTTCAACATGTGATTTGGCAGGGACACAGATCCAAACTATCAGGAAGTAAAAAGTAAACATGATATTAAGCAGAAAAGGTGGGGTTCACTTTAGGTGGAGGCTGTGACAAATCTAAATGAAGGCACTCAGAATGAAGGTAACACTCAATTGTCCACAGGCAACACAAATGTTTGTAATAATTCATAGCCTCAGTCAGATTAATTTTATCTTTCAAATGTTATAATTAAGTTCAAAGTCAAATAACAAAATCTGATTGAGCCTCTGTGATAAACAAAAGAGATGATGTGTTGGACCAGACATTAGGATAGCCGGGTTCCTACACTATTTTAAATTATTTTTCTGGGTGAATTTATTCAAGTCATCTATTGTCTTTAAGTCTCAGTTTATTTAGGATATGATGAAAGCTCGTTTATAGGCCTTCCATGGTCTCTTCTACCTCAAAACTTTAAACCTGTATCTCTATGGAAATATATTCCCCATTTCTATCTTATTGAAGAATATACTAAGATACTATTTGTATGCATAATATTTGGGGCTCTATGTGGTTAAATAACAGGAAAAATGTAGTGGTTGAGACACCTTTTATTTTGAGGAATTCATAGGCCCTACAGTTAGTTGGTCAAATTTCTTAATATTTGAAGTTATTTTCAGCATCTGTCTATATTTGCCATTTGTTTTCACAGTATAGTAGGAACTTGTTGAAGAATATTAAGTATAAAAATGATATGATTCCACCATTATAAAAAAATAGGTTTATCTACTATGAATGATCATATATGAAGGTATAATTCTAAAAAGATTATGTGGTTAGAAGGGATTCTCAGAGGAGGTGAGATTTTTAAAGTCCATAAGTGAAACCAATGAATTTTCAGTGTGTGAGTGGAGGAAGTTACGACTTGTAAGAAAGAATGTCTCCGTCCTTAGGCATTGATCAGAGATCAGGCAAATGTTGGGTGAGAACTGGAACACAGGATTTTAAGTACAGGTTTTTGGGAATGATCTTTCCTCTATATCATGCTGTGTAAGGCAAGATCATAAACAGAAACCATGGAGTTCAGGCAATATCAGGACCTGAAGCTGGCATGATGAGTAGTAGTCCAGAAAAGGAGTCAAAAGGGTCTGAATTGAGATATTTTTACAAGAAAAATGAGAAGGAATAAAAATATACCACAGGAGTTACTTCTGTCTTGCCATCAGATGTCAGCAATTTAGATTCTTCAGTGTCATCCATAGTGCTCAGTACTTTTATTTTGGCTTAATGACTGTAAAATGTTAATAGTGGCATTAGACATTGCAGCATGTGCTAGTTTGCATCAAAATACACTAATTTAGACTAAAATATGCCAACAATAATTATTTTGGAACCAATTGAACACATGTTTTTACAATAATTTATTATATATTTTTATTTCAATTTTTATTTTAGATGTAGGGGGTACATGTGCAGTTTTATTACACAGGTATATTGCATGATGCTAAGGTTTAAGCTTCTATTGATTCTGTCACCCAGGTAGTGAAGATAATATTCAATAGAAAATTTTTCAGTACTTTCCCCTCCCTCCCTCCCTCCCTCCCTCTATTTGGTCCCCACGATCTATTTTTTCCATCTTTCTGTTAATGTGTACCCAAGAATTAGCTCCCATGTTTAGGAATATGCAATATTTGGTTTTCTCCTTCTATGTTAATTCATTTAGGATAATGACCTCCAGCTGCATCCATATAGCTGAAAATGACAAGATTTCATTCATTTTTATGGTTGTGTAGTATTCCATGGTGTATATGCACATTTTTATTATCTAATCCACTGTTGATGTGCACCTAGGTTTATTCCATGACTTTGCTATTGTGAATAGTATAGCAATGAACATACAAGTACTTGTGTCTTTTTGATAAAATGATTTTTTTTTTTTTTTTTTTTTTGAGAGGGAGTCTGGCTCTGTCTCCCAGGCCAGACTGCAGTGGTGCGATCTCGGCTCATTGCAAGTTCCGCCTCCCTGGTTCACGCCATTCTCCTGCCTCAGTCTTCTGAGTAACTGGGACTACAGGCGCCCACCACTACGTCCAGCTAATTTTTTCTATTTTGTTGTTGTTGTTGTTTAAGTAGATACGGGGTTTCACCATGTTAGCCAGGATGGTCTCAGTCTCCTGACCTTGTGATCCTCCCACCTCGGCCTCCCAAAGTGCTATGATTACAGGCTTGAGCCACCGCATCTGGCCAAAATGATTTCTTTTCTTTTGGCATATACCCAGTAATGGGGTTTCTGGGTCAAATAGGAGTTCTATTTTTAATTCTTTGAGAAATCTCCAAATTGCTTTCTACAGGGGCTGAACTGATATATATTCCCACCAACAGTGTATCCCCATTTCTTTTTCCACAACTTTGCTGACATCAGTTATTTTTTGAGTTTTTAATGATAGCCATGGTAACTGTTGAGAGATAGTACCTCATAGAGGTTTTGATTTGCATTTCACTTATGATTCATGATGTTGGTTATTTTTCTTGTGAGTCTCACTCTGTCTTCCTGTGAGTCTCACTCTGTCACCCAGGCTGGGGAGCAGTGGCACAATCTTGGCTCGCTGAAGCCTCTGCCTCCTGGGTTCAAGCAATTATCCTGCCTCTGCCTCCCCAGTAACTGGAACTCATTTTTACCACACTTGGATCATTTTTGTATTTTTAGTAGAGTTAGGGTTTTGCCATGTTGGCCAGGCTGGTTTCAAACTCCTGACCTCAGGTGATCCGCCCACCTGATCTTCCTAAAATGCTGGGATTACAGGCATGAGTCATCTCACCCAGCCTTGTATGTCTTCTTTTGAGAAGTATCTGTTCATGTTCTTTGCCTGCTTTTAATAGGGTTATATGTTTTCTCTTATTGCTTTAAGTGCCTTATAGGTTCTGGATATCAATCCTCTGTTGAATGCACAGTTTGTAAATATATTCTCCCATTTTATATGCTGTCTGTTTGCTCTGTCGATAGTTTCTTTTGCTGTGCAGAAGCTCTTTAGTTTAATTAGGCTCCAATTTTTCTTTCATTTGTTTTTGAGGACCTAGTTATAAATTATTTGCTCAGGCTGATGTTCTGAAGAGTGTTTCCTAGGTTTTCTTCTAGGATTTTTATAGTCTGAAGTCTTACATTTAAGTATTTAATTCATCTTGAGTTAAGTTTTATATATGGTGAAAAGTAGGGGTTCTTTTTCGTTCTTCTGCATATTGCTAGCCAGTTTTCCCAGTATAATTTATTAATAGGGACTCCTTCCCCTATTGCTTATTTTTGTCAACTTTTTTGAAGATCAGTTACTTGTAGGTATGTGGCTTTATTTCTGGGTTCTGTATTCTGTTCCATTGGTCTAAGTGTCTAGTTTTTGTACCCATATCATGCTGTTTTAGTTACTGGAGCCTTATAGTGTAGTTTGAAGTATGGCAAATGTGATGCCTTTGTCTTTGATCTCAAGTCTCAATTATGTCTCAAATCTCAACTATGATTTATTTCAGCAGTATTTTCTAGTTCTCCTTGTAGAGATGTTTTTCCTTCTTGGTTAGATACATTTCTAGTTAATTTTTTTGTGGCTATTGTAAATGGGATTGCTTTCTTTATTTGGCTCTCAGATTGAATATTTTTAATGTACAGAAAGGCTACTGATATTTGTATATTGATTTTGTATACTGAAACTTTACCTAAGTTATTTATCAGGCCTAGGAGCCTCTTGACAGAGTTTTTAGGGTTTTTAAAGTACAGAATCATATAATCACTAAAGAAAGATAATTTGACTTTCTTTTTTTTTTCCTATTGGGATGACTTTTATTTCTTTCTCTTGTCTGATTGCTCTTGCTTGGATTTCCAGTACTATGCTGAATAGGAGCATGGAGAGTGGGCATCCTTGTCTTTTCCAGTTTTTAAGGGGAATGCTTCCAGCTTTTTCCCATTCAGTATGATGTTGGCTGTGGCCTTGACAAAGATGCCTCTTATTATTTAGAAATATGTTCCTTGCATGTTTAGTTTCTTGAGGGTTTTTAATCATGAAAGGATGTTGGATTTTACAGAAAGCTTTCCTGTATCTATTGAAATGATCATATGTTTTTTCCATGTTGAACCAATCTTGCTTCCCAGGCATGAAGGCTACTTGATTGTGGCAAATTAAATTTTGATGTGCTCCTGGATTCAGTTTGCTAGCAATTGTTGAGAACTTTTGCATGTGTGATCCTCATGGATAATGTCCTGTAATTTTCTGCTTTCCTTCTGTCTTTCCCAGATTTTGGTGTCAGCATGATACTGTTTACATAGAAAAGTTAAAGAAGCATCCATCCTCCTTGATTTTTTTTGGAATAGTTTCAGTAGAATTGACACCAGCTCTCATTTGTACATCTAGTAGAATTTGGCTATGCATCCACATGATCCAGGAATTTTTTTTTTTTTTTTTTTTTTTTGGTTGGTAGGTTTTTAAATTACTGACTCAATTTCAGAACTCACTATTGGTCTTTTCAGGATTTCAATTTCTTTCTGATTTAATTTTAGGAAATTTTGTGTTTCTAGGAATTTATCCATTTCCTCTATATTTTCTGGTTTGTGTGGATGTAGAAGTTTTCCTAATAACCTCTGAGGATCTTTTGTATTTCTGTAGGATTTGTTGTAATGTCACTTTTGTCATTTTGTTCCCGCAACACAGACTGAGTTTGTGGCTCACACATAAGTAGAAATTAACATAAGGCCAAACAGAAATTTTTCTCAGGCAAGATTTAATAGGCTTGCAGCTCAAGCAATCCAAGGGAGCAGTACATAGGAAAGAGATCCTGATGCTAGCTTTCTGAAGGGCTTGGCTACTTCATTTTTAAAAAGCTGAGATGAGAAAAGGAGTGATATGTAGGCAAGTACAGGCAGATAACTTTGAGCAGCTACGCAGTTTGATAACATGTTTCTTTATGTATTTTATGTCTCATTACCATGTTAAATCTCCACCCAGGGTATGATTTTTAGTATTATAATGAGATTATTATGAAGAAAATCTCAGTGAAAGATCATTGCTGGAGTCCACCTTGTCTTCAGCTGACAGGATCTTATCCGGTTCATGAGTTCTTTTTTTTTTTTTT
>NW_012101343.1:1484066-1501402 GCF_000951045.1 Mandrillus leucophaeus
TATTTTTAGTAGAGACGGGATTTCACCATGTTAGCCAGGATGGTCTTGATCTCCTGACTTTGTGATCCACCTGCCTTGGCCTCCCAGAATGCTGGGATTACAGGCGTAAGCCACCACACCCAGCCTTCAGTTCTTATGGAGAATGCCAGAGTCTCACTTCAGTAAATGTGGAAGATGGTCAGGTTCTTATCAGGAATGCTAGAGTCCTGCTCTACCAACCTTGGGAGGCATCACTTGAGGAGATAAATGGTTAGGCTCTTCCTTTATGATTAGGAATTTAGCCTAGTCACCTAAGTTAAGACAGGGTAGTTTTCTCCTGCATGACTTGGGTCAGCTTGTTAATGGAGGCAAGAATGTGAAGAGATAAGGGAAGGAATCTTCATGGACATATGAGGTTCATGGGGTCTTGGTTGTCATATCCCTCTTCTGCCAAGACTGAGTCTCTTCTCTATATTGTTCCAATTTTAGATTGTGTTTATTTGTATCTTCTTTTTTTTCTTTGTAAATCTAGCTAACAGTCTATCAATCTTGTTTATCCTCTCAAACCAACTTTTGTTTTGTTAGTTCTTTGCGTGATTTTTGGGGGGTCTCAATTTCAGTTAAATCTAATCTGATTTTGTTTATTTACTTCCGTCCTGTTAGTTTTTGTTTCTCTAGCTAGTACCTTTAGGTGTGATGTTAAGATTATTAATTTGAGATCTTTCTGTGGCATTGATGTAGGTATTTGGTGTTATAAACTTTCCTCTTAATATGACCTTTGTCACATCCCAGAGATATTGGTATGTAGTGTTTCTGTTTTCATTTATTTTCAATATATTTTTATTTCTATTTTAATCTTGTTGTTCATGCAGATGTCATTCAGGAGCAAGTTGTTTAGATTTCATGCAGTTGTGTGGTTTTGAGAGTTCCTCTTTGTACTTATTTCTATTTTTATTTCACTCTGGTTCAATAGTATGCTTGCTATAATTTTGATTTTTTTAAATTTATTGAGACTTGCTATCTCACCAAGCACATGCTTGATCTTAGAGTATGCTCTGTGTGCTAATGAGAATAATGTATATTCTGTGGTTGTTGGGTGGAATATTCTGCCAATGTCTATTAGATCCAATTGGTCAAGAGTCAAATTGAGTCCAGAATCTTGTTGATAGTTTTCTTTCTCCATGATCTGTCTAATGCTGTCAGTGGGGTTTTGAAGTACATCACTATTATTGTTTAAGTATTTTTGTAGGTCTAGAATTACTTATTTTATAAGTCTGAGTGCTCTGATATTGGTTGTGTATATATTTAGATAATTAAGCTTTCTTGTTGAATTGAACCCTTTATCATTATGTAATGACCTTCTTTGTCTTTTTTTTTTAACTGTTGATTTAACTTTTGTTTTTTCTGATACAAGAATACTAATCCTTGCTTTTCAAAAAATTTTCCATTTGCATTATAGATCTTTCTCCACCTCTTTACTTTGAGCCTGTGGGGTGTCATTACATGTGAGATGGGTCTCTCGAAGACAGCAGAAGGTTGAGTCATGTTTTTTAATCCTATCGTGTCCAGAATTGGTTCCTTCCGGTGGGTTGTTGGTCTCACTGACTTCAAGAATGAAGCTGCGGACCCTCACGGTGAGTGTAACAGTTCTTAAAGATGGTGTGTCCAGAGTTTGTTCCTTTAGATATTCAGATGTGTCCGGAGTTTTTCCTTCTGGTGGGTTCATGGTCTTGGTGACTTCAGGAGTGAAGCCACAGACCTTCGCAGTGTTACAGCTCTTAAAGGTGGTGCGTATGCAGTTGTTTGTTCCTCCCGGTGGGTTCGTGGTCTCGCTCACTTCAGGAGTGAAACTGCAGACCTTCGCAGTGAGTGTTACAGCTCTTAAAGGTGGTGGGGACCCAAAGAGTGAGCAGCAGCAAGATTTATTGTGAAGAGCGAAAGAACAAATCTTCCACATGGTGAAAGGACCAGAGCAGGTTACCCGTTCTGGCTCCGGTGGCCAGCTTTTATTCACTTCTTTGGCCCTGCCCACATCCTGCTGATTGGTCCATTTTACAGAATGCTGATTGGTCCATTTTACACAATGCTGAATGCTCCGTTTTTACAGAGTGCTGATTGGTGCGTTTACAAACCTTTAGCTAGACACAGAGCACTGATTGGTGTGTTTACAATCCTTTAGCTAGACAGAAAAGTTCTCCAAGTCCGCACAGGACTCAGAAGTCCAGCCAGCTGCACCTCTCACTATTTGCCACTCTCTGTCTTTTAAGTGGGTGTTTAGACTATTTGCATTCACGCTTAACATTGATATGTGAGGATTTTTCTCCTGTCATGGTAGTGTTAGCTGGTTGCTTTGTAGTCTCCATTGCATAATTGCTTTATGGAGTCTGTGGATAATGTACTTAGGTATGTTTTTGTGGTAGGAGGTGTAATTTTCTCCTTTCCATATTTAGAAATCCCTTAAGTGTCTCTTATGAGACCAGTCTAGTGGTAACAAATTTCGTTAGCAATTGTTTGTCTGCAAAAGATTTTATTTCTCCTTTGCTCATCAGGCTTGGTTTGTCAGGATATAAAATTTTTGGTTGAAATTTCTTTTCTCTAAGAACGCTAAAAATAGGCCCCCAGTCACTTCAGACTTCTGAGGTTTCTGCTGAGAAATCTGCTGTTAGCCTGATGGGGTTTTCTTTATAGGTGATATGATGCTTTCTCTAGCTGCCTTATAGATTTTTTTTTTTTTTTGCGTTAATCTTAGAAAGTCTGATGACTATGTGTCTTGGGGATGATTGTCTTGTATAGTATCCTGCAGGGGTTACCTGAATTCTTCGTATTCACCCGTTGACCTCTTTAGTGAGATTTGGGAAATTTTTATGGATTATATCCTCAAATATGCTTTCGAAGTTGGTTACTCTCTCTTCTCCCTCAGAAATGCCAATGAGTCATAGGTTTGGTCACTTTACATAATTCCATGTTTCCTGGAGGTTTTTCTCATATTTCAAAATTCGTTTTTTCTTTATTTTTGTCTGATTGGATTGATTTGAAGGACTAGTCTTTAAGCTCTAAAATTCTTTCCCCTGCTAGGTCTCATCTGTTGTTAAGGCTTCCAACTGTATTTTGAAATTCCTGTAGTGAATTTTTAAATTCCAGTATTTCAGTTTGGGTTCTTTCTTAATATAGCTATGCCATCTTTTAAATCTTGGATTATTTTTCTGGCTTCCCTAAATTGGATGTCAACTTTCTTTGGATCTTGTTACACTTCCTTGCCATCAAGATTCTCAATTCTCTGTGTGTCATTTCAGTCATTTCCATCTGGTTAGGATCCATTGCTAGGGAGCTAGTGGGATCCTTTGGAGGTAGTAAAACACTCTGACTTTTTGAATTTCTAGAGTTCTTGCACTGAGCCCTTCTCATCTGAAGAAAGTGGAGTTTCTTTTTCTTTTTAAATTTGTCATTCAGAAAGGCTTTTTGTTTTTCTATTCTTAGTTTCTTCCTTCGAGTGTTCGACTGTGGTGTATGTTGTGTAAGGTGATTGTCTTTGTTTCTGGGTGCTTTCAGGGGCCCAAGGCTCCATGTGGGTTTCTTGGTTGTACATAGATTTTTGCAGGTTTCACAGCATTGCATTTTGAAGCAGTGTAGTTTTCTTTGTTGGTGTAATTCAGGTGGTCGTCCAGTAGATGGAGCGTAAGAGTAAAGACTGGCAAATAGGCGCTTAGCTGCGGGACCTCTAACATTTCAGTGGATGTGCAGCAGTGCTCTGGGGAGGAGCGAGAGATGACTCCCATTCCAAGTCTAAAAAACTATTTTTTTAAAGTTCAAAAGCAATATATGTCTATAATTATCAAATGATACAAAATGAACAAAATTAAAATTAATAAATAAAAATATCTCCCTCCCCACACATACATACAAGTGCACACTTCCTAGAAATAGAACTGCTAGCAATCTTTAAATACATTTGTCTGTAATTATTTTTGTGGATGCAAAAGCATAAATACAACACATAATCTAACCAGGGTTCCCTCCTTTCTTCCACTATTCTCTGAGAACTCAGTTTGAACAATGTTATCATGGTTTCCATCTTTCTTTGTTTTCTTGTCCTGTATTGCTGATGACCAGAAGCAATCTTCTCTAATAGTATTGGGTATCTGCCCAACCAGGCTTCCTATGTGTCCACAATAAGAAAATGAGAATAAATGAATCTGTTTGATTACTTGGCAAAAGTTAGGTAATATCAACTGCTCTTGAAACTCAACTGTCTTAGTTCAATCTGCTATAACAAATTACCACAGACTGGATGGCTTAAACAACAAACATTTATTTCTTACAGTTCTGGAGGCTGGAAGGTCTCAGATCAAGGTGATGGTAGATCTGTTGTCTGTGAAGCATCCGCTTCCCAGTTTGCGATGGCTGTGTTATTTCTCATATCCTCACATGGCAGAGGGCAGAAATGGAAAACAAGCTCTCTCAAGCTTCTTCTAATGAGGGCCCTAATTTCATCAAAAGTGCTCTAGCCTCATGATCTAATTACCTCCCAAAGGCCTTATCTTCAAATTCCCCCACATTGGGGATCATGATTTTAATATAGACATTTAGGAAGGATACACGCATTCAGTCCATAGTATTGATTCAGTGAATGATGTTCAGATGAATTTCTGAATCATACCCTCAAGTTCTCTATGGAAGACAGCATTCTGTGGCTTCTTTACTGATAGTAAGTATTGACAGAAATGAATTCCCATTCTAGAGGACTATATTCTTCTCTTCCTATAATTAATAGGCTCATCTCCCATGGCAAGGGTCCCTTTCAGACAACAGGAGCTACAGATAAAAATTACTTAATTTAAGCCAAAATAAATCCCACTTGTATCATTTGAAATCTCACCTCTGAAAATGTGATTATGCTCTTTGCTCATGAATAGCACCTATATATCATACTGAGAGGTGAAAATGTGCTAGCAGCCCTCACTCTCAGTGCCTCCTGGGCCTCGGGGTCCACTCTGGCAGTGCTTGAGGAGCCCTTCAGCCTGTCACGGCACTGTGGGAGCCCCTCTCTGGGCTGGCTGAGGCTGCAGCCGCCTCCCTCTGCTAGAGGGGAGGTGTGGAGGGAGAGGTAGGGGCGGAAAGTGCCGTTGCCCGAGGCTCTCCGGCTAGTGCGAGTTCCTGCTGGCGCAGGTGCCAGCTGGGCGGGCTCCGAACTGAGCCGCCCCCTGGCACTGGGGGCCCAGAGTAGTGAGGGGCTTAGCAACCCGGCCAGCAGCTGCAGAGGGTACACCGGGTCCCCCAGCAGTGCCGGCCCACCAGTGCTGTGCTCAAATTCTGGCCAAGCCTCAGCTGCCTCCCCAGGGGGCAGGGCTCAGGACCTGCAGCCTGCCATGTCTGAGCTTCCCCCCTGCTGCTGAGATCCCGCGCAGCCCGAGCCTCCCGGAGGGGCACTGCCCCCTGCTCCATGGCACCCGGTCCCATCAACAGCCCAAGGGTTAAGGAGTGCAGGGGCGGCTCGGGACTGGTGGGCAGCTCTGCCTGTAGCCCCGGTGCAGGATCCACTAAGTGAAGCCAGCTAGGCTCCTGAGCCGGATGGGGACTTGGAGAACTCTTATATCTAGCTGGAGGATTGTATGTGCATCAATCAGCACTCTATATCTAGCTAATCTGGTAGGGACTTGGAGAACTTTTCTGTCTAGCTAGAGGATCATAAATACACCAGTCAGTACTCTGTGTCTAGCTCAGGGTATGTAAATACACCAATCAGTACTCTGTGTCTAGCTCAAGGTTTGTAAATACACCAATTGGTACTCTGTATCTAGCTAATTCTCTGTCTAGCTAACCAAGTGGGGACTTGGAGAACTTTTCCCTCTAGCACTCTGTCTAGGGCAAGGATTGTAAACACACCAATCAGCACTGTGTCTAGCTCAGGGTTTGTAAATACACCAATCAGCACTCTGTGTCTAGCTCAGGGTTTGTAAATACACCAATCAGCACTCTGTGTCTAGCTCAAGGTTTGTAAATACACCAATTGGTACTCTGTATCTAGCTAACTATGTGTCTGGCTAACCTAGTGGGGACTTGGAGAACTTTTCTGTCTAGCACTCTGTGTCTAGCTCAAGGATTGTAAATGCATCAGTCAGCACTCTGTCAAAATGGACCAATCAGCTCTCTGTAAAATAGACCAATCAGCTCTCTGTAAAATGGACCAATCAGCAGGATGTGGGTGGGGTCAGATGAGGGAATAAAAGCAGGCTGTCTGAGCCAGACAGCGACAACCTGCTGGGGTCTCCTGCCACAGTGTGGAAGGTTTGTTCTTTCTCTCTTTGCAATAAATCTTGCTGCTGCTCACTCTTTGGGTCCATACTGCCTTTATGAGCTGTAACACTCACGATGAAGGTCTGCAGCTTCACTCCTGAAGCCAAGGAGACCATGAACCCACTGGGACCAACGAACAACTCCAGACATGCTGCCTTCATGAGCTGTAACACTCATCGCTAAGGTCTGCAACTTCACTCCTGAAGCCAACGAGACCACGAACCCACGAACCCACCAGGAATAACGAACAACTCCAGATGCACTGCCTTTAAGAGCTATAACACTCACCACGAAGGTCTGCAGCTTCACTCCTGACAGTGCGACCACGAACCCACCAGAAGGAAGAAGCTCCAGACACATCTGAACGTCTGAAGGAACAAACTCCGGACACACCATCTTTAAAAACTGTAACAGTCACCACGAGGGTCTGTGGCTTCATTCTTGAAGTCAGTGAGACCAAGAACCCACCAATTCCCGACACAATACTGTAAATCACAAAGATTTTATTCTGTGAATTAAACAGAAGGCATGTCTTTAATGATAAAGTGATTCTTTGAGGGGGGCGAATAGAAAGAGTCTAATCCTATATTGTTCCGAGACCTCTATCAACTTAACACAAGATTATCACTTTCTTCACCTTAAACAAAGGTCATGAACAAATTTTAGCTACCTGGAAGATGAAGATGAGTTGGTACCTGACCTCCCAGCGCCATGTCTTCTGTCGCTTGTCTGAATCCCCTGGCTTATATAATCGCTATGATTCACTTGGTCCTTTAGGCAGACTCTTGTACTGCTAACTATCATTTTATGAACTTATGTCTCTTAAAGAAATTGATGGCAAAGATCAAGTCTATTAATTTTTCAAATAAATGATGACTGCACAATAGGAATCAGATCTGAGCTGTTTTAGTTTTGTCATTCTTTGATCTCCTTGACGGTTTTGGAAAACCATAGAAATCCAGTCTTTTCTGATAGTTTGAACTGGGTTTCATAAAAAATGAAATAAAAGAAAGATGCCTATATTTGAAGGGACCAAATGGAGGTATCTTTATAAAACCAGAAGAATGAAGAGAGCCTGAGCTTTGTAATTCATATGTGTGATCTTTCATGAAATTAGGAGATGAAATAGCTCTACAACTAATGGGAGATGGGGATTAAAGACAAAGAAGGGGAGATGGGGAAATAAACAAAAGTCCAGGGAGAATGGGTCCCAACCTAAGCATCATAGATGAGAGATAAGCAAGGCAGACGCTAGAAAAGGCACAGCTGATATTAGAGATGGAGATTCACCAAAGACAAACTACCCACTTCCCAATTTGCCTAAGAATTTCCAAAATTAAATCAAATTAAAATTTTTTTTTAAATTTAAGGCAGCAAGTTGGATAGTTTTCAGAAAGAAATTTTGATTCAGACCGTAATCTGAATAAAATTTCACTAGCCAGTTTGCATAGGATTGTCTTCGATGTGGCGGGGAAATATTTTAAAGGCCACAGAATCTCCATAAAGCTCCACCACTGGCACCAATAATTGTGGTTTAAAGGGTGATAATGGATCCCAAATGACAATGTACAAATATAATTTCTTACTCCAATGTTCCTTATAATTTTCTCTGGGAGGATGGGGAGCAATATTAAAACATGGCAGTTTGCATAGACAAACATAATTTTGTTCATTGTAATTACTGCAGCCAGTCACGGTATATCCTCAGTAGTAGAATTTTCATCATCCAAAAGAAGCTTTGCTTTCCTCAGTAATATTCAGGACAGATGGAACTAGATTTCTCATTCTGTGCCTCTTCGGGATATTACAGACCTCACATTAAAGTCATTAACTATGACTCCAAGATCTAACGGCAGTAAAAGTTTACTTGGAAAAGTAGTAATTTATTTATGGTCACTTTTCTAACTTTAACCCCCTTTTTTAGTTGACTTTCACTATTATCTGGTAGTGAACAATTGATCTTTGTCGTTTTCTCTTAAAAGACTAGAATTAAAAATATTTATGGTTTGCAGTAATGCATTCACTACTATGGCAAAATGCTGCCAATTGGTGTTTTTCTCCTCTTTTTCAAAAGATGATTACATGTTCACAATTTACAAGGTATTGTACACATTTCAGCAGGAAATTGTAAGCCTTTATCTTTTGACAGCAAGAAGGAATTACTGCCCTTTTTAAAATAGCTTCTCTATTTTGTCCAAATAAATGATTCATGCTAGAGACTTCATGATTTCTTTTGTTGGTTTCTGTGAATTTCAGCAAGGGCCGTCAAAAGAGAAGTAATGCATTTCTGAAAATTTCAGAAAATTACAGGTTTTATATGAGAAGGAGGATGCATTCAAATATCTTTAGTCCTGGTTTCTTCTTCCTTCTATGCTTTATTAATGCAAAGTTGAGAGCAAGGAAAAGAAAATATATGAGAGTGTAGGAAATGAATATATTCTTTATCTCTGTCCGGTGACTGCTCAGTGCCCAGTTTCCTTATCCTGATAGGAATAGAAGAAAATAAGAGATGCCTGTATCCATGTTGACTAATACCTACAACTGACTCAGAAAACTCCTTTTATTTACAAATAGCAGCATGCTTTTGTGAGCGCTTCCTTATTCCAGAAGTTTCTGTATCTTTTATAAGTTAAATAATTAAATAACCTATTAATACATTTATACAGTAACATATTATTTTTGGTGCTATTTGACCTGTAATTTACTTAGACTCTTGCTTCTCTTACAAATACATAATTGGCAGGTGACCTAAATGTCCTCTAATCTTTGTAATGATTATACCTGTGCATTGAGCAAATTCCTTTAGAGCCTCAGCTGGTCTGCATGAAAGCAGTGGTTAAAAGTTTGCAGTTCTATTATTAAAGTTAAATCCTGGCACATTGCTTCCATCTCTTTCTTCCCCGCACCCCAGGGTTTCTCAATCTCAGCATTGTTTTCATTTGCGGATGGATAATTTTTGTTTTGGAAGGCTGTCGTATGGATTGTAAAGTGTTTAGCTGTATCCCTGGCTTCTACACACAAGATAGCTGTAGCACCACCACCCCTCATTTGTAACAAATGTCTTCAGACATCAAATGATCCTCCCTGGGGTACAAAATCACTCATGACTGACAGCTACTGCCCTGTGTTATGCAGGCATACCAATTTATTTGAAATTCTTCAGAAATGATTACGTAGGCATCCACCATGCCTTTGATGGAATCTAAAGGATAAAGGCGATTGTAAAGGCATGGATATGTATACAGATCCTCATCTGTCTAATCTGAACATTCATTGCTGGTTTTTGTACATTTAAGACATACACACACATGCACATGTGTCTCTAGATTTTTAAATCTTAATGTCTGTTCCATATCAGTTATAGCAAATACAGTAATTGTGGTATATACTACCAGATATTTAAACCACCTTTGCATTTTCAGAAATATAGAACATATCTTCATACTTTACATAATTTGGTAGCCAGGGGTTTTCATAGGATTAGGATTAGGTGATGGATTTAGACAGAGTTTGATTTAATATTCCCTCTACTATTTAGCTGTTTGTGCCTGATCAGAGCCTCATCTATAAAACTGTCAATAATAGTATAATAATTATAATCTGGTAAGGGGGTTGAGACGACATACAGGGTAAACCTATGAAAATCTACAGCACAGTGACTGGTACCTAATTTGTACTCAAAAATTAAAAAAAAAAAAAACCACATTATTTTCAACCCTCTAAAACAGAAAGAGTAGTGTATGGATAACTAGGAACATTAGGACCAAAAAGAAAGTGTAATTTCTATACTCTTCAATCCTCTTTAACAAGCTTATATTTTAAAGAGTCTTTGGGGTAGAATGTAAAAAGGCTTGAAGGTCTGGGATTTCAAAAGACTCAAAAGACTTGGGACTGACTTCCAGTTCTGATTATTATTTGGTGTAAAAATCTCCAAAATTGTTAGCATCTTAGAACCTTCATTTTCTTGAAAAAGAAAAAAAAAATACACGTACATTTGAAAATACTTAAAAATCCCGAAGCACACTGACAATGTATGATCCTGTTCTTTTATGATTAGTAAACCATTTAGAAAGACAAATAAACAGAATTTGTCCTCACCAAATATCCCATGCCTAAGAATGCCAAGCAATTTATAAAGTTTGTAAGCCCATGGAGGACAACAGAGAACCTTGTGATACCTATAATCAAAATACAGAGCCTATGAATGAGTTGGAATCTTCCAGGGTCAGAACAAAACTGCTAAAAGGCTCAGCCCTGCAAAAAAAAAGGGAAGATGATGGTTCCTTTCTCAGTATGATTGGCAGCAACCTTCAAGTGTGAGCAGCTCCATTCCCAGCTTCACTGTTGGTAGACACAGCCAAGCTTCGGAATCCTCATTCTTACTCTAATGTCACCTCCCTGAAACCCTGTAAAATGCAGCTCCCTATCAGCATCTGTCACTCTCCTTTCTGGCTTTCTAGGTCCATGGAAGGGTCATTCCCTTTAGAATAATAAGGCTAATGGGTTTAGCAAATTTGCAGAAAGATGTGAGCCAAAGAGGGATGATTTTTCAGTATGGTTTTAAGGCAGTTGTAAAATGAGGTATTGAGATTTTCAGGAATCTATGACTTCTTAGATACAGCATATTACTGCTTTTCTTTACATGCTCACTTTAGTATCTCTGCGAGAGTGGGAGCGATGTCGTAAGTACTGTTCTTGACATACCTCCAACTTCCCTTCAGCACATAGCAAATATTTTCTATAACCTCCTGACCAGAGGCCTCAAAGTGAAGCAATTGTTTTTGGTTATTTTTGTTGTTGTTGTTGTTGTTGTTTTTATGGAAGCTGCAATAAGAATTACTGGCATGAAAAATTGATTTATTACCAATCTCAATATGAAACTGGTAACATAAGATTTTTAAAAATTATTTATTATTTTTTAACACCAAGTAGATATAAAAGAATATTTATAACACGTGTAAACTCTGAAGAATACCAGGACTACAAAAACTCATGTATCTATCACCCAGTCCCCCAAGGACCTTGCACATGGACCCACGCCTGTCTTTCTCCAATGTAGAAAATTGTTATTCTAAATTTGGTTAGTCATTTACTTTTTAAAGTATTACTGCATGTATTTGAGCAGCTTTTGAATTTCTTACATGTTTTTACAATTTATATAAATAGAATCATACATTATGATTTTTTCTAGGCCCTGGGTTTTGTTTCTGTTTTTGTTTTTGTTTTGAGACACCGTCTTGCTCTGTCACCCAGGCTGGAGTGCAATGGCACAGTCTCGTCTCAATGCAACCTCTGCCTCCCGTGTTCAAGTCATTCTCCTGCCTCAGCCTCCTGAGTAGCAGAGACTACAGGCACCCACCACCATAATGGGATAATTTTTATATTTTTACTAGAGATAGGGTTTCACCACATTGGCCAGGCTGGTCTTGAACTCCTGGCCTCAGGTGATCTGCCCACCTCAGCCTCCCAAAGTGCTGGGATTATAGGCATGAGCTACCATGCCTGGCCCTAGACCTTGTTCTTCTTAATTCAATAGAAGTCTCCTGAAACACATGTATTGTTCTGCAATTCATTTTTCCTTGCTGTATAGTATTCCATTCTACTCCTGAGGATATGTGGCATGTCCAGTTCTTGCTACTACAAATTTCACTTATGAAGATTCTTGTCAGTGATACCCAGTGAGCATGTACAAGGATTTTCTAGGATATGGACTTAGGAATACAAGTGCTGCATCATATGGTAGATAGGTACACATTCAATATTTCTAGGTAATACCAAATGCCTTTCCAATACGGTGGTACTATTTTTCACTCCCCACCACTGTGACAATTGTTGCTGCTCTATATATTTGCCAACATTTGTTTTCATTTGGCTTTTTGTATACTTTGAGGATTTGCTGAATTGAAATGGCATTTTATTGTCATTATGAATTAGAGTTTCCTGATTACTATTGAAAACTATTTTCTAAGGTTTCTGACTATTTGGGTTTTCTTATTTGTGAAGGACCTATTTAATATCTTTGCTCACTTCTCTACTTAACGTTTCCTTCATATTTAATTGTAAGGCTCTTTATTTATTTTGGAAAATAGTCTTAGAGTAGGATATGTATCTTGCCCCAGCTCATTCTTTTCACTATGTTTTGATATTTTTGATAAATAGATTATCTAGATTTTATTACAGGTGAAGTTGTTCATTTTCTCTTTTATGTTTGTGCTCTGTATGTCTGTAAGTGTGTTGTTAACACATAGTTGCCTGCCCGTAGTCAGCAGGTATTCTCTTGTAGTGTCCTCTAAACAGTTTGAAGTATTCCTTTTCAAATGTCACTCTTTAATCCACTTGGAATTGATTTTGTGTATAGTGGAAGGTAGTGGCAGCATATCATTATTTCCATATAAATAATCAATTTTCCCAGTAATTTCTATTCAAAAGTCTCACATTTGCCACCCGAAAAATACCAGGGTAGTCATAATAAGCCAAGTGTCCTTATATGCATTTGTCAATTTCTGGCATCTCTATTCTACTTCATGGGTTGACGTTTATATTCCCTTATTGGTACCACACCTTCTTATTTACTATTTTTCATAATCATAAGATTATCAGCCTCCCAACACTACACATTTGTTCTTTTGGGGGAGAGATGGTCATTCTTGATTATTTGCTCTTCTACAAATACTTGAGGATCAGTGGGGCAAGTTTCATACGATGAAACAGCGATACAGAGGATATACATCAAATAGCTTTTTCTTTGTAACTAACAACTGCAAACAATTGGTTTACAACCATTTACTTAGCCCATAATCTGTGGTTGACCAAATTTGACTGGAGTCAGTTGAATGGTCTTTTTGGTCTGAGCCATGCTGTGAGATAATTAAGAAATAGTAGCAATATTGTGATCGGAAGTGGGGTTAAATTTGTAGTAGATATTTATTGCCGCATTAAAAAGCCACCCTGAAACCTAAAGGCTTAAAATAATAATAACCGTTTACTTTCTTGTACAATATCATGGTAAGAAATTTTGAAATGACTTGGTGGTTCTGCCTGAGGAGTCTCAATGATGTTGAAACAAAGGTGTTGCCAGGGCACAGTCATCTGGATGCCTGACTGTAGCTTGACAGAGCCTTCCCAGGGGGCTCACATGTGTGGCTGGCAAGGTGGGGCTGGCTGTTGGCCACCTGAGTTCTGCTTCACATGGATCTTTTCAAAGGGCTACGTGGCTCTCCTAACAATAGGCATCTGGCTTCCGTAAAAGCAATTATTCTGAGAGAGCAAGGTGAAAGCTTCAGTGTGTCTTGTGAATGAGCAATGAGGTTCTATTCTGTAATTACCACAATATCCTATTGGTTACACAGATTATCCCTCTTCTATAGCGATGGGAATTGAAGAGGGACATACATACTAGGTGGTAGAAATCACTGAGAGTAATCTTGGGGAATGTCTTCTACGGTCTCTTTGTTTGGGTTGAAACATAAATTACGGTAATTCTATATTTCATGATAAACAAAAAGCTTTGGGATTTGACAATACAGATATATTTAAAGACAGATTTACATCAGAGAGAAGGATAAATCAGAAAACTACTTTTTATTTCTAAATGTCTTACTCAGATTGTCATTTTAAAATACTCTATTACAGCCTGACTTCTCTGTGAAGAATTATGTACGTGTATATTTCAATCCTCGTAACTACCCTTTTAAGTAAATATTCATAATTTCATTTTAAAGTTGAAGAAACAATTAAGAGTGCTTGTGCCACTTGTTCAAATGTATATAGCTACCAAGTGGCAGAAGTGGGCTTCTAATCCTGGCATATTAGTCTGCATATATCCTGAGTTTTCCAGGTAACAGACAGCCCAGTGAATATGTAAGAGGAATTTTTTGGCATCCCCAGATAGAAGTATTAGGAATACATTTCTAGTTACAGTTTTTCTAAAGGGCGTGCTCTCTTGTTCTATCCAAATTTCAAATAAATAGCAGAACTTCAAATATTGCTTAAGAGACATCTAGTTAAGAACTTAGTCTGCCCTCAAAAATACCAGAAGGAATTAGATTAGATCAGAACTTTATAAGAAATAATGGCCCGGCACAGTGGCTCATGCCTGTAATCCTAGCACTTTGGGAGGCTAAGGTGGGTGGATCACCTGAGCTCATGAGTTCAAGACCAGGCAGGCCAATATGGCGAAATTTAATCTCTACTAAAGAAAACAAAAATTAGTCAGTCATTGTGGCATGTGCCTGCAGTCCCAGCTACTCAGGAGACTGAGGCAGGAAAATCACTTGAACCCAACAGGCTGAGGTTACAGTGAGCCAAGATCATGCCACTGCACTCCAGCCTGGGTGACAGAGTGAGACTCCATCTAAAAAAAAAAAAGGAAGGAACTTACATGAAATAACAAAGGATCTATTGAAATAAATATAACTTTGGGATGAATGATTTTTTATTCGTTTATTAATCTTGTTCTCAAATATATCAAATACTTACAATATACATATTAATCTAGTCTAGTAGGTTTCTGGTGCAAACTAGAATACCTTTGTAAAGGTTTTTTAAGGCGGTCCTGAGACAGTATCTTAGTCTTGCTATGCTTATTCCTCCTTCTCTATAATTACATTGGTATTTTTCACACTGTCTTGGTAAATTTTTATATTAATGTTAATATATTAATTACATGGGTCAGCATTCTTGTAAATATGGTCTATTTGTAAGTTTTTCTAGAAATGACTTTTTATGAAAATTGTATTTCTGTTCCCATGAACTACAATTCAAGATTAGATTTTGGGTGGGGGACACAGACAAACCACGTTACTTACCTTTTTCAAAAATATTTTGCAGCATGTAGGTTTAGCTTTTAGTTCTTTAAAGCTTCCTACATATAGGTTAGCTCTGGGATGTGTTAGCTATGGGATCTTGGGGAAATCCAGTAAGTGAAAATCAAAGTGTTTTAAGTAAAAAATCAAAATGTCATTAGAACCAAAATGAAAATACAATATATTCAAGAAAATAATGTTAGCAACTGAGAAAATATTTACATTGGTTTGAGATACATGCCTTTTCAAAAGATGCCTATTACATAAAACAAGAAAAATGCAGAGCATTTGTCAATGATATTGTGAGAAAACTTTAATTAAGTCAGTAATTCATCAATCCTCCTTGGAAATTCCTTTGTAATTTCAAGTGACAGCAATGTATTCTTGGCTTTAGCCCTCCTGTGTTATTAGATGTGGTTATTTTGTACAATTACCACACTACTCTGCAAGGAAGTTTGCATTTTAGTTTAAGGGTTTTAACTTTTATTGCAAATGTTAATGCAACATTAAAATTCAGCATTTAAGTTCCCAGGAGAAAGGAAATGCAAAGGGCAAGTTCCTGATGTGATTAATTTGTTATTCTATCTTAGGCTTCTCATTAGGACATGCATTTATATTTCCAACTTATAAATTAAAAAACATTAAACCCAGTTCATTCTTTCATCATTTTACTCAAAGGAGAGAACATCCTGCGTTACTATCCATGGTACAAAGTTTTTATTTTTTGTTTTTTCTAACTCTGAATCTACAAATTATGTTTCTTTTCCATTCACAGATTTCTCTGGTTCTTTATTCAGGTCATGTCTATCTAATATCAAGCAAACTAGTACAAAATTAATGTTTATCAAACTATTCACTTTTATATCCACAACACATAAATATAATCTTATATTTTCTGTTTACAAAAATTCTACATATGTATCATAAATGATGACTGCTGCCTCTATAAAACTGTCTCCCTACTGTTTTATTTCTAAATAAATTTCTAAATAAATTTCTTTAATAAATTTATTTCTAAATAAATCTCTAAATTTCTAAATTTATTTCTAAATAATTTCTGAAATATTTCTAATAACCAATTTATACATTTTTATATACTTTACTGTACTAAAATTTGATAACTGGGGAAGATAAGATAGCCCATGTTTTGGGTATGAGTATACCAAAATAAGATCATGGACTTGGGTGTTACAAAATCTGAAGTTCAGTCCATTCCAAGCTGGACGAATAGGAACAGCTCTGGTCCACAGCTCCCAGCGTGATTGATGCGGAAGATGGGTGATTTCTGCATCTCCAACTGAGGTACCTTGTTCATTTCACTGGGACTGGTTGGACAGGGGGTGCAGCCCATGGAGGGTGAGCCAAAGCAGGGCGGGGCATCACTTCACCTGGAAGCACAAGGGGTCAGGGGTTTTCCCTTTCCTAGCCAAGGGAAGTGTGAAAGACTGTACTGGGAAAAGTAGGATGCTACCACCTAAACACTGCACTTTTCTAACGGTCTCAGCAAATGGCACACCAGGAGATTATATCCCACATCTGACTCAGTGGGTCCCACACCCACGGAGCCTTGCTCACTGCTAGTCCAAGATCAAACTGTGAGGCTGCAAGCCTGACTGGGGGAGGGGCGTCCGCATTGCTGAGGCTTGAGTTGGTAAACAAAGCAGCCAGGAAGCTTGAACTGGGTGGAGCCCACCTCAGCTCAACTAGGCCAGCCTGCCTCTGTAGACTCCACCTGTGGGGACAGGGCATAGCTGAACAAAAGGCAGCAGAAACTTCTACAGACTTAAATGTCCCTGTCTGACAGCTCTGATGAGATCAGTCATTCTCCCAGCACAGTGTTTGAGCTCTGAGATAGGACAGACTGCCTCCTCACATGGGTCCCTGATCTCTGTGTAGCCTAACTTGGAGACATTTCCCAGTAGAGGCCAACTGACACCTCATACATCCAGGTGCCCCTCTGAGACAAAGCTTCCAGAGGAAGGATCAGGCAGAAATATTTGCTGTTCTGCAATATTTGTGATTCTGCAGCCTCGGCTGGTGATACCCAGGCAAACAGGGCCTGGAGTGGACCTCCAGCAAACTCCAAAAGACCTGCAACTGAGGGACCTGACTATTAGAAGGAAAACTAGCAAACAGAAAGGAGTAGCATCAACATCAACAAAAAACACACCAAAACCCCATCTGCAGGTCACCATCATCAAAGACGAAAACCACAAAGATGAGGAGAAACCAGAGAAGAAAAGCTGAAAATTATAAAAA
>NW_012101343.1:1503875-1579805 GCF_000951045.1 Mandrillus leucophaeus
CAATGTTCATCAGGGATATTGGTCTAAAATTCTCTTTTTTTGTTGTGTCTCTACCAGGCTTTGGTATCAGGATGATGTTGGCCTCATAAAATGAGAACAGAGGAACAACGTACCAGAATCTCTGGGACACATTCAAAGCAGTGTGTAGAGGGAAATTTATAGCACTAAATGCCCACAAGCAAAAGCAAGAAAGATCTAAAATCAACACCCTAACGTCACAAAAGAACTAGAGAAGCAAGAGCAAACACATTCAAAAGTTAGCAGAAGGCAAGAAATAACCAAGATTAGAGTAGAACTGAAGGAGATAGAGACACAGAAAACCCTTCAAAAAATCAATGAATCCAGGTTTTTTGGTTTTTTGAAAAGATCAACAAAATAGATAGACTGATAGCAAGACTAATAAAGAAGAAAAGAGAGAAGAATCAAATAGCTGCAATAAAAAATGATAAAGTGCATATCACCACTGATCCCACAGAAATACAAACTACCGTCAGAGAATACTATAAACACCTCTATGCAAACAAACTGCAAAACTAGAAGAAATGGATAATTTCCTGGACACATACACCCTCCCAAGGCTAACCCAGGAAGAATTTGAATCTCTGAATAGACCAATAACAGGCTCTGAAATTGAGGCAATAATTAATAGCCTACCAAACCAAAAAAAAGTCCAGGACCAGACCGATTCACAGCCGAATTCTACCAGAGGTACAAAGAGAAGCTGGTACCACTCCTTCTGAAACTATTCCAATCACTAGAGAAAGACGGAATCCTCCCTAACTCCTTTTATGAGGCCAGCATCATCCTGATACCAAAGCCTGGCAGAGACACAACAAAAAAAGAGAATTTTAGACCAATATCCCTGATGAACATTAGTGCGAAAATCCTCAATAAAATACTGGCAAACCGAATCCAGCAACACACAAAAAGCTTATCCACCAAGATCAAGTTGGCTTCATCCCTGGGATGCAAGGCTGGTTCAACATATGCAAATCAATAAATGTATTCCATCACATAAACAGAACTAACAACAAAAAACACATGATTATCTCAATAGATGCGGAAAAGGCCTTCAACAAAATTCAACAGCCCTTCATGCTAAAAAACTCTCATTAAACTAGGCATTGATGTGATGCATCTCAAAATAATAAGAGCTATTTATAACAAATCCATAGCCAATATCATACTGAATGGGCAAAACCTGGAAGCATTCCTTTTGAAAACTGGCACAAGACAGGGATGCTCTCTCGCACCACTCCTATTCAACATAGTGTTGGACGTTCTGGCCAGGGCAATCAGGCAAGAGAAAGAAAGAAAGGTATTCAATTAGGAAAAGAGGAAGTCAAATTGTCCCTGTTTGTAGATGACATGATTGTATATTTAGAAAACCCCATCATCTCAGCCCAAAATCTCCTTAAGCTGATAAGCAACTTCAGCAAAGTCTCAGTATACAAAAATCAATGTGCAAAAATCACAAGCATTCCTATATATTAATAACAGACAAACAGAGAGCCAAATAATGAGTGAACTCCCATTCACAAATGCTACAAAGAGAATAAAATAACTAGGAATACAATTTACAAGGGATGTGAAGGACTTCTTCAAGGAGAACTACAAACCACTGCTCAACAAAATAAAAGAGGAGGAACATTCCATGCTCAAGGATAGGAAGAATTAATATTGTGAAAATGGCCATACTGCCCAAGGTAACTTACAGATTCAATGCCATCCCCATCAAGCTACCAATGACTTTCTTCACAGAATAGGAAAAACTAAAGTTCATATGGAACCAAAAAAGAGCCCACATTGCCAAGGCAATCCTAAGTAAAAAGAACAAAGCTGGAGTCATCATGTTACCTGACTTCAAACTATGCTACAAGGCTACAGTAACCAAAACAGCATGGTACTGGTACCAAAACAGAGATATAGACCAATGGTACAGAACAGAGGCCTCATAAATAACACCACATATCTACAACCATCTGATTTTTGACAAACCTGAAAAAAAACAGAAATGGGGAAAGGATTCCTTATTTAATACTGGTGCTGGGAAAACTGGCTAGCCATATGTAGAAAGTTGAAACTGGATCCCTTTCTTACACCTTATACAAAAATTAATTCAAGATGGATTAAAGACTTAAATGTTAGACCTAAAACCATTAAAACCCTAGAAGAAAACCTAGGCAATACCATTCAGGGCATAGGCATGGGCAAGGACATCATGACTAAAACACCAAAACAATGGCAAGAAAAGCCAAAATAAACAAATGGGATCTAATTAAACTAAAGAGCTTCTGGACAGCAAAATCAGCTACCATCAGAGTGAACAGGCAACCTACAGAATGGGAGAAAATTTTTGCAATCTACCTATCTGACAAAGGGCTAATATCCAGAATTGACAAAGAACTTAAAAGAAATTTACTAGAAAAAAAAATCAAACAACCCCATCAAAAAGTGTGCAAAGGATATGGACAGACACTTTCCAAAAGAAGACATTTATGCAGCCAACAGACACATGAAAAAATGCTCATCATCACTGGTCATCAGAGAAATACAAATCAAAACCACAGTGAGATACATTATCTCACACCAGTTAGAATGGTGATCATTAGTAAGTCAGGAACCAACAGGTGCTGGAGAGGATGTGGAGAAACAGGAAAACTTTTACACTGTTGATGGGAGTGTAAACTAGTTCACCCATTGTGGAAGACAGTGTGGCAATTCCTCAAGGATCTAGAACTAGAAATACCATTTGACCCAACCATCCCATTACTGGGTATATATCCAAAGGACTATAAATCATGCTACTATACAGACACATGCACACATACGTTTATTGCGGCACTATTCACAATAGCAAAGACTTGGAACCAACCCAAATGTCTATCAATGACAGACTGGATTAAGAAAATGTGGCACATATACACCGTGGAATACTATGCAGCCATAAAAAAGGGTGAGTTCATGTTCTTTGTGGCAACATGGACAAAGCTGGAAACCATGATTCTGAGCAAACTATCACAAGGACAGAAAACCAAGCACCACATGTTCTCACTCATAGGTGGAAATTGAACAATGAGAACACTTGGACACATTGCGGGGGACATCACACACTGGACCCTCCTGTCGTGGGTTGGGGGGATTGGCGAGGGATAGGAGAAATACCTAATGTAAATGACGAGTTGACGGGTGCAGCAAACCAACATGGCACATGTATACATATGTAAGAAACCTGCACGTTGTGCACATGTACCCTACATCTTAAAGTATAATAATAAAAATAAAATGAAATAAAAATAAAATCTGAGGTTGAAACTGAAGATCAACTAATAGTTAATTTGAGAACTTGAACAAGTTACTTTATCTTGGCTTTCTCGAACTCAATAGAATGGGATTACTGTGGAAACTACCACTTTGGATTGTAATGAGGATTAAATCACATAATGTGTTTGTGTGTGTGTGTATGTGTATAAAGGCCTGTAATTATTCCTAGATATACAATTAATTTTTACATTAGTATTGTTCTGGATTCCTGCTACATTTTATATTAATATCAAGTTTTTGGAATAATTTAGTTTTTAACATGTTTTCTCTTCCATTGTATTAAATTTCAATTCAATATTTACAGAAAGAATTAGATACATTTCAGCCCTTAAAATAGTGTAGTTTCCAGAGGGAAAGTATACATAATATTATTATAAATGATATTGTTAATAATAGCTAATATTTATTGAGCATTTACAATGTATCATATCAGGCACTAGCCTAAGCACTTGACATATGTCACTTTAATTAATCCTGATCATAACCGCATGATACAGAAATTATTGTGAATTCTTAATTTTCGGTTGAGGAAACTGAGGTCCAGAGAGATTATTCTATCAAAAACCATCAGGGTTAGTTTTCCAGGTTTCTTGCTCTTCACCACTGTACTTTGTAATCACTACAGTCTATGCAGAGTTACCTAATGTATTGGACTAAAACCTACCCTGGTTAGAGATGAGATTTCAGGGAGACCATTTTCATGTGATTATTTAAATGACTAAATGAACTGAGAAGTCAAAAATGAATGAGAGGTTGTGAGCTAGAGTAAGAATGTCTTTCTCCATTTCTTTGTAAATTTTTGTTTTGCAAGTCTGTCATCGACACCTCAAATATAAAAATATAAATACAGTAGTCCCTCAGAATCCACAGGGGATTCGTTCCAGGAAACCCAGCCTCCGTCCGTATGAAAATGAAGGGATGTTCAAGACCCTTACATAAAATGATATAGTATTTGCATATAACCTATGCATATCCATTCGTAGACTTTAAATCATCTGCATAGTACTTATAACACCTAATACAATGTAAATACTCTGTAAATAGTTGTTATACTGTATTTTTTATTTGTATTATTTTTTATAGTTGTATTGTTACATTTTGCTGTCCTTCTCTCTCCCCACAATCTGATATTTTCAGTGCATGATTGGTTGAATCTGAGGATGCAAAACTAGTGAATATGGAGGGTAACCATAACTGAGCATTCAAATATCAAATACATTTTCAATACAATTATTCTTTTAATGGCTTAATCTTTTTATTAATTAATTATTAAAACACACAATGTTAACACTGATATAGCAAACATAGAGAAAAAATATCAACATTATAGGAAAATTAGAGATCTTCTATGCTGATTAACTGTTACCAAGTACTGCCTAATTTAGTCTCATCTCATCTCCAGGCTTGCATGAAACAAATATTCTAAGTCATCATGCCTAGTAGGACTTGTTTTTGTATTGCTTCAATGTTAAATTGGAGTTTGCCTTAAATAAAATATTCTGTCTCCTAATTAACTAAATACTGTGATTATCTCAATCATTCTCCAAGTGTGTAAGGCTGTAAAGCTCTCTCTCTCTCTCTCTTTTGAAATAGCGTCTCACTCCATAACCTAGGCTGGAGTCCAGTGCTGCCATCAACCTCCATGGCTCAGGTGGTCCTCCCCACTCTGCCTCCAGAGTAGCTGGAACTACAGGCACCCATTACCGCATTTGGCTAATTTTTTATATTTTTTATATTTTTGTAGAGATGTGGTTTTGCCAAAGTAAGTTCTGAACACAAGTTACATTTTTTTTTATGTAGATAGAAAAATTTCACAGCCACTTGACCATTTCTTTGAATTTAGACTTTGCCATAAAAATTAGATGAGCGTTTTACAATTATCGTGTTATTACATTTTGGACCTGATAATCATTTTTTTGTGAGGGCGTGTCTTGTGCATTACAGGATATTTAGCATCATCCCTGGCCTCTTACCCACTAGGTACTAATAGCACCTTCCCCTTATGTAACAACCAAAAATATCTCTAGACACTGCCTAATGTCTCCTGGGGTATAAAATTGCTCCTTATTAAAAAATACTGTGAAACTATTCTATTAATATTTCTAATTTTTATATTTCTTAAATTTGTTCTGATTTTAAATCTAATATGTTCACTGAAACTATGGATATGGAATCCTAGCTTTTGTTATTGATTCTGTGGCCAATAATTTCCTAAAGTACAAATCACATAATCTTATGACATTTAAAAATACAGATTTAAAAAATCCTTTTCACACAGGGGATGAAGAAGTGGGGTCCAAAGACATCGAGTTCAATGTTAAGCAACTTTCATATGGAGGACATCAAAGTGAAAGTGCTCAGTAGAAAGTTATAGATGTGGAGGCAAATTTAGAAAATAGCTCAAAGATGGAGATGCAGGTCGATGTGTAGTCTTAGTGGTGGTATTTGAACATGTGAGAGGGTATATGGTAATTAAAGAAAACTATGTAATCAGAAAAGAGCAGAAATCAGCTTGGCCAAGACAAAATTGTGCTCATGAGGACAGGGAAATATGGACGTCATCTTGTTAGTGACCTCTCATCAATGTTGTTCTAATCTTGACTTGTTCTAATCTTAACGGAAAGTATATTTTTATGTGATTTGCATAATTAAAAGCAAATATTATCAATTTTAAGCAGAAAACAATAAAAGAAGGAAAGAGAAAATGGAAAGATGAAAGCAAGGAAAGAAGCAAAGGAGAGAGGAGGCAAACTTAATTCAGAAGTTAGGTAAAGGTTTAAAAGTTTGGTAAGAGAGACTTTCTTCATAAAATCTCTAGACTGATTATTTAGTCAAATTAACTGATCTTCTGGAAGCTAATTAAAGTGCCCTATTGTTATAGTGTTGGTTAGAAGCAACCATATTTTACATTATATTACATTTTTGTTTGATACTCTTGCTTGATAAACAGTAAAAATACAAATGATATATATATACTCCTGTGAGCATCAACAGGTTTCAAAACTCCCAAATACATAATATTCTCCCTTTTGTGAAATCTTTTAATGATAGTAACATCTGTTTTGTAAAACAGATATAGCATCACTTAATAATTTTATGTATGACTATTGAAATGGAATACATTTTTTTAAAAGAGTTAGGTGTATTATATTTATAATTATTTCAAATGTGACTATTATACAGTTATCTTGTCTAACATACTTTAAGAAATTTACTGTTTCTAATTGTAGAACAGTTACCTCACAAACTCAAACCATCTAGCACATTTTCCAGAAGAGATAAACTAGAAAAATTTTCTTATTGAAAAGTAAAATGATTTTTTAAATTTCTGTTTCACTCATCTTAATAACAAATCATTAAATAGGGTGTATACATATACATGTATATATACACGAAATATATGTATATATAAATATAATACATAAATATATGTATATAAATATAATACATAAATATATGTATATAAACATAATACATAAATATATGTATATATAATACATTGCAAACTTTAGATTGAAATATAAATTTAAATATATATTTCATGTATATATATGCATATATATATAAAATATATAAAAACATATTCCTATGATAAATAGAAAAAACATCCCAAAATATATCATTTACATGACATGGAAATGCCAACATGTTTACAATCACATAAGTACAGACTCTTCAGACTTCCAGGACAAACAAAAATACAAATTGTTTTTTATTTTTTTCCACCTTCACTGGATGGGCTGCAAGTTCTCTTTATGACATCTTTTTCATGTTGTTAAACATTAGTATCTATTGAGAAAATAAAAAGAAGGTAGTGCATCTTTGGACCTCTTTTGAGCATTTCTTTTACGTAGTGTGTCACATTAATGCTGCCCTACAGGGAAATAATCAAAAAACTTTCATATAATACTGCGGTTTCAGAAAGGAAACATGACAGCAGTGCATTACTGCAAATTGAATTTAATGAGCTTCTTAGCACTGGGAGAGTGACTCTTTGAAACAGAAGCTGTTCAATTGAGATACTTTTGATTATAATTAAATCTTTTACATTTACCACAGGGACAAGTTTAATCTTAATTAGACACTTTTATGGGAGGTGAAGCCATATGATTTATATTTTCTTGATCATATAGTGAAAAATTCATAATATAAAGCATGAAAACAAAGTGGTCACCCCTTCAAGGGAAAACAAAAATATGTGCTCTCAAGTTTCTTTGAGGGGAATGAGTTGGAAAGAGCAAAGTCAATCATTTGAGTCTGGCATGGATATATGCATACACATAAATGGATGAATAAACAAAAATAGTACTTATTTTATTTCCTATTCTGTGGCTTTCTCTAAAATACAGAAATCATGTTTTGGGTAAATGATTATTAAATTAAGTGACAAAACTTTTCATTAAAATGGATCCAATATAGAGATCTTTGTTTTCATGGAAAGTTCATTTGTATGAGGTTCTATGGTGTAATGGTGAGCACTCTGGACGTTGAATCCAGAAAGTGCACTTGAATCAGATTTTCAAGACAATTATTCAGCTAATTTTGTCTTTTGTTAGCGTTTTAATCTTGGGCAAGTAACTGAATCTCCGTGTACCACATTCCATTCCTCCTAAAGTAGGACTAATATCCCCCACTTACAGTTCATGTGATAATTACTTGAGATAAGAATGTGAAATTACATTGCAAACTTTAAATTGATATATCAATTTAACCTATTAGTATTAACAGACATACATTGTGATTGTGACATTTCTGTAATTTATGCCACAGGGTGCTAAGATTTTACTTTTTTAAGCATTCTTATTTTATACACCAAAATGCATATACAGAGGTAAATGAATATTACAATAAATGAAAAAGAACAATAAAAACCTATGTGTGTTTGTCATTGATGTTTTCCCAACCATGAAATATCCAAAGACTGTCTCATGTTTAAGCAAAATGACATGACAGGAAAGTAGATGGCTCGAGGGATTTCTTGAGGATTAATCTGTTTGGCATTAGACACAGCTGTATGTTTTAGCTAAGTTATCTTCAATCATCTAAGACATTCAATCATTTCCTAGAAATTGAAACATTCAAAAGTCCCCCTCCCCTTAACTTCACCTGGGAATGTTTGCTCAAAGGATGACATGGAGGGCATCCAATAGTAAAGACTGGATAAAGTGCTGAATTTTAAAGCATTATAACAAATTTTTCTCCTCTACTGAGAAGCTGTGTAATTTAAAATTAAAAAAGACTTCTAAACTAAGTTATTAAGAATTCTATGTCTTTGTGTATATTTAATTGAAGACTCTCTATTTTTAGTTTTAGGCACCTAAATAAGATATCTTTATAAGAGTGATGTGTGTGTTGTGAATATCCTACAGACTACAGACTAAAATATTAGAGCTCCTTACCGGACTGTCAATCATGCAAGTAATATTAACTCCATCAATATTCCTTAGGGAAACCTGTATGTAAACAGAAATTATGTGTGTGTGTGTGTGTGAGTATTTCTTTGTTGTGTCACTAGCACCTAGCACATAGTCGCTGTTACTTTTTTAATAAATAAGTTAGTTAAATGTTTTACTGCTGTCATTAAATGAATACACTTGTAGAGATTCCATCAAATTTCTCTTCATCTAAAGTTGAGTCAACATGGCATTGGGAAAAATGCACCAAAATAGGTTGGCATATATGTGATTTTGAACAGATCATAGCTCCTCTCTTAGTTTCCTCATTCTCATATTAAACATGTTAGACATGATAAACTGGGTTAGCCTTCAATATAAATGATTTTTTAAAAAATAGTAGGCTTTCTATACCTACTAATGAAGGGATTTTCTGTGCTGGGTTGAATCCATCTCTATTGCGTCATTTGGTGTGTACTAGAAGTAATCTGAGATGTTTAATTACTAATTCATTTCAAATAAATTTTGTAATAGGTCTATGACTATCAAGAGAATAAAGAAAATTCACTACATATTCCTTATAATTTTTAATGTAAGATTCTTCTGAAAATATTTCAAAACTTTTCAAAAATTAGATGTGTGTAATGAATAGAGTTAGGTATAGTAGGAATACCAAGGCTTCAGTTATATCGTCTGCAGAGTTATGCGTGTGTGTGGTGGGACAGAGGATGAGGAAGGGGTGACTAGTAGGAAACTCATCCATAAAAACCTGCCTTTTGTATTGGATATGGTTTGGCTGTGTTCCCACGCAAGTCTCATCTTGAATTGTAGCTCCCATAATTCCCACGTGTTCTGGGAGGGACCGGTGGGAGATAATGGAATCATGGGGGCTGTTTCCCCCATGCTGTTCTCCTGGTAGTGAATAGTCTCAAGAGACCTGATGATTTTATAAAGGGTTTCCCATTTCACTTGATTCTCATTTCTCTCTTGTCTGCCTCAATGTAAGACGTGCCTTTCATCTTCTGCCATGATTATGAGGCCTCCCCAGCCACATGGAACTGTGAGTTTATTAAACCTCTTTTTCTTCATAAATTACCCAGTCTTGGGTATGTCTTTATCAGCAGCAAGAACATGGACTAATACAGTATTTTTTTTTTACCCAATTTCCTTTTGACTTTTTAAAATTTTCTCCCCCTTCCTTCTTTCCAGGAACTTTCCCATTCTCTTCTATTTCTCTTCTCCCTTTATCCATTTTCCACTTGAAGATAAAGTAGAGGAAGGACAATAGGTAAGGCAAGACTGCTTAGGATTGAACAAGGGGAAGAATAAAAGGAAAAATGCTCTTATTGACTCTGTCTTGACCAGAATTGGATTCTTCTCCAAAATATAATGATTGCTAGTATAGAGAAGAATTAAAAGTTAGTAATAAGTGTATGAAGAAACCTCTACCTCAGTGTCAATATAAGAACTGTAAATTATACTAATAAGACTGCTTTTTGTAGCTGTCAAAAGAGAAAAGCTTTTAAAATAATAATAAATGTCAGGAAAGTAAGGCAAAGGGGTCATTCCCTTGTACTATACTGCATAACCATAGGGAAAAGTAATTTTTTAATTTCCATTTGTTTTGATATTCTTAAATACTTTGTTATGATTATAATCACATGTGGATAAAGATCTCTGTTCAGGAGTATTAATTGTAATTTTTTAAAATAATAGCACAAGAAGTTGAACAAACTAAGATCAAAAATAGCAGAATGGTAAAATATAATTGCATATCCATATGACAGATTATTGTGTAATTGTTAAAATGGTGTTCTTAACCAATACTTAAAGGGAGTAAGCTAACACTAAATTATTGAAAGGAAGTTATGCAGGTATGATCCATAGGTTGTAAAACAGATTTAGGAATCAGGGACTCAGATCCATATGTAGCATCATTAACAGACATCTCAAAGTGTTCGAATTTCCTCTGATTTTTCCTATCTTGCTTCTTTTAGTATTCTCAAAATTTTTATTAAAATGTTATTCCTTTCATAAAAAGAAAATAATGTATATCCAAAAAGTGCTTTTAGTATGAAAGGCACTAGCATCTACATAATTTTTTTTTTTTTTTGGATCCTTAAAATAGCCACTGTCCTTTCAGCCTTCTTGCGCATTGAGTCTCCGGTGACTCCCTAAGATTCAGTTCAGGGTCACTCTTTCATGAGGCTTTTGGTGAACCTGCCAGTCACTCTTTTTTACATGTTTTACTCATCTCAGCACTTTCAAAGCATCTGCTACACATATATTCATTGAATAAAGGAACGAAGGGTCTCATCACCAAAAATGTATATGTGCAGTATAGAACAAGTACTATTTTCTTCATTTTATAGTTGAGAACTTGAGGCTTAGCGATTTCAGCCTATTTCCCAAATGTCCGATTAATGAAAAGGAGCTAAAAGAGAGACTTCTTGACACCATACTTAGTGCTTCTTTCAATATTCTAATATTGAGACCATGAGGCCACAAGAGTCAATAAGAAGTTAATGAATCATCATGTCTTTCCAGATTTTTCTCAGTTTGGGGAATACATCGGTTCTTGAAGTTGTTGGCTAATTCATATAGATATAATACTCCATGTGACTGTAACAAAGGGTAGAATTTTGCTCTATTTCTTAGAGTGTTTGTTGCAAAGGCACTAATTTAAAATGGTGAATGAGTAATTCTATATATATATGGTGGGGGTTGTGGTAGGGAAGATAACACCTCACCCTCAGAGATGTCTACTTCCTAATCTGTGAAACCTGTGAATATATTATCTTACATGGGAAAAAAAAAAAACGATGAAGATGTGATTAAATTAAGAATATTCAGAAGGGGAGATTATTCTGGATTATCCAGATGAGCCCAATGAGGCCATTGTCTCCTTGTAAGTAAAAGAATGAGGCAGGAGGGTCAGAGAAGGAGATATAATGATGGGGTCAGAGTGATGCAATTGCTGGCTTTGAAGATGGAAGGGAGCTGTGTGGGAAGGAATACAGGCAGCCTGTAGGTGCTGAAAGAGGCAAGGAAATTGATTCTCCCCTAGAGCCTCCAAACAGGAACACAGCTGCTGCTGGCATCATGATTTTAGCCCCTGTGAGACCCAGTTCAGACTTCCGACCTCCAGAACTGTAAGATAAGAAATTTGTGTTGTGTTAAGTTACTACGTTTTGGTAATTTGTTACATTAGCAATAGAAAATGAAAATAGAGCCGCTCCTTTTTCACTCAGGCTACTTTTCTTTCCCCTACCCCAGAAGTCACAAACCAGTGCTGGTGACATATTAGCAATCAAAAGAGATGAGGTCTCTGCCTTTCTGAAACTGATGCTCTGGCAAAGAAAGATAATACACAAATATGTCAGAGGGATGACTAAAAAAGTGAAAGTAAGTGATTAAACTAGGCCGAATATAATTACCGGATTATTAAATACACAGAGCTAACATATACAAAATTTCCTCCCTTCATTGTGACTCACCAGGATCTTCCTGATCACCACAAACAGAACAGATTATTTCCTCCACAGAGTTCACTTAGCATTTTTGTACAAGCCTCTTTATCATACTACATTAGAATTGGTCCATCAGTTATTCAAATGGGGAGGAAACGTGTTATGTTTGGTTGTATACTCTGTAGTTAGCACACAATATCTGCACAACAGATATTTAAGGAAAAAATTGACAACAACAGAAGAGGTGAATATAGAGTCAGGAAATAAGTACAGAAAAAGAGACACAAATGGCTGGAAAAAATGGAAGACCAGAAGGTAGAGAAGGGGGCTACGATGATGACCAAAGAAAGTAAGGAAGACTGAGACATGAGCAGAGTTATGTGGATGAACTTCACCCATCTTATTCCTAGGAACAAGGCAACCTATATCAATTTGTGCAGTTAGATGCTTATGAGAAAATTTCTGTGCTGCAATGTATAGGTGCAACATTACCTAAGTTTTATTGGCTGCTGGGAGTATGTTTTCTCCTTAAAACAGGCTGTCCCCATTAGCTTAAGACACTTTGTTGCCTTGTGGCACTTGGAACTTGAGTTCTGTAATGTTTCTGTATAGCCATGGGAGTCAATAAAAAGAAACACAACAACACAGCTCTCTGGCACTTCCAGGGTAATACATTATGAGTGTATAAATACAAAAACAGCATTTAGCTGCTATTACCTCCAGCAAACAGGAATTCTTTTTCTCTGAATTATACTCATCGGTGGACTGTAATTGATTGCTGCTCTCAAATCATTTATTTTAGAAAACTCAATAAAAGAAAGTGATGAAAATGTGCCAGGCAATTTCCACAGAGGGTAAAAATGAAAGAGTCAGGAAAGAAAGCAGTCTCGATTTCTATTCACTATTTATTTTCTCCAATGCTGTCCCAATTCTGGATGGAAGACCGTTCATTTCTCCTCAGCGGTTCCAGACCTAATGGGCAAAGCAAATTTCCCTGATGTTCTGTTTACCTCATTCTTGTTTTTATTTCCTTGGTAAAGACCTATTGGTATTAAAGATTGCAGGGGGGTTATTTTACATCGTGATTCCAGTTCAATTACTTCCAGCTACATTGGTACGTGGCAGAAAAGAGCTTCAGAAGGTAACAGAGCTAGTACGCATTGCCTTTCATCTCCCAGGTAGCAAATGCAATTGTTTTGTTTTTCACGGTCTCAATATGACTAGATATCAGCAGTTTACACCCCGCAGGGCAAATCAGGATGCAGCATAAAATGTTTGGAATTGCAATGTTGGCACTGAGAGCAGAACAGTAATAACAGAGTGTGTCTGGACACAATAGGGCTTTTGGCGATGTCAACTGCTCACTCCCTGGAACTCACCTTTTGTTTTCCCTCCTCTTCCTTTACCTGGATAATTTTTTTTAAGATGAATTCACTCCTCCTTCCATGCCGCAGACACATGGTGATTCAATAGTTGGTGCTTTCCCTGTATCTCTTGCTGTGTGACTCAAAATAACTGTTTTCAATAATCTCTCTTGCCAAGGGTTTTCTTGTGTATCTGGCTCACCTCTCTCCTAAGTCATTGTAGTAACTTCATAAATGTATTTAGCTAGTGACAATCTCACAGGTTGTATATCCTTAAGGGTAGACAAAAAGAGGAATATAAAGAAAGTCCACAGGTTACCTACCCCCTGCAGAGGCCGGCAGCCCTCACCCCACACACATGTACTTTGCTTCATTCAGATTTATTCCACAAATGACAAGTAAGATATACATTTCACTCAATCATCTTTAGCTAAAGGATGGCTGCCTTTAAGAACGCAATGTCTGTTATGGCCAAAATTGTACAAATGGAATTCTAATCATTATATATGGCTATCAACAGTTTTACCATTCTCTCTTTTCAGAAATCATTGTTTCCAATGTGATGAATTTAGTCAGACATTCAATTTTATTTTATTTTATATCTATCTCACTTCTTTATGAACGCTATCTGACATGGCAGACCAGCATTTCCAGTGCCACACAACCAACTTTTCTTTTAACTGAGGTTTTTTGTGTATAAGTGTGCAGAGGTGTGTGTGTTTTCTTTTAACTTTTCTTTTAACTGAGGTTTTATGTATATAAGTGTGCAGAGGTGTGTGTGTGTGTGTGTGTGTGGTAAAAAAACAGAATCACAACACATTGCATAAAAATCTGCTACAATATATCCCAGAGATTATATTCATCTGGTTCTTGGCTGTAATATTATGGATGACTTCCAATTTTACTTTCTGTGTTAATCTCATAGTTCTGTATTAATCTCATGTGCTATGTATAGGGCATTTGCTTCCATTTTAATTCTTCACGAAAAGCTTATACCTAGGACTATACTATCTTTTTATGTGTAGGGTTCATAGACAAGGTTCTTCTCATACCATGAATACATTTGTGATGGATGGAAATGTACAGTGTCATGGAATTCGCATCACCCTATACATATAGCCCAAATAGGAGCCTGTTTTGTCTTGTTAATTCATCTAAATATCAACAATCAACAAAGAAGGAAAAAGGTAATTTGGTACAATAGACTGTTGCATAAAGTAATTATCTGCAAAAAATTGACCTAACTTCCTAAGACCTAATCAACATCATCTCATGAACAAGGATAATTTTTCAAGGCTTTCTGTTTAGAATTGGTTAGCAAAAAATAAAAGGGCTTTTCTTCCACCCCCATTCATCTAGCGATTTGTAGTTTCTCTCTAACTTCCTTTGCTTTGTCTCCACTTCCGCATTGTTAAAATATTCATATTTTAAGTTCTTTGAACTGTGCCGTGATCTTTTCAGGAAAAGAGAACTACAAAGGTCTACCTTTCAAAATAATATGACAATCTTCTAGAAAGTGACCAACTATGTGTTGAAAGAACTGGTGGAAAGTGAAGAAAGTGGAGAGACACTGCTCTTTGTCTCCCTCTCTGTGTTTCTCCACCCATCCCCCCGCAACCACATCCCTGCTTGGATATTGAACACCTCCACTGACATTGTCAACAAGGCTGTTATTCCACTCATTGGTCAATACATGTTCATTTTCTGCTGAATGCCTGGGGAATCGATACATTGTATGCTGATCTCTCTCTTGGGTTCATTTTCTCAGAGACAATAATGCTCAATCTGTATCATGCACATTTCTGATTTATGAGATGGGGAACATTAAGTTATAACTCACCTGCATGGAAACTCAGATTTAAAGGAGCAAATAAAAATAATTAGTGTCTATTTCCTGAAAGAAAAAGGACTGGTCACTTCCATTAAGAAAAGTAGATTTCTGTCTTATCTTCATGAAAAGCCCCTGCCTGTCCATGGAGACAGTGATGAAACAAAAATAGTCAAATGCACCACACATCCAAATCAGAAAGTTAACTATTCAAGGTGCACAGTTCTCTAAAATGAGCATTTATCACGCTCTGGGGTAAGAAACAAGTTTATTCAAAATACATAAATATTTTGGGAAGAGTCTGCATAACAAAATATTTTGCTAAGAATTAAAATGCTTGATATTAATGTATATTTAGATTAATTCTAGTTCTTAAAATGGTTTATTCTTCCTTAGATTTGTAACCTGAGGCAAGCCCTAATTTTACCAATTCCAGTCGCTTTCCTCAAAGACTTTCCTCTAAGCTCACCACTGTGGAGAAGTGATTAACCTCATTATACACTGAGTATTTCTTCTCTGAGTATTTCCTTGTACACCGGTATATAGTTATTTTTGTATTCTCTTGCACAGTTGTTTTGCATTTTGTCTCTAGTTTCATGAATGCCTGAAGGCATAATAATACCTAACTTGCTGGGTTGCTGTGAGGTTTATGTGAAAGAACATATGTTGCTTCGCACCTCCTGGTCCTGTTATAGTTCTTGTGATGAAAAGGAAATTGGATACTTGGGAGAGAGAAAAGCTTGGATAACCTGCTTAGCCCAGCAACTAACACATACAAGAAGTGCTCCCTATGAGTCCCTGTGGGCATTCTGGAGTGTTTCTCCAGGTACCAGTTTGTTATGGCAGTTAGAGGACCCTATGAACCCCACAAGACATGGTTTTTTGTGGATTTTTTTGCTTTTTATCAAGTTTTTAAAATTAATTTGGTTGGTTTTGATGTGCTTTGTTGTGTTTATAAAATGGACTACTTGTTAGTATTTCAAAATCAAACACATTGATATAAAAGTCTAAATCTCTTGCTGTGCACGGTCTAAGGGACCTGCACGACTGAAGTTGAAGATAACAAGCAAGTTGTAGGTAGGTGTTGTGAACTTTAACACTTCTGATTGTGTTACTCAACCTCCTCCTTGTTTCATTCATCAGTGCTTCTTACTTGACCTCTGGAGCCATTTGGCTTTGAGATTCCCTTCTGGAGTCATTTATTCTTTTAAGTTTTTATGGTTTGAGATATCAGCATCCTTTGAACAAATTCCAAAATCCACCCTTGTCCTCTTTTTCTTTGAACTACATCTTATAACTCTGTGTGTTTCCTCTCCTAAGCTAAAATATATGCACATTGAGGAAAGATTCCATTTCTCTTTTTATAAGCCTTTGGTACAGTGTTGTAGATAATTACACTAATTTCATATTGCCACATTTGGGGATTTATAAATTGCATAAACATGTAGAGATTTTTTTTAAATGAAAAGTAGTCTATGGTTTAGAAAGTGAGTTTTGAAGTAAAAATCCCTCCATTCTAAGAGACTGAATATACCAATGTAAAATGGTCATGTCAACATCTTCCAGAGCCTATCTGAGGCTTTCCATTTTTTCGCCTATAAAGCTTTCCAACTCCCTTGCCTGTCTTTGAGTCTTTGCTAACTGCAAGTAATGATGGGTGAACCATTGCTACATCAAGCTCTGAATAGGTTTCACTTGTTCTCATTTGGGTGGTCTTCATTTATTTTCACAGTTCAAATCCTATCACTGTCACTTATTAGTTAAATAACATTTGGAATATTTCTTAACCTCTTTGAGCCTTAGTTTCCACATTGTAAAGTGGAGATTCTAGTGGTATCTACCACATAGAATTAAATCAGTTAATAAAGTACATGAAAAACTCATAAAAAATGTCTAGTTCACTGTAAGCCCTTAATAGTCCTCAGTATTTGTAATCATTGTAATTATTTTTAGATATGAGGCAACAAAGTAGAGAGGTTAACAGAATTGCTTGAAGTTCACAGAAAATAACTGTCTAAGCTGGGTACAACCTTTCTACTGGCTTCAAGTCCAGTGCCCTCTCTTCTCCTTCAAATAATCTTTACTTTGAATGCATCGCATAATCAGCAAATGTTTTCTAAATGAATGCATGAAAGAATAAGTAAATGAGTTAGCAGACTAAATTGTTACATAAATTCCAAATGCAACTATGGGTAAGGAGAGAAGTCACACAATCAACAGAAAAATATATGTGTTCAGAACCATGTTAAATATGGTAAGGAGGTAAAATAATTTCAGAGATAGAATGTATATTAGTAATCATTTAGTCCAGCTGCTTACAGACTTTTACAAATTCCACAATAATAGAAACCTAAAAGGGAAAAGTTTACACAGTCATATCTACATAGCAGCAAAGTCAAACTAAACTTAGCTGGGTTTTGGTTATAAATGAAAGACAGAACTTTTCAATTTTTTTTTTTTTTTTTTTTTGAGACGGAGTCTCGCTCTGTTGCCCAGGCTGGAGTGCAGTGGCCGGATCTCAGCTCACTGCAAGCTCCACCTCTCAGGTTTACACCATTCTCCTGCCTCAGCTTCCCGGGTAGCTGGGACTACAGGCGCCCGCCACCACGCCCAGCTAGTTTTTTGTATTTTTTTTAGTAGAGACGGGGTTTCACCGTGTTAGCCAGGATGGTCTCCATCTCCTGACCTCGTGATCCGCCTGTCTTGGCCTCCCAAAGTGCTGGGATTACAAGCTTGAGCCACCGCACCCAGCCTCAATTTGTTCTTAATCTTGATTTTTCCTGCAAATATTATTTGAGAAGAATCCTCTTCAACTCTTTTGGAAAATAGATAAATCAATTTAGAGCTCTCTATAGTAAGAACTTCAAACCAGATAAGTTATGATTGTTATAAATATTAATACTTGTTCATTATATTAATGCTATTAATAATGATAAGTATAAGAACTCATGTTTACAATGATTTACACACATATCCCCTCGTGTGCTCATTATAATACACTTGTGAAGCACGTAGGGTAGACATTAAAATACCTTTTGTTTTCATGAAGAAGACAAAGACGAAAGAGGCTCACAGTAATGCAATTCTTATAAGATAGATCAGACAGTACTGAGTTCAAATCCCACATTCTTACCTGCTGAGCCTCTCTAAGTCTCCACAAACGTGCACATTCATAGTACAGATCCCTTTGGTTAGTATGAGATTTAAACAAGATAAAGCAGAAATTCCGGAATGAAAACCACTGTTCTTTGTTCCTTTTCTCATTTATATACCCAAAGAGAAGATATTGTAATCTCCACTACAGTCCATAGCACTGTCATTTCTTATCTAGGGCTCTTTTTCTTTAACTGGAATAGCCTTAGGTGAAAAATTTCCAAGCTAAAATATCATTCTCTGTTGTTTTCTTATTTACACCTCGGTGAAGTACATGCTGTAACCTCTAGCGTGCCCCAGCCCTGAAAATGATAAAGGTCTTCCACCAACTGGTTTGCAAGTTCAAATTGCTTCTGTTTATTTGGTTCTCTGTGGAAGCACTTGAAAGCCATTGTGGTTCATTATGTGTGAAAGTGTAAATTGGTCTCCCGCCAATCAAACACATCTTCTAAGTATCTGTCCTGTGAGAATTGGTCTTCTATGTCACCTTTCGTGTCATTTCTTGTAAAAAGTTTTCCACAGCATTTCACCCCTCTGACCTTTCCACTAAGATGGGAGCATTCGATGTCCACAGAGCATCCATCCTATGGCTGCAGCAGTCGGACTCTCAGCCATCTCTATGACCTGGCATCTCCTTATCTGATGCCCTGCTCTACACTGCGGACTCCTTGTGTATGAGAGCCCAGGGCTTTCAACATTTGATGCCTAGTTTCTGAATTCTTAATTCAGTAAATATTTTTGGAATAAATGACAAAATGGTTAAACAAGTAAAAGCTGCCAGATCCCTATAGCAGTGATATAATGGGAAAAATAAGTCTTTTTCTTGTTCTTTAGAAGTTTGTTGTGTCCTTTACCATGCTTTTGACTAAATTCACAGGTAAAGCTAACAAGGGAGGATCTTGAAACAGTCCTGTTGAAATCAGCTATGTTTGCAAATATTCAAGTTAGGCCTTCAGTTCCACACACCTAACTGCTGTCTGGGCAGCTCTGTGTGATAACATCTACCCATAGCAGCAGCTCATTTTTACCTTCTGCTCTGAGATTAAAAAACTAATTATGGGATAATGAATTTGTAATGCTGCATAAGACAAATCTGTTGCTGAGTGGCTGGCAAAAATAATTCAAATTATTTTCATAAGCTCCCATTCCTTTCATCGCCAGGCATTATTATGGAACAATAGTGATTACAATATCCTCAGGAAAAAAAAATCTGTAAAGCAGGGCTATGCTTATTTAAATATTATTTATCCAGGTATTTATTATAATAAGATAATGATCTTACTGTGAATTAGCTATTGAGTGAGATGTTCTCATTGTTTGTACAGTTTAATTCTATGCCAGAAAATAATCTTCGGAAGTAGTCACTGTAACAGCTAATGAATAAATATGAAGCTTATTTTCAAGCCATTTACACATTAAGAAATTTAGATTTTAGCCCTCATTATTTTATCGCATTCAATATAAAATTATAGACAGGTTTTGTCTTGATAAGTGAAATAATTTGCATGCATCAATCATAGCAAGAAAGATGAAGTTTAACATTTCTCATGTATTAATACTGATGTGCAATTGGAGTTTTAGCTTGAATGGGCAAAGAAATATTTCTTTGGTATAATTAGTGTATATCTCATTGATTGAAAAGCAATGTGTATTTAATCAAACACTATTTATTAAGCAACAATATTTACTTATTACTGTGTTGAATGTCAGAGTGTAGGGGCATTAAAATATGATCACGACCATCAGAGGCATCACACTCTCATTGAAAAGAGGATCGATCTATCTATCTACCTATCTGTAGATAGATATACACACACACACACACACATATACTTACACACATACATACTGAATAAATGTAGAAACGTGGTAATTGATATTTTTATTTGCACTTGAAGGCTTCCTGATTCTCAAAGGTATAGTTGGGAAAGTAACATGGCATAATGGGTTTGGAGTCCTGGATTGAATCTCAGCTCCATTATTTGCCAGTTGTGTGACTTTGGGCATTGTATATAAATTATCTAGCCCACAGGTTCTCAAACTGTTGCACTCGAGAGAGCCTTTAAAAGCCCAATGTCAAAACATCAGATTTTCAAAAAACAGGTTTCAAGGTTATTTCAATTAGCATCCAAGCCTGAGAGTGATCAATCTAGCTCACTATTTCTCAAATGGTAATGTGGGTACCAATTGCCCTGTTAGCTAAAGAAAGTGCAGGTTCTCATATAGGAAGTCTTGTGTGTGACCTTAAATTTTGTATTTCCAATAGATAATATTATTGCCACTGGTCTGTGGCCTACACTTGAAGTGGCAATATTTTAGCCTACAATTTTATCTTCTTTAAACTGAAGATGTCTCTTAGAGTATTGAGATAAACACTAGTCTGTAGGTACTCTATCAATCACATAGAAGATGTACCCTATAATATGCTTATAATAGGGATTTAAACTCAATTCCCCTCAAACTCTTAACATAATTAGAGAAACACCACTCTTGTAAGACTAATTAAGTAAGATTTTTAAAAAATTTATTTTGAACGGTTTCATTTTCCTCTTAATGGGGAAAAGGCTACTCATCATTCCAGCTCCTGAAGCTTGTACAGCCACTTCAGGTCACACCTAACCTCCTCTAGCTCCACAGTTCTGGACCCTGGCTACATAGTAGACAATCACCTGGAAAAATTTCACGGTATACTCAATGTGTGGGCCGCCCCCAGAGAAGTTAGTGAGTATCTCTGAGGGTAAGGGGGAGGCATCAGCACATTTTAAAAGCTGTCCCAGTGATTCCAACATGTACTCATGGTTGTGTACCACAACTCCACCTAATTCTCTACATTCCATTAGCTTGACCTTCTACTCAATTAGCACACACTGAGCTTCCTCTATGTGCCAGTGTTATGCTGGGGAGTGGAACTCATAAAAATATGAACGATAAATAGCAAACGTGTATCAAGATAGCCACTATACTCTTTTTACAACAAATCAGTGGAGTACATACCATTATTGTTATCATCGGATGAAGAAACTGAGACTTAGAAAGGTCATGAAACATGTCCAGGATCCCAAGGCAGCAAGCGGGAATTCAAACCCCAAACTCTTGGTCACATGACAACCTTGTTTTCTGGAAGGTTATTGTAGAATATATGATGAGGTTGAAAAAAGTGCTGTGGGGCCATATAAGTGGTTTATCTTGGGATATGTTCTTCACAATTTCCCGTCCTGAATTTCTTGATCTATTTTTTTTTTTATGACTGTTAAGTTTATCTACTCACATACAGTGCAAAATTCTTAGGGTCAAGGACCATTTTTATAATTGTATGATTGAATCTTTCAACCTAGGAAAAGGTTGAACACAAAGTAAATCTTCCCATTCTTCCTCTCTCTCTCTCTGTTTGTATATACATATATGTGTACACATTTATATTTATATTTAAGCTGTCTTTTAACTCTTGTGTGTACGGAATTGTTCTGCCAGTACTGATCAAGTTCTGTCTCTTCTCTAATTTAATATTATTTTTCTTTTTTTTTTTTTTTTTTTTTTTTTTTTTGAGACGGAGTCTCGCTCTGCCGCCCAGGCTGGAGTGCAGTGGCCGGATCTCTGCTCACTGCAAGCTCCGCCTCCCGGGTTCACGCCATTCTCCTGCCTCAGCCTCCCGAGTAGCTGGGACTACAGGCGCCCGCCACCGCGCCCGGCTAGTTTTTTGTATTTTTTAGTAGAGACGGGGGGTTTCACCATGTTAGCCAGGATGGTCTCGATCTCCTGACCTCGTGATCCGCCCGTCTCGGCCTCCCAAAGTGCTGGGATTACAGGCTTGAGCCACCGCGCCCGGCAATATTATTTTTCTATCTCAGCCTACATCCTCATTCTTATCTCCATTATCCTCTTTAACTATTCACTTTTGTTTGTTTAACCTGTGTCCTTGCATTCTATTTTCCAGGTTTTCTGGGTACTGATACATTTCAAATTAGTATATATTATTATTATTATGTGTGTTTTATAGTTATAAAAATAATATTTGACTTTAAATTTTGTTGCTTTCTTAAATTTTCTGTAAATACTCTCTTTAGATCTATTCAGCTTGCCCAACTTAAATCTTGTTTATCATTTCTGATTATCACATTTTATTTTGTGGCATGCATTTATATATTTTACTTATCCATTCATTTTTTATTTAAAAAATTGAAGTTGCTTTTATTTATTGTTTTCATTCACACTAAAAGACTGCTAATGGGTCTCATTATGACATATAATGAAAAAGTTTTATGGAGATACATAACATAGAGGGAAATTTTGGGGTCTTATACTTAAAATCTTTGAAATAATTTGGCCTTTAAAGGAGAGGTGCCCGTTGCATCTCCCACTAATTCCAGTTATTCACATCCTGTCTTGTGTGTTTTTTTTTTTTTAGTGGGTGAATCTGATTGGTATCAAATGCTATTTCACTGTTTTAGTTACAATTTTTCTGATTATCAGAAAGTGTGAACACAGTTTATTAGACATTTGGGTTTTCTCTTTGTTAAGAAAATTATTAATACATATTGTTCTTTTTTTTCTAATTAGTGTATGTATTTTTCTCAAAGAATGCAGAAGCTTTTTATATAAATTATTTTTAGATTTGGAAAATGTCTTGTTCTATTACATTACAAATTATCTAACTTTGTCCAACAAAATCTTCTTTTTTATGAGAAATAATATAGAATGCTAGTTTGAGCTTATTTTAGCTCCTTATTTTCATTGTACTTTAGTCCTGATTGTCACTGGTAAGAAGTTTGTGTTCAAACTAATTGTTCCTCATTTGCATGTAATCTACTTTTCCTCTGGTTGTTTTTTTAAAATGTCTTTTTTTTTCTTTGGTATTTATTTGGTAAATTGCAAGTAAATTCACTACCATAGTTTTGGAAATGTATTATCTTTACTTTTTTTTGCATTCTGTAATATGAAAATGTATAACCATCTCAATTCTAAAAATAAAATCCTTCAACTCTTTATTACTCTGCCAAGATTTCTCCATGCCCCCATTTATGAAATTATTTTAGATATATGTTAGGTATTCTCATTGAAAATTCAATTTTTCTTAACTTTTAATATCTTTTATGCATTTACGTCAATGTGATCGATTATGAGTTACTTCCTCATCTCTATCTTCTAGTTCACAAACATTACATTCAGCAGGGTCTAATTCAAAATTTAATGCATACATTTAGTTTTTATTTATTTCTGTGATTGCACTTTACAAAATTCTAGTAGTTTCATTTGATTCTTTTGAAAATGCTTCCTCTTCTTTATTCAAAAATTGAATTACTTTATTCTCTTTTCATTAAATTGTTTTATGTCTATAATATATGTAACATACATTTTGTAAAGTCTTTCTTTTTTTATTTCTTCCATTTAAAAAATTCTTATTTTACCCCAGCTATTTACTACATCTGCTAAATTTTCATTCAAGGTGGAAATGTTGTGTAAGTATTTTGTAATGTTGTAAAGTGAGCTTATTTTTACGGAGATTTTATTTGTGGGGATAACTGTAGCATAGCTTTGCCAATGTTTATAAGAGTTGTACCAGTGATATCATTAGAGTTGGCATAGATTTATGCTAATTTGGGGTTCTAAGTTCCCATAGATGTGATGCATTTAAACTCGGTGTGCACAAGCAGTAAGCCTGGCATTTTAGCAGAGTTTATGTTTTCCCTTTTCAATTTTTTGGTATGACATGCTTCCTCATTGGCCCGCTGTATTGGTGGGTGGAGTTTTCTATTCTTTCTTTTTATGAGGATGTCAAGCCCTAGTGGGGCTGCAGCTTTGTGCAGATTCCTAACACTGCCTCATGCAGAATCAAACCTTTTCTAGTTTTTGTATAATCTTTAAATAAATACATATCTACTTCCTCCCTCATCCCCTTACCTCCACACTTATCTGAGACAGCTTCAGTACGTATGATTCATTCTGTGTTTCCTCCATCCCCTCCCTTTTCCCCCGTCACCTAGGAATTTCACTTTTTCTTCTGATATCAGTTATTCATTTTAAAAATCACAATTTTTAAATCCATCATTTCAAAGCATTTGTTGCAGAATTTTCAAGTACTTTGTCAACAATCTTGCCAAGTATAGAGACATCTCTATAAGTAATTGTTCTTAAGATTATAATACGAATAGTATATTAGGCAATAGTCCCTAACCTATTTCAATATTTTAACGTAAGTTCTAAATAATAGGAATGTTTGGTTTCTCATATATTGATGGCACAGTGTCATGTGGGTATGCGTGGTGGTGGTAGTGGAGAATGCTAAAGGGATGCCTAGCGTACCTGTACTTATTGATGTCCAGCGGTCCCAGCAAGAGGGCAGCGTTGCTGTAATTTTACCCCACCGTCATTGCATCAAGCCTTTGCTTCTTTTCTGCACTGAACTAGCATGAGACCAAAAAAAAAAAAAAATGTGGAGAAAAGAAAGAACATAGCCGAAAAGTTCTTCTTTGTATTCTCCTCATATGTTATCACCTGATATTAGCCTACTCTTGGTAACTGTTTCTTTCTCTCTTTTGCATCCAGCCATCTTCTATCTTCTGAGTTTCTCACAATTCCATAAACATACCTCTCTCTTCTATAATATTTTCTATCTTTGAACGTGGGGAACAGCAAGTAACCCAGCTAATTTTCCATCCTATCTAGAATATCTCAAATAAATATTTGTTGATCACTCAGTTATCAGATGATAGGTTCGTGACTTTATCAGTAATTGGTTGTGAAACAGTGTATAAACAGAGATATCTTAATTAATTAATTTATTTATTTATTTATTGAGACAGAGTCTCCCTCTGTCACCCAAGCTGTAGTGCAACCACCACCTCCAGGGTTCAAGTGATTTTCATGCCTCTCCCGAGTAGCTGGGATTACAGGCATTCACCACCACAGCTGGCTAATTTTTGTATTTTTAGTAAAGATTGGGTTTCGCCATTTTGGCCAGGCTGGTCTCAAACTCCTGATCTCAGATTATCTACGTGCCTCAGCCTCCCAAAGTGCTGGGATTACAGGCATGAGCCACTGCGCCCAGACAAACAAAGATATCATTAGATGAAAAGTGCTACATAATTGAAAAGCAGTCCCTGATGCCCACACTATTGGTATGAGGCACCCAGTAAGAACCATACTTGACAAATTTTTATGAGGCAGTGTTTGAGTGGCAGATATTCATTAATTCATCCCTTTAGTAACTATCTATTGAATACTTTATTTACCCCTTTTCTAGCACAGTGAGTTACTTTTATGCCTTTTTTGTTTTTTATTTTTTCAAGACAGGCCCTCACTTTGTCACTCAGGCTGGAGTACAGTGGTGCAATCATGGCCCACTGCAGCCTTGATTTCCCAGGCTCAGGCGATTCTCTCACCTTAGCCTCCTGGGTAGCTGGGACTAAAGACACATGCCACCATGCCTGGCTAATTTTTATAATTTTTTTAAATTTTATGTTTCCATAAGTTATTGGGGTACAGATGGTATTTGGTTACATGAGTAAGTTCTTTAGTGGAGATTTGTGAGAGCCTGGAGCACCCATCACCCAAGCAGTATATACTGTACCATATTTGTTGTCTTTTATTATCCCTCACCCACCTCCCCCTCTTCCCCCAAAGTCCCCAAAGTCCACTGTATCATTTTTATGCCTTTGTGTCCTCATAGCTTAGCTCCCACATATCAGTGAGAAAATACAATGTTTGGTTTTCCATTCCTGAGTTACTTCACTCGGAATAATAGTCTCTAACCTCATCCAGGTCATTGCAAATGCTGTTAATTCATTCCTTTTTATGGCTGAGTAATATTCCATCGTATTTTTTGTAGACACAGGGTTTCACCATGTTGCCCAGGCTGGTCTCAAACTCCTGGGCTCAAGGGGTCCACCTGCCTTGGCCTCCGAAAGTGTTGGGATTACGGGTGAGAGCCACAATGCTCAGCCGTTTTAGCCTAATCTTTATATTTATTAAACTCCCTCTCATTCTATGAACTGAACAATTAGATTTTTCTCAGTTACATAAAATATTATATAAATAAAGATGTAAAGCTTCATTTTTCACTACCACATTGCCAGTGCAAAGACTTTCTCACATAGAAATTCTTACATAAGCACCCTATTACATTTGTCATTTGCTGTACAAGTTTTTGGAGTACAACAAATGAAAACACACAGAACCTCTTCATAGAAAGTGTACTGTGTATCGGGGCAGACAGTTTTCAAAGGATTAATCAATAATATTGTGACTCTTGGTCTTTTTTGAAAGCACAGACAGACATGGATTACATTCAACCTGTATTGATGTACTCTTGTACTGGTTGTTTTGAGTAGTGCCTGTTCTGATGAGACCAGTGTCTGTTTTGATTTGTCAGTGCCCATGCTCTGTTGGTTATTACATGTTTATATTACCTCTGCTGTTAGGCTGCTCTAAGAGCCTAGGGAAGTATCACTTGAGATTTCCAGCCACTGCTCCTTCTTTTACTCCCCATACTCAATGCAAAAATGTAAACAATTTTTCATACTCATAGGTCAATATCTAATGTATTAGACCTGTGCTGTCCGGTAATATAGCCACCAGCTTCATGTAGCAATTGATCACTTAAAATGTGACTTGTTCAAATTGAGATGTGCTATAAGCATAAAATACACATCCAATTTTGAAGACTTAAAATTCAAAATACCTCATTCTTTCTCTAATGATTGCATGTTAAAGTTATATTATTTTGCATATGTTGGGTTTAATAAAATATGTCATTCAAATTGCTTACACCTGTGTATAAATCCATTTTCACGCTGCTGATAAAGACACACCTGAGATTGGGCACTTTATAAAAGAAAGAGGTTTATTGAACTTACAGTCCCACATGGCTGGGGAGGCCTCACAGTCATGGCGGAAGGCAAGGAGGAGCAAGTCACATCTTACGTGAATGACAGCAGGCAAACAAAAGAGCTTGTGCAGAGAAACTCGTGTTTTTAACAGGATCAAATCTCGTGAGACCCATTCAGTATCACGAGAACAGCACGGGAAAGACCTACCTCCATGATTCAATCATCTCCCATCGGGTCCCTCACATAACACGTGGGAATCATGGGAGCTACAGGATTAGATTTGTTGGGGGACACAGAGCCAAACCATATTATTCTGCCCCTGGAACCTCACAAATCTCATATCTTCACATTTCAAAATCAATTATGCCTTCCCAACAGTCCCCCAGTCTCAACTCATTTGAGGGTTAACTAAACAGTCTACAGTCCAAAGTCTCATCCAATACAAGGCAAATACCTTCCACCTATGAGCCTGTAAAGTCAAAAGCAAGTTAGTTACTTCCTAGATACAATGGGGATACAGGTATTGGGTAAATACAGCCATTCCAAAATGGAGAAATTGGCCAAAGCACAAAGGCTAAAAGCCCAATGCAAGTTCAAAATTCAGCAGAGCAGTCAAATCTTAAAGCTCTAAAATGATCTCCTTTGATTCCATGTCTCATGAACAGGTCACACTGATAAAAGTGGTGGGTTCCCATAATCTTGGGCAGCGCCACCCATGGGGCTTTGCAAGGTATATCCCCCCTACTAGCTGCTTTCATGGACTGGTGTTGAGTGTCCATGGCTTTTCCAGGTGCACGGTGCAAGCTATAGGTGGATCTGCCATTCTGGGGTCTGGAGGATGGTGGCCCTCTTCTCATAGATTCACTAGGCGGTGCCCCAGTAAGGATTATGTGTGGGGCTCTGACCCCATGTTTCCCTCTGCACTGCCGTAGCAGAGGTTCTCTATGAGGGCCCCGCCCCTGCAGCAAACTTTTGCCTGGGCATCCAGGCATTTTTATACATCTTCTGAGATCTAGTCAGAGGTTCCCAAACCTCAATTCTTGACTTCTGTGTACTCACAGGCTCAACACTGTGAGGAAGCTGCCAAGGCTTGGGGCTTTCACCCTCTGAAGCAACAGCCCAAGCTGTACCTTGGCCCCTTTTAGTCACAACTGGAGTGTCTGGGATGCAGGGCACCAAGTCCCTAGAGTGCACACGGCAGAGGGACACTGGGCCCAGCCCACAAAACAATTGTTTTCATCCTAAACTTCCAGGCCTGTGATGGGAGGGGCTGCTGCAAAGGTCTCTGACATGCCCTGGAGACATTTTTTCAATTTTCTTCGTGATTAACATTCCACTCCTCATTACTTATGCAAATTTCAGCACCTGGCTTGAATTTCTTGTTAGAAAATGGGGTTTTCTTTTGTATTGCATTGTCACGCTGCAAATTTTCCAAACTTTTATGTTCTGTTTCCCTTTTAAAAAGGTGCCTTTAACAGCACTCAAGTCAACTCTTGAATGCTTTGCTGCTTAGAAACTTCTTTCACCAGAAACCCTAAATAATCTCTCTCAAATTCAAAGTTCCACAAATCTATACAGCAGGGGCATAATTCTGCCAGTCTCTTTGGTAAAACATAACAAGGGTCACCTTTGCTCTAGTTCCCAACAAGTTCCTCATCTCCGTCTGAGACCACCTCAGCCTGGAACTTATTGTTCATATCACTATCAGCATTTTCGTCAAAGCCATTCAACAAGTCTCTAGGGAGTTCCAAACTTTCCCACATTTTCCTGTCTTCTGAGCCCTCCAAACTGTTCCAACCTCTACCTGTTAACCAGGTCCAAAGTTGCTCCCACATTTTTGGGTATCTTTATTGCGGCACCCCTCTACCCAGTACCAATTAACTGTATTAGTCCATTCTCATGCTGCTAATAAAGACATGCTGGAGACTGGGTAATTTATAAAGGAAAGAGGTTTCATTGACTGACAGTTCCACATGGCTGGGGGACCTCACAATCATGGCAGAAGATGGGGGAAGAGCAAAGGGACATCTTACATGGTGGCAGGCAAAGAACTTGTGCAGGGGAACTCCGCTTTGTAAAACTGTCAGATCTTGTGAGACATTCACTATCATGAGAACAGCAAGGAAAACATCCACCCCTATGATTTAATTAACTCCCAGTGGATACCTCCTATGACGCATGAGGATTAAGGCAGCTACAATTTAAGATGAGATTTGGGTGGAGACACAGCCAAACTATATCATATCAGAATAAAATAATATAGAATACATAATCCTAAACTATTTTAAAATCAGTTGGTCCTAAATAGACCAAGGAAATAATAATCCAGAAGCACCACAGGTTATTCAGAACAATTGAAAAGTAATATCTGGTGCACATGGAAATGAAGATAGATTAAATGGACACTGGGGACTATTAGATTGGGGACAGGAGGAAGGGCTCCAGGGCTGAAATTCTACCTACTGGGTACTATATTCACTACCTGGGTGATGAATTCATTTGTACTCCAAACCTCAGTATCACATGATATACCTTTGTAACAAACCTGTACTCATACCTCCTAATTCTAAAATAAAAGTTGAAAAAAAAAGAAAAGTAAAGTAATGTGTGAGAAATAGTATTTATCTGAGATTAGCATAACCCACCCTACCTGCAAGATAGTGGTTTGCATCTCAGAATTTTATTCTCTCAAATAAAGGAAGGAAGACATTGGTACTCTAGGGTTGCTATGGCAGCTCCACGAAGACATCCAGGTCACAGGCTTCTTCCAACTCTCCATTGTATCATTCCTGGTTTATGTGCCTTATCTTTACCACTCAAGATAGCACGTAAAACTCCAGGTATCAATGCTGTATTTCATGAAGCAGATTGCATGTCATGTAAAGAAATGTATCATCCTTCTCTTTAAGAGATGTCCTTGTAATCACCCCAAACAGCACCACTCACATGTCCTTGGCCAGAATTCAGTCATGTGAACCATTTCACCACATGAAGGCTGAAAAATCTGTGTTTTGTTTTTGTTTTGTTTTTAGCTGAGCAACAAACACACTGCTAAAGATTGGCAGTTTCATTATTAAGAAATATAAGAAAACAGATTCTGAAGTCAGCAATAATCCATATTTTACTTCCCAAATATTTATACACACCCTCCCTCCTAAAACTAAAAAAAATTCTCTAGTTACTGTATCTACACATAATCAAGAAAATCTAGGTGATGGGAGATTCTTTCCTTCAGATCCAGACATGCTTTCATTTGATCTAAAGACTTACAGACTAAATGTGTCTATTTTTGGATACTAACACTTCTAATATATGTTCATGTTTGTTTTGCTTTGTTTGAATTGAGACAGAGTCTCACTCTGCTACCCAGGCTGGAGTGCTGTGGTGCAATTTTGGGTCTCTGCAAACTCCGCCTCCCAGGTTCAAGCAATTCTCCTGCCTCAACCTCCCAAGTAGCTGGGATTACAGGTATCCACCACCATGCTTGGCTAATTTTTGTATTTTTAGTAGGGATAGAGTTCCACCACGTTGGCCAGGCTGGTGTCAACCACCTGACCTCAAGTGATCCGCCCTCCTCTGCTTCCCAAAGTGCTGTGATTATAGGCATGAGCCACCACGCCCAGCAAATATATGAAAAGTAAAGAAAGAAGAGAATTTAAAACTCCCTTTCTAGAAAAGAGAAATATGCGAAACACAGGGGGAGTCATGGATTAACCACAATTATGAGATCTGCTGGGCAGGAATGGTAAAAGCTCTTTTTCTTGCCTCTGTTTCTCCTGATTTTTTTCATTGTCCATTAATATACAGCATTTGAGAGGTAAATTGGGAAATACACCATTTTTTGTGGACCTATACCTGAGAAACTGGGGAATGTTTTTAGGATTAACAGGCATAGGATTGGTATTATTTTGGTAACATAATTCTGTGAAGTTTGTTAATTATCTGGCCTATTTGCTTGTAGCCCATCCCATGTGCAAGAAAATATATCCAAAGTTCTTGTCTAAGACATATTGAGCCAAATTGGTCAAGATTATCAAAATTGGATAAATATAGCCTAAAAGAAGGACTGAGAAGAGACATGATAGTCATCTTATAATGCTGACAAATTGTCATGTAGCAAAGGAGAAATTTATCTTGCATTGTTTTGAAGGCAAAACATCATGTAATAGGAATAAATGAAAAGGAGGCAGGTATTGATGAAGCTTCAAAGAAATGAAACAGAATAAAACAAACACTCTTTCCAATAATTGGAACTGCCCCAAATCTGTATGTTTGCCTGATGAGATTCCCTCACTAGTTTTCAAAATGTCTATGGAGGGAATTCCTATAGTGTAGGAGGTTAAGTTAGATGATCTCCAGGGTTTCATCTAACCCTGCCTTCCGTGTTTCTGTGATTCAATGAAACCAAAAGACAAGGATTGGACAAGTATTGATTCAGAAGAAGCCAGAGAGACATGAAGAAACTACAGAAACACATCAAACTGTCTTGCAAGCTGCCATAAAAGATTTATGCTACTTCCTTAAGAGCAGCCAAAAAGTTAAGATTGTTCAATCTTCATCATCTAGTTGGCTGTTTGATCTACTTGAATTACTGACACAAGGTTTTAGAAGTTGTCACAAAACAAAAGGTCTCTATAAGTTATATGTTGTTCTTTAGAAAACCTATTTTGTTCTGCAGAAAATGTGTTTATTTTTGTGAATAAATTGTTAGTAACTCCTGGGATTTGTATTGGTGAGTGTTACGAAGAACAAATTGTATCTTAGCAACACCTAAGACCATAGTTACTATATTCAAGAGTTTTCTTTTCCTGTTGCTTTGAATTGTTCACATGAACAATGGGAGTTTCCTATATGACTTTTCTTCAACTTTAGAAATTTAGACTGAGTTCTTTAATAAACCTATCCTGTCCCAAAAAATCTTTAACAGAAACTTCTGATTTTTCAGAAAGATATCTAGGCATTCAAAAGACTGTGTGAATATATCCAAGATACAAATAGAACATGTTATCATTCTGTAAAATAGTTACTGAGTTCTTATACACTTACCATGCACCAGATGTTGAACTTGGTATTGAAGATAAAGTGATGAAGAAGTCAGACACAGCCATCTTTGTGGTGCATACAGTCCAGCAGCTGGGGAGTCATATAAGATAAATTATGAAAATGCTGTGAGAGGGGAAGATGGTGACACTAGGGAGATCACATAAAGGGAAACTAGCCTAGATTTAGTAAATCAAAAGGGATGCAGTGTTGAGGTCTGAGTGTGAGAAAAGTGTAAGCAACTCTGCTTAATGTGGTTTCCCAGCTGTCCTACTATCTCTGTCCTGAGTTAACAGCTATGACCAAGGCCGATCCCATTTTTCTGAGTCTTAATGATCATAAAATTCTAATACAATCAAATATTCATTATCAATTATTTAAAACTTCTGAAATTGAAGAGTTTCAAATTCTTTTCTTTTGAACTCTTTTTAGACCATTTTTCTAAAATCCTTAAATAGATATGCTTTCTGATTGCAGCTTGACTTTTCCATCCCTCCTAGAACATGCTACAACTCCTGGTAAATTCCTAAGTCTAAATGGGTCCCATGTAAGTAAGGGGCCTTAAAATTTATGATTCATTAAAGGTACAGTAAACCTACCTTGTCAATGAAATAAATGTAAAAGTAAGACATGATAGAAGTCCTGCTTTGTGTATGCTCTGACTTTTGGGAATTTTTTGACGCTTCAGAGTAGAAATCGTACTTCAGTGACCCAGGTTATAATACAGACTCTGATTCTGACACATTTGGATTTGAAGTCTGGTTCTGCCAGTGATTAGCTGTGAAAACTTGGGCATATGACTCAAACTCTTTGAAACTCAGTTTTTTCATCTATGAAATGGAGTTAATAATACTCATCATTTAGAGTTTTAATAGAAATTAAAAGGGTGATGGTGCAAAGCTTTTAGCACAGAGCTTACAAAATATAAGCTCTATGCATATGAGGCTTTATTTTATTCATCCTGATAATCATCATTATTATTATATTTTTAAATAGTTTTGGCATGGAAGCTCATGGAGAACACCATGATTTGTAAATATTAAAGTAAATAAGAAGGTATATGATTTATAAACTAGTATTATAATAGTACCTAAAATTTAGATAGGACTATAGTTTATAAAGCATCTCCATGTCCACTGTCTCATCTGATACAACTGATGCTTACCACCAGGACTGTTATTCACCTGAGAGCCCCTGGCTGTTTGCTGTCAACATCCATTCTGATTGGACGATATCCTTGCCATATTCGCTGTTGAATATTTTGAATGTCATTCTTCAGAACAACATACTAGATTTTATTGCTCTCCTCTAGTTTCCCTACACAAAGCAGGAAAGGCTAAAAGTGAGGAGAATGACTTTACCAAACTTCATATAAGAAGGTGGGTCACATTGACTGTAAGGGAGATACAACCCAGTGCTCTTCCCATGATACTAAAGCTGGGTATTTTTTTGATATTTAGTCTAGCCTCACATCATCTTCAAGATTAACAATGAAAGTTGAATCGGATAGGTAGAGTCAATTTTATAGATATTCTAAAAGATACTATGTTTCCTTCTCTTCCAGTGAGGGGATCACCAATGGAATTGGAAACATGTATAGAATTAACAGTATTAAAGTACTGCATCCTATTTTATGTGAGAGCGGAGATATGCTGGGGGTAATGCCTTATGGCAACCTAGATGATGACTGTGTATTGAGGTAACTGCTGGGGAAGAAAGAGAGAAACCTATCAGATTACACTCAAGAAAGTGATGGATCATGAATGTACAATGGTGCATTGCCTGCAGAACTAACACTGGTATCTTGGTGACCATCACTAACTTATTTCCTTGCAACACTTCATCCTTGGTACATAATGTGAATCAGTGACTCTCAAACCATGCAATGAGGAGCTAAAAAGTTTCCTGTGGAATCCTTTTAATCCTCTCAGTGGAGGAAAGAGGTGAAGTAATAGGCAGTGTCTGGCATCCGTTATAATTAATCACAGTATGTACCTATTTATCTCCTTTATAGATTGGACTTGTGCTTAAACATTCCATTAAAATGGGGATTCTTGTCTTGAAGTAAGTTTGTGAACTGCTATATAAAGCACACAGAATCTAGCTGAAAAGGTAGTGATGCCACATTCTAAATATTATTTTGAGTAAGTTATGCTACTTTTTGAAATTCAGTAAAACTTATAGTTTTTGTTAAAAAAAATAAAAGGAATACTTTTCTCTGGGGTTTATAAGCTAGTGAAGTGATGTATGTGTTGTTGTTGCCTTATGGCCTGTAGAATAAGATACCAATATTAGGTGTTACTATATTATAATTACTATCATATTCTTATCAGTGCTACATTTGATGACCATACATTGTACCTGACTTAATCAGAGGATAAATATTCTTGGAAAAGAAAAGCAAAAAGCACCAGGTAATTTCTCATGAGAACTGCCCTCCTTCTAATATTTTTACTTTTTCTCCAAAATGTTGCCTAAAGTTCAGCAGATTATGTAAGGATTATGTAAGACAAGATATTGGTTTCACCATAATAAACTTTTTGAATGATTTTACTACAAACTAGCTGTTCATCAGACCAAAAAAATCATGCATGACTCCATTAAATAATATGCATAATCAGAATCTTCATTTCTTGCTACTTAACTGTTTTGTTTTTTTTTTTTCTTTTAAGATAGGCTTAGGTAAAACTTTGATTCCAATTTTTTAAGAATTTCATGGACAGTCTTTCCACCTATGCCTCTACAAATAGGAGTTTTTTTTGAGGTTCAAATATGAAGTGAGGGAATTGTCTAAAAGGTCATCAAACAATGTGAAGGTGAAGAAGTCAAAGTATTTGTGGACCCTCTTAAGTGCTACTAATCTCAGCCACTATATTACAAATTGGCTATTTTCTTCATAAAAACATGATTTGACTGAGATGTTATTCCTCTGACACAAAGCAAGATTGATTTGTTCCTGTAGTTTGTGATGTTAGCTTGTTTCCAGAACTACAAAAACTCCGAGAATAAGATGAGAGATTACCTGCTAAGGCATATTGAGGGAAGTTTGTATATCTGAAAAAGTTTTGTAACTGGGACATTTCTAATTTATGGTGTTAACAACAGCTTTCCTATCAAAATTCTTCAGCTGATCTAAAACCAGAATGATATAGCAAAATCTTGTCCTCAAAGTAGAAATGATGATATCACTTTTAATGAGGAACTCAACTGGAAAATAAATATGTAAAGTATAATACTAGTTATTATTAACATGTCATTTATCTTGTTAGAACCACTGCTCTGGTTTAAATGTTGTGTACATTAACATTCATATGCTGAAATTCTAACTCCCAAGATGATGGTATTAGGAGCTGGGGCATTTGGAGGTGATTAGATCATAAGGATGGACATCTCATGAATGGGATTTGTACCTCTTTTATAAAAGAGGCCCAAGAGAGATCCCTCACTCCTCCCACCATGAGAGGAGACAGTGGGAGGGCATCATCTATGAAACACATCTAGAAATCTGGCCCATACCAGGAACCAAATCTCCGAGAACCTTGATCTTGGACTTTTCACTCTACAGAACTGTGAGATATCAATTTCTGTAGTTTATAAATCACCCAGTCTATGGTATTTTGATAAAGGAGCCCAAATGGTCTAAAACAACGACTCCAGTGATGAGTAACTAACAACTTGACTAGTCTTGAGACTTGACCCAGGACATAATCACCGAGACAACAAAGAAACTTATCCCTTAATTCAACCAATTGTTTATTGAGTACCTGCTATATGGTTAAAAGTGAAGAAGACAGGCAAAATCTTGTTTTTGAAAAGTGTACATTCTAGAACAGGAATAAGTACAATGAATATACTTAGAAATAATCTTAGTGATAGGCACAATGAAAATATAAAACAGAGTAATTATAAAGAGACATGGATAAGAGACAAGTATTATGATTATAAGGGTTATTTGTCTGAGATAATTACATATTACTTTTTATACATATTACTATATATACACACATATACATACACACACACACACACACACACACACACACTGAATAAGGACAAGAATGAAGGAATGAGACATTAAGCGGTATTGGGTAAGAGAGTTCCAGACAGAGAGAATTGCAAAGATCCTTAAGCATAAATAAACTTGTGCTATATAGAAAGTGAAAGATGGCCAATGATGCTGCAACAAAATGCATAAGATGAAGAAGAGTAGGGGCTGAAATATTAGAAGCAACTTTTCTCTATCTGCTTCCCAATCCTTTAATTAAGTTTATTAAATTCCTATTTGTGTGGCTAAACTCTGACATTAATTTCTGTCCCCTCCGTTAGCCCTCTACACCACTGGATCTTTTCTAACATATTAAATATTTCCAAATGAATACAAAATGCTATTTCAAAGACCACTAATGCATTTTCTAAAATGGTTGCTAAAACTTAATAATTTAAAATTTAAAAATAATGATTAATTGCAGTTTCAAATGTTATGTTTTCTAAAGACATCAATTTAGATATAGATATAGTGACATAGTTGTAGGTGTAAGTATAGATACATACTTTTTTAAAAAACTACAATCCATGCACATTTCCCACCCCAAATTTGTGCTCATAAAAATAGTTCTTGGCTGGGCCCAGTGGCTCATGCCTGTAATCCCAGCACTTTGGGAGGCGAGGTGGGCAGATCACGAGGTCAGGAGATCGAGACCATCCTGGCTAACATGGTGAACCCCTGTCTCTACTAAAAATACAAAAAATTAGCAGGGCTTTGTGGTGGGCGCCTGTAGTCCCAGCTACTCAGGAGGCTGAGGCAGGAGAATGGCGTGAGCCCGGGAGGCGGAGCTTGCAGTGAGGGGAGATAGTGCCACTGCACTCCAGCCTGGGTGACAGAGCGAGACTCCATCTCAAAAAACAAAGAAACAAACAAAAAGGTTTTTCTTCATTGGCCAAATTAAAATCCTAAATTCATAACTCAAGTCTAGGAGGTAAGTGACCAAACTGACTAATGACATGTTGGAATGTACCCTTTTCCCCCTACATCTAGCAACTTTGCTGCTGATGGTTTTATGGGCATACATCTTTATCATTTTGTTTTGTTTTCAAAAAGAAACATTGCTATTGTCCTTCAGGAAATGGGAAAAAAATGATCAAAGTTCTTGGGAAGTCCATACTTTAGGCACAAGTACTATCAATGTAGCCACATTAAAAAAATGTACTCACATTGGTCTGATGTAGATGTGCTTCTCGTTAAAAACAGTCTCCCCACTGGAGTTGAACATACACATATGGATATTTTAAAAGGGAAGTCTACATGTAGCCACAAGGATTTACTCTATTGGGTCACTTCAAATATTCCCAATGGTCCAAGAGGGAGAGAAATTTTGGCATTTTTATCAAGGCTGAAATTTCTACTATAGATACAGAGATACTGCAGTGTATGAAGAAAGCCCTTGTCTAGTGAAGGGGATAGTATACCCCAGACTTCGCCTTTAAGTGACTGAAATGTTCTCTACTCCTGAGATGCACAACACACCTTGTTTGATTTTGAAGTAACTACTATTTTTTTTTTCTGGGAGAAAAGTTGCTCTTGGGAGTTCAGGAGTGGGGTACTTTGATGACAGAAATGAAGAGCTCTGGAAAAATATTGCTCTTGGAAAAAAATAAAGCTATAATCAAGGTAATTAAATGTTCCAGTTGCAATGATAATATTATGTGGTGGTTTGGTAAAGGTCATTATAGTATAGTATAGTATATGAGCAGTGATTTTATACCTACTGTTTCTATAATTAGTTCAATATTAAGTAAAAGTATAATGAGGAGAGATGTTAAATCCTGGATCAGTCAGATAGAAAGGTGGCTTTAGCCAGCAGAGTGTTACATTGAACATAAATATGTATAAAGCAAAAAATAAGTGACAGATGATATCTCCTCCTCAAAGTGCCAAGTGGCACAGCCAAATCAGAATTAGAAATGTGAGGCCTCAGTCTGAAGACTTTAGAAGATATATTGGGAGTACCCGAAAAGCTGATTGAAACACAGCGGAGGGTCTTGTTTATTAGAAAGCACACAAGTGCCAATTAAAGGTCAGCCTTTTTCCTAAAAGCAGTAACAACAGAACAGATTACCAATAGGACTTGGAAGCAATGCAGGCAGCATGGTTAGGAGAGAAAGGAGAAATGTTGGAGAGGAGAAGAAAGCAATGGCACCAAGCTTTTCATTTGAAACATCAGCTCTCTATTGCCCAAAGCCAGGTCAAATGGCCTGAAATCCAAAAGCAGGGAAAAGTGAGTCTCTCAGAATTCTTTGACTTTAAAGATAAGACTGCAAAAATATTATGCTTCCCTTCTTTTAACTGTTTTGTTATGTTGTTGCTTTAATAAACAGAAAAATCTTTGCTTGTGTTTCTTGTGACTGCCTTATGAACTCCTAAAAACTCACTGAAGCCCAGGACATGATGAATTGATTTTGTGAGTTCTATATGGGCATGGTGATTAGAAGAAAAGGAGAAGGGGCCCATTCATTTATTCATTTATTATTTTCAGCAAAATATTAAGTGGGTTTAAAAGAAATTTGCCAAGAAAGTGGTTTGACTCCATTTGAAAAGAGGGCTACCCAGAATAGAAAACCTATTTAAGATTTATATTTGCTTTTAAAAACACAACCATAGAGATTTGAACCTAGGCTATGGAGGTTATAACATGAAACCAAGGATCAAAACAGAGGTGTTTGCCCTTGTAAGTTACCATTGATGCTCTGTCTACTCCTGTTATCCTTCTTCCTTAAAGACAAAGACCAAAAATCAATTCATCTAGCCCCATGGTTACTACAATCTTTTTCCACAGTACCTTGGCTTTGGGATGAATATAAATCAGAAGAGAATGGAGGGAGGAAAATCTCTCTGGTTTCTATTCCATTGGGTCATTATTTTTTAAATATAAGTAAGATCAAACTGTAATTTATAGCTGAGAGTTCTGCAAGGTTTACTTTTTTCTCTCCCCACCTACATTTTCCTCTCTCATTATAGATTAATGAAGGTGAGCAACAGAGCTTTGCTCAGGTATCAGTATGAAAAATAGTCGGTAGAAAATACAAAGATTTTGTACAGCAAGAGTCGGGGTGGGAGAGAAAATTCTGGCTTTAGAGACAAGGAAAAGAGAGTATTAAAATACACCTTCTTATCTTGCAAACTTTATTTGTAGCCACTATTAGTGTGTAGACTGTTTAAAATCTAAAATTTGTGGTTGCATTTTTTTATGTGTGTGTGTTTCTCTCTCTAAGAAGGAAAGCTAATGACCAGATACCGGTTGAGGACACATTGGTTTGGAAGATAGCCAATAATAGATGCAGTTATCAAACATACCTATTTCTATGTTTTAAAAATTAGTCTTTGAGACTGCAGCAAATATTATGTGTGATTTACTTTACAAGAAAACGGTAAGATGTACCTGCACTAAACTTTGGATGTCAATGTCATTTATAAACATATTTATAACTAGAAATTTCCTTTGGGATCAGATTAGTATCATCAGAAGCATGTGGAAATCTTGTCAAAATTAATATATATCAACCTCATCTCTCAAAATTCCAATAATCATCTTATTCACAGTGGAGGCCTGACCTATGTTTTTTCAAAAAGTATTTAAGTTATTGTAAAGCACACTCGGGATTGAGAACCACTGATAACCCAAAGTTTTCACAGATGAAGGAGTGTTTTAATTACCTCTGCAGGACACGTTACCTAAGGTAGGTGCTTAACACAACAGACATTTATTATCTCATAGTCCTGTGGATTCAGAGTCCAGGCACAGCTTAGCTAGTCCCTCTGCACAGAGATACCTACTACTACAAACAAGGGGTTGGCCAGTCTGTCTTGTCTTCTGAGTTTGGAGTCTTCTTCAGATCTCTTGTTGTTGTTGGCCTAATTCAATTTCTTGCAGCTATAGGAAAGAGGTCCCATTTCTTACTGGCTATCAGCCAGGGGCCACTCTGGGCTCCTAGAGGGCACTGTAGCTCCCTTGAGTTTCTCATAGTTCCTCTTAGACTCTCTTACTATATGGCAGGTAGCTTAGTTCTTCAAGCCTAACAGAAGACTAACAACAGTCAGCTAAAATGGAGTCATACATAAGGTAACACAACAAAAAAGTGACTATCCTGTTACTTTTGCCATATTCCCTTGATTAGAAACAAGTTGCAGATTCTGCCTACATTCAAGAGGAGTGGATTATGCAAGGATTTGTCTCATTGGGAGGCAACTCAATGTTTGACCACCACGAGGTGGTCAAACCAATTTGACCAAATCAGATTATAAAGCTAATTGAAGGAACACCAATTTTCTTATTCTTCTGGGTGGTCTTTCAAGAGAGAAAGCAAAAGTGAAAGGAAAATCATTCATATATAACATTCAAAGTTAAATGTAGAGTATGTGTTTCTGCATCTTAATTGAGCTCCTCATACAATGTGAAAACACTAATTTATAGTTTGCTTAGTTCCCTCTTATACAGGTAAAGTTACTTGTGTAAAAATACTAAATAGTTAATTTACAATGAGTCTTTAGCCCTAACATATGGTAGTAGTTTGCAAAATATTAATTTCTGTTGAAGTCAGATGTTTTTGGTGAGTGCAACTACATTTTGAATAATCTACATTTATGACTTGAATCATTCAAGTGGCAAAATATTTTGTTCTGAAGGAAAATGAAACGATTGACAAAAACTATTGATAGCAATTTGAATTCAAGGTATTTCCCCATTCCTACCATTTTATAGCCACTTAAATATTTTTGGAGTTGTCTTTCACAAATATTTGGAGGAACCTCAGGAGGAAGTTGGTTATTTTAACTGACCACTGGCTAGGATAGCCTATGCAACTCCAAAACTTAGTTGATTCCCATCTGTTTCTAAGTCTCTAAAGTATCCTAATTTTTCATTTGGGAAGATTTTCTAATGGCTTTTTTTCTCCTGTTAATTTAAGATTATTTTATCTCAACACACCAATAACAATTATGTGCATATGTTGAAAGTATTTAGGAAAATATAATTTTATATTACTATATTAATGTATTTATATAAGATACTATTAGCAACAATTCTTCTCTTGCCCAAAGGAACATTTCCTAAGTTTCCCAAATTTGAACAATTTTTGAGACATTGCAAACATATAGCCACAAGTACCCACCAATCACATATGCCAAATGTTACTATTTTGTCAGGTTCATTTTATTAACATATCCCTTTCTGGAAAGAAATATAATTTTGTAAACACAATTGACTCCTCCTTACTTCAAACATGCCCTCCTCTCCTTACTAGAAGTTAACCAGGATAGAATTAACTACTATCCGGAAGTATGTTTATACCCTCACCACGCATATTTTATACTTTCCCTCTATATAAATGTACCTATAAAAATATGTAATATTAATTTAAATAGTCTTCTATTTGAATAAATTGTAGTGATACATTTGTTAACTCGCTTTTTGTGTTCAACATTATAAATGTGAAATTTTGCATAGTGATTTATGAGGCTCTAGTTCATTTGCTTTGACTGTCGAAGAGTAGTATTCTATCATATAGCTGTACCATAGAACATTTATCTATTCTTCAGTTGAAGGACATCTAAGTGTTTACCATTTCTCATCACAATAAACCAGGACCTGTACACCTGAACACACACCTATATATGGAAAAAAGTCAAACTTTCTACATTCACACACATACACACACACAAATATATATACACATATATAAATAACACTAATATATTTATATATACATAAGTAACATTTTCTGTCATATATTGTGTTCTATTTAATTCTATTTGATTCTGTTTCTTATAGGTAAAAATTGTGGGTAAAGACTTGCTAAATTGACTGGCTAATCTAATAAGGGGCAATTATTAGCACTTTGAAAAATTATGCTGTAAGTTACATACCCAATGGCAGACCAGTTACAGGAAATAGAGATCTTCATTTTCCTGATATTATTAAATTGCTCCTTAAAGAGTTTAAAAATTTTACGCACTCATGAGTAGTATAAATGACTTTCTATTTTCTATGTTCTCTGTTTTCTTTTCTGTTCCCTACATTCTGTAGTTTTCTCAACTGTAGTTTTGTCCTTCTCTGCTTTTGGAAAGATGATTAGAGGAGAAGATGAGAGGTGTTGTGATTCTCTGAAAGAGTCATGGTATGCCTTGGTAGGACTCATTGTGCCAAAAATGTGCATAAGCCTTATAACAGAATAGAAAATAGAATATGGAATCATCTAACTATGAGACAACAGGTGTTTCTTTAGATGAGTCTCTCACTCCTACCCCTAATAATATATATATATATTTTAAGAAAGCAATGACCCCAGGGCTTTGAGTTCTTCTCAAGCTGGTAGCTTCTTTATTAAAGTTGCTGAAACCACTTCCATATTTTTCTAGGAATAAGATAAAGGGGAAGCATCAGGAATCTTCATTCATTCACTTATACCTTTGATTTCTTGAATGTATTTTGCATGGCTTATTTACAGATCTCTTATTAAATGAGGTTGAAAGCATCCTACCAGAAGATAAATGGTCATCCTTGACTAATTTTAAAACAGAACTACATTTTGTTATCTGACTTGGTTCTTTGGGATTATTTGTTCCTTGTTTCTTGAAGGTCTGGTGGAGTTTGTCTGTAAAATCATTAGGCCTACATTTTGTTGGGGTTTGTTATTTTGCTGATAATCTCTGTGGTCTCTTTGTCATTGTGCTGTTTTCTTTAATTTCTGCATCTGTTACAAACTTTTCTGATTTGTTTTCACATACTTTTTTTTTTTTTTTTTTTGAGACAGAGTCTTGCTCTTTCTCCTAGGCTGGAGTGAAGTGGTATGACCTCGGCTCACTGCAACCTCCACCCATTGGGTTCAAGCCATTCTCCTGCCTCAGCCTCCTGAGTATCTGGGATTACAGATGCCTGTCACCATGCCAATCTAATTTTTGTATTTTTAGTACAGATGGAGTTTTGCCATATTGGTCAGACTGGTCTCAAACTCCTGACTTCAGGTGATCCACCCACCTCTCCCTCTCAAAGTGCTAGGATTACAGGCATGAGCCACCATGTCCAGCCCACATTCATTCTCCTTTTTTATCTTTTTAAAATATTTTTGTAGTTAAATGCTATATAAGATATGCATTTAAAGCTTAAGTTGTCATGCATCCTTCCTTGTTGAAGTAACACTAATTGGCATTCAGTTCCAAATATTTTATAATATCAAGTGTAATTTCTCCTATGTATGCAGAAATAATTGAGTAAAATGCTCTATATATGTAATTGGGTTGAGTTTATTCATTGATTTCAAATGCTGTGTACAGGTTTTATATGAGGGACCTCTTCACAACCTTTGATCAGACAAAATCGTCAAGAAGATTGGATTGGAACTAGCTTTAATTTTGCTAAGAATCTCTATGATGTCTTTATACTTATTCTTCCTATTCCTCTTTGTTTCTGCAATCATTTTGATGGTTGATCCTAAGTACTCAGTGAAGTGTGTTAAAATCTTCCACTGTGTTTTTGAGATTGTCTAATGTTTCATTTTAGTTCTGTCATCTTTAGTTTCATATATTTTGAGACGATAGTATCGTTATTAGGTGCAAATTTAGAAATTCTCTCTCTTCTATTAGTATAACTTCACGTTGAATGGAGATTCCCTCTGCTGTTAGAGCCTTTTGCCTGTTTCTATTCAGATATGTCTCCTTCTGTGTAGCTTACCCCACTGACTAAATTATTTTTATTTCTCACACCCGGAAGTTCTTCCCCCACCATTTTTTTCAGAGCTATATATTTGTTGTTGCTGTCGTCTTTCTTTGTTTCATATCCAATATTTTGACATTTCTACCTGTTTTATAATAGAAAGTGTGTCTAGGTTAGTCCAATATGCTATATGGTCAGAATCAGAAATCCAAACCACAATTAATTACCAAAAGCAAGAATTTACATTCTAACTAAATAAATTGGCCAGGCGCGGTGGCTCATGCCTGTAATCTCAGCACTTTGGGAGGCTGAGGAGGGCAGATCACAATGTCACGAGTTGTGTCACCAGCTTGACCAACATGGTGAAACTCTACCTCTACTAAAAAAAAATACAAAAATTAGCCAGGCATGGTGATGCACGCCTGTAATACCAGCTACTCAGGAGGCTCAGGCAGGACAATCACTTGAACCTGGGAGATGGAGGTTGCAGTGAGCTGAGATTGTGCCACTGCATTCCAGCCTGGGCAACAGAGTGAGACTCTGTCTCAAAAATAAATAAATAAATAAATCTTATCCAACTGACGTATTCCAACCAAAATAACACAAAACAGAAGCCCTATTGATTTTCTATTTCTAGGAGATATAATTTAACTTATTAAATTATTTCAGAACTAGCACTTTATTATGATGATTTCTACCAACAACACCACTACTACTATTTCAAATATCCAATATTTATAGAGTGCATACCCTGTGATAGCTACTTTATAAAGTACTTTATGCATATCAACTAAATCTTCACACAAATACTATGAAGTAAGTGTCATTATGATTCCCTTCTGACTGATGAAGAAACTGAGTTGTCATGGTTAAATAACTTGCCCAAAGTTACTTAATTATTAAATGACAGAACTAAGATTTGAACCCAGATCTTCTAATTCCAGGGCCCTGATCCTTACCACAATGCCACTACTGCATTAGACAAAATGAAGAGATGTCCCTTCCCTGGGTCCCTCACTTTAAAAGGATAAGAACTGAATTTCCCTGGCCAGTTTCTTTTCATGAACATGGACTACATGGAGCTAAAGCTATGTTCCTCCCTATAGTTCCCTACCATATTTTACACCATGTCCCAGTGTTCATTCAGACCCAGAATTCCCTGCCCAAACTCTTTTTCAGAGTCTGCAAGAGTCTGTTTTCTCACTGTGTCTTCCTGAGAGCAGCTATCACTACTGTAATGGGTACCTCTAGCCCAAGGTGGGCTTTACATAAGGTTTGTGGTCAGACCTTGGACATATAGGCTAGAGTGTCCACATGCATTCATATTGGGTCTCTTATACAAAGCTGGACTTAACAGGGGTAAGAATGAATGAGATTTGGGCTTCAGGAAGTGATCTGGGCACCTAGGATTGATGCTGCATTTCAGTAAAAACACTTCTAGGAATCAGAGTTCTAATTTTGAGCTTGACCTTGCAGGGCATTGTGCAGATGATAGAAGGATTTTATTTAATAATTATTTAGCATGATTTGTAACTTTAAATATTCAGACATTTGAATGTGAGCCTCCAGTCATTAGGTGGCTACAAATGCTAAGAGTGAATTTGTGTAACATACGTACTGTCCCTTTGTGGACTTGCCCCTAATATGACAGCTTTCTTATTCCTTTTCTCCATAAAATTTAAATAAATGTCTCTGGAATATGGATTCCATTCTTTACTTCTCTCTGAGGATGTTCTGATTTGCTTATATTTGGGGTTTAGAGCTGGGCTTTTGTGTAATAAGAAGGCAGCAGAGTCGGCACATAGACTATAAAGAATCGAGCTCACAGGATTATTTCATCTACATCTTTCCCAATAGAGCATATAGCAGTTAGTAGCAATTCAAAAAGTGCTTGTGGGATAAGTGAAAAATAATAGCTACCATTAATGGAATATTTATGATATGTCAGAGGTAGTGCTTATGACTTTCTACAGGTTATCTTATTTAATAACAGAAAACACTTTTAGTTAAATACCGTTATTACCACCTTCTAAAGAGGAGAAAACAAGCTCAGAGAGTAACTAGTTCTAAGTAAGAAAGTCAGTGATTGACGTCTGGAGTTAAACTAAGTATGACTTTATAATGCATGCAGATGATTTATAATGTTGTTTTATTCCCAAAGAACTAATAAATTTAAAAATAGCTATGATTTTCCTTAAAGTCAAGTTCATCCTAGAAACCTAGCTGAAACAGTTGTTGTATGTGTCATATCATATGCTTTGCACATCTTATTTTGATGCTTTCCTAGGCAGGTGAGACTTGAACATCTAAATACAATAACATAAGTGTGTTTAAACTTAAATTTTGTTTCAAATCATTAGAAAATAAATGATATTCTATATATTAATGTTGGGATAAGAATGAAAAGAAAGCAGGATACACACTGACATCATTTCCTTTTTTGCAATCAATATATTAACACATTTTTATTGAGTTATATGGGTTATCACTATTTATCATGCTTCTGATTTAAGATGACAGATAGAATATTGTCATGGTAATTCTAATAATTCAATTCTTTATTGTATGTTTATGTCAAAAGTCCCATTGAGATTTGGAATGCTGATGACACAAATGCAATAAAAAGAAACCCCTTTATTCATTTATATTCAGTGAAACAATATTAGATGATACATTCCCTTTTCCTTATGGTTAGCAATTTGAATCTCATGATTCTCTATTAAATTTATTATTTATTGGGACATAATTTGCAAAGATTTTATCTTTAATATTAGTGTTTCTGTTTTGGCTTTCATTATAAATTATGTGTTCACATTTACATGGTGAAAATATATTCTGGTGGAAATTATCATGGTGAATGGGCACAAAACTATCAAATTGAAAAGAAGCTGGAAAAATGTGCAGGAGATGATTGCATTTATTGATACTGAAGCTTGAGTCCTGTGGGGGTGTCCATGTCTGCCGGACTCTAAAAATCAGGAAGAGATCATTGTATGCTTACTTGCCTTCATTCTTGCTCTGTGATATATTCAGCAGAAGCAGGAACAACGTGTGGCAAAGGTATCAATGATTTGTAGAATTTGGCCTGTCATTAGAATGAACTAAAGCCATCCTCAGAGGGTTAGCAAGAATTTTGGACAGAAATATATTTATAACCATGCATTAGTAAGACTGCAATTCTGTCACAGGATCCTTAGGGTTTTGCTTTTCCAGCCAGAAATTTCTGTGGCCAGTGGTACCTTTGCCCAAGTTGTGCTTGGGCCCGCTGGGGTTTTTCTGTCCACTTGGCCCAGCAGGCTGCACTCGGCTCATGATACTGGCCTAGATCTCATACCTGCTGAGGGCAGTCCAGGTGCTGAGTGGCAAGGGTTGTGTGCACAAGCGAGCATGAGGTAGGTCTGGCCACTACACACTGACAGGCGCACCAGCTGCTGTGGTGGGGCAGGCAGCTCCAGGTGCCGGCACAGGTGCTAGCTCTATGTAAGCCTATGGCTGGATTAGAGGTACCACAAGCAGCTTCCACTGCAGGCACCTCTGTGTGGACAGGGGGAATGCAGTGGTGCCCAGAAGTTTGGAAACACAAGGAACTGCAGAGCCCCAGAGAGGGTATCACAGCCCTGGCTCAGGGAGCCTCTAGGTCTTTTATCCTTCTTGTTGCCTGCAATGTGATGAGCAGCAGGGGAGTGATTCAGTCCTGTTTGTGTTACAGCTCTTTCAGTCCCACCATTTGGTGGGTCTGGAGTACTTGTCCCACGTCCATAAAGAATGAGGTACATGGACAACTGGAGGCTGAGCAAGGTGGAGAGGAGCTTTCTTGGGTGATAGAACAGCTCTCAGAAGACCCAAAGTGCATAGCTTGTTTCCTCAGGAGAGACCCAAAGTGGATAGCTTGTTTCCACAGGCAGGTCATCCTGAGAATGTCCAGCTCTAAGTGGAGAGGAGAGCTGTAGTGGGTAACTCTGTGGCTAACTCTTTTCCACAGGCAAGTTCTCCCAATAAAGAAACCCTAAGTTGGTAGCTCCTTCCCATAGCTGGTAGTCTCAATGTCTCTGTGAGTCTAGCTGAGTCTGGGGTTTTTATGGGCTCAGAAGGGAAGACGTGCATGCCGATTGGTCCATTGGCGACCAAGGGCAGGCTGGAAAAAGCACCATGAACTCTGACTCCAGGCCATGGACTCCACCCGGAATTGGTAGCCTAGACCCCAGGCTTCAGGCCATCCCTAGCTTGAAGGAGGGGTTTCCCCAGCGACCCGCTCCTTTCTGCCCAGGGACCTGTCTGCCTTCTGCCATCAACATGCCATCCACAGCCACAGGCTGTTCCTGCCACCTCCCAGCCTTCTTCCTGCACTCGTCAGGGTCCAAAATCCAGAGGGGACCAAGGTGGCAGGGGGCTGGGCATGTCAGCACTGCCCCAAGTGCATGCACAGCTGGCTGGGTCACAAGAGAGCCTGGGCTCAGCCACAGGTTTGCTTTGCACTGGAGTGGGTGCTGGGAATAGGGAGAGGCCAGACAACAGTAGCAGGATCTTCCAAGCCTACGGATGTAGGGTCTTCCTAGGCCCCCAAGAGTGCAGCAATGCCGGGGTCCAGAGCCATTGCTGGGTGGCTGCAGCTGTTCCTGGGAGTATGGGGCTCCCAACCTGCCAAATTGTTAGGGTGCAGGGCTCTCATCTCTGCCTGACTCCTGCTGGCTACCCAGAGCATGCAGTCCCAGCAGTGACTCCCCTGCTGCAACCAGCATCCCCACAGTGGTCATTGCAGGTGGGTTGTCACTGCTATCACTTTGACCCACCTTCTTATAAGGGAAAGTTACTTAACACTAGATACTGACCATATGCATTTCCGTTGTTCCTATACTGACATTAGAATCTTAAAACTTGTTTAAGAATTGCTTAAGCAGATTCTGAATTCCAGCAGAACATCTGATACCAACCAGTTTAAGGACCCCCAAAGAGGAACCAAATCGTCCTAAGAATACAATTTCTTCAACTTCCTGTCCCATGACTTCACCCTGCACTCTTCCACCAATCAATGATTACCATACCCACACTTAGACTCACACCAGAACCCTTAAAAACTCTAGCCCCCAAACTCCTTGAGGAGGCAGATTTGAGGTTTCCTCACATCTCTTCTTTGGTAGCTTTACAATTAAACCCCTTTCTCTACTGAAACCCAGTGTCTCAGCATACTGACTTGACATGCACGTTGGGCAACATAACTGTTATGGTTACAGAACCATGAAATAAACCTACTGCCAAAAAGAGAAGATGACATTTCTAACTATTAGTGAGCCTTAATATTTAAGCATCATGCTTCAACCTTAAATGAGACTCTTTCAGCTTTCATATCAAGCCTGGATGGTAGGCAAGAGCCAAGGGCAGGTGTTCTGAATTCTACATAAAGGTTTGAAGCCACATTTGCCTACTATGGGACATCAAATTCCTTACCCTTCCTATAATGTAAAGGATATGTATAAGGGAGAGTTAATATGTGTCCTGATCTAATGTTTACTACAAGATAGCATTCTTTATTTTAATGATGTAGTTTTACTTTTTAGAAAATATTGACTTTTTGATTCAGGCATGTGGAAAGGCCACAGAGATTGAGTGCAACTAAGAAACTGTCAATTTGTACTATTTCCATGTGAAAAGTCTGGCTTTGTTGTTTAGTATATTGTGCCCTTGTTCTTTGCCCTTAATCCAATTATATTGATATTATAGATATAATTGAACATGAAGCTAAATGGGAGGCCCCCTATTTCCCCTTGTGAGCCCCAAAGATTTGACACAGGTCTCAGTTAATATAGAAAGTTTATTTTGCCAAGGTTGAGGATCCTCACCTGTGACACAGCCTCAGGGAGTCCTGATAACATGGGCCCAAGGTGGTTGGGGTACAACTTGGGTTTATACATTTTAGGAAGACAGGAGACAACAATATATGTAAGAAGTACATTGGATTGGCCTGGAAAGGCAGGACAACTTGAAGCAAAGGCGAGAAGACTCAAAGCAGGGAAAGGCCTTCCAGGTCACAGAGAAGTGAGAGACAAAGGCTGCATTCTCTAGGTTTCTGATTAGTCTTTCCAAAGGAGGCAACCAGATATGCATTTATCTTAGTGAGCAGAGAGATAACTGAATAGAATGGGAGGGAAGTTTCCCCTAAGCAGTTTTCACCTTGAGTTTTCCTTTCAGTTTAGTCATTTTGGGGGCCCAAGATACTTTCCTTTCATGCCCTACAGAGAACATGGCTCTGTTGGAAGCATCTTACAGTGTAGCACATATTCACATTTAAATATTTGGAGCTACTTACACGAGAAATGTCCAGCTTAGACCAATCATTATACTCAACATTTTAAAGTAGTAAGACCAATAGTACATCCGGAAGAAACATGAAGACTCACATAAGGTCTGGGTTTTAACACATACTTTGAAACTTCACTAAATATCAATTTCTTTCTGTTAAACAATGATTCATTCCAGGCAGTTCTTTTAAAATTGTTTTTAGGATTGTATGAAATAAAACATTAAAAAGTAGTTTTTTACACTTTTTTTGCTAGCTTGGAGGTAGCCAAATAGAGTCTGTTAAATGAAATCAAAAGCAGAAGTATTTAAAATGCACAAAGGCGGGAGATTGTACCTAAATAAAAAGTTGACATTCTTTAAAATGTTTATTTTTCATCATGAAATTTTAAATACAAGCTGCATTTCTACAAGGTTCAATTTACCAACCTCTTTAGGAGATCCTGTTTAACTGGAAGAAGTTTGACAAATTTGGTGGCCATGTGTTATATGGATATTTTAACAAAAAGATAAACAACTCATCGAGTTACCTTTGACTCTAGAGGGATATAACACTTTTAGGTGGAAACCTGCAATATACTTGGACAGCTGCATAATGACTAAAATTAGCATGGGTTTACATAGTGCACAACTTCATTCGAATTTTGATGCTTTGGAAAGGAACAGAAGGTTGTAAATTTCCTAAGAGAAAGTCTCTCGAGAGTGTGAAGGTCTTAAACAAAATCAGCCCAATGTGAGAGGCATGTTGTGAATGGCTGAAAGGACATAAACAGAGTTCATCAAGCAACAAATGTATTGCCTTTTTTTTTTCTTTCTTTTTTTTTTTTAAGTGACCTACTTCTGTGATACAAGCACTCTTACACTACTAGGGACACAAATATCAGGTGGCCTCTCTGTTCTGCTTGTTGAGAAATGACGCAGAATAAGCCTGCTCACTCAATATATATGGCCATACATTTTTCGTATAAATACTTGTATGAAAAAGAGGAGGAAATTAGGAAAAAGAGGAGAAAACAAGAATGGGAGAATAGGGAAGGTAGAGTAGAGAAGAGGAGGGAAGAACAGAAGGGTTGGAGATGGGTGGACCAAAAAAGAAGAAAAATAGCGTGGAATCTGCTTTATTTTTATGGTTAGCAGTCATAAGGATGTGGGTCCAAAAGATTCTGGACTACAAGCTGCTAAGAGGTAGTTTACTCCATGATATGGTTTGGTTCTGTGTCCCCACCCAAATCTCTTGTTGAATGGCAATTCCCAATGTTGGGGGAAGGACCTGGTAGAAGGTGATTGGATCAGGGGTGTGGATTTTCCCCTTTCTGTTCTCATGACAGTGGGTTTTCATGAAATTCGATGGTTTAAAAGTGTATGGCAATTTCCTCTTCACTCTATCTCTTCCTCCTCCTGCCATGTAAGTTGCCTTGCTTCCCCTCCACCTTCCACAATGATTGTCAGTTTCCTGAGGTCTCCCAAGCCATACAGAACTGTGAGTCTACTAAACATCCCTTGCTTTTTCCAGTTTCAGATAAGTCTTTATAGCAGTGTGAGAACAGACTAATACACTCTGCCAGATATTTTGCGACCTGCTCCATTTTCAGCCACACTCTTCACATGGGGATAAGAAATGACTCTTTTCCTCCAGTTGATGCCAGTGTTGGGATCTTCTACCTGAATTTGTGAGTAAAGTACAAAGTTGTCCAGGACAGTGGGTTTCCATAGAGGTCTTCAAACTTCAGAGGCAACAGTACAACATAGCAAAGTGGTTTTCAAAACTTTTACCACTACGGTTTCTTCTAGTATTTTCTTTCTGTCATGTGAACCCAATATTTTTTTTTCCTACTGAACAGAGCCCATAGACTTAATAATAGCATGTTTTCCATGTTTTTTTTTATCAACCAGATAAATTATTCCCTTGTTCTTCCAGGTTGATGTTAAACACATGGTTACCTCCTTGAGTTTACTTGAATCCAACCACAATGGCACTTGATCATTCAAATAGGCTTTGTGTTATTATGAATGATGACAGTCACTGCCTTTTTGAAATATTAAAATTAACACATGGTATTACTTAAGCATGAGATTAATACACATGCAAAATTATATTAAAGTAGATGTGAAAATGAATTCAGATAAATCTTCAGATCAGCTAAATGAATAAATAACTAGGTAAATGAAGTTGAAAAGGGACCCTATTTTGTCTGTTCTCACACTGCTATGAAGAAATACCTGAGACTGATTAATTCATAAAGAAAAGAGATTCAATTGACTCACATTTTTGCATGGCTAAGGAGGCCTCAGGAAACTTACAATCATAGTGAAATGAACCTCTTCACAGGGCAGCAGGAGAGAGAATGAGTGACAACAGTGGAAATGCAAGACACTTATAAAACCATCAGATCTTACGAGAACTCACTCACTATCAAGAGAATGGCATGGGGGAAACCATCACCATGATTCAATTATCTCCACCTGGTCCTGTCTTTGACACGTGGGGATTATAATTCAAGGTGAGATTTGGATGGGAACACAGAGCCAAACAATATCACTCCCTCCTGACCCCTCCAAAATCTCATGGCCTCAACTTTCAAACCAATAATGAATGCCCTTCCAACAGTTCCCCAAAGTCTTAATTCAGTATTAACCCAAAAGTCAAAGTTCAAATTCTCATCTGAGACAAAGCAAGTCCTTTCTGCCTATGATCCTGTAAAATCAAAAGCAAGTTAATTACTTCCTAGATACAATGGGAGTTCAAGCATTACGTAAATACACCCATTCTAAATGGGAGAAATTGGCCAAAACAAAGGGGCTGCAGGCCCCATGCAAGTCCAAAATCCAACAGGGCAGAAATTAAACCTTAAACTTCCAAAATGAGCTCCTCTGATTCAATTTCTCACATTCAGGGCACACTGATGCAAGAAGTGAGCTACCATGGGCTTGGGAAGCTCTACGCCTGTGGCTTTGCAGGGAATAGCAGCCCTCCCGGCCTCTTTCATGGGCTGGAATTGAGTGTCTGTGACTTTTCCCAGCACACAGTGCAAACTGTCAGTGGATCTACCATTCTAGGGTCTGAAGCATGGTGGCCCTCATCTCACAGCTCCGCTAGGCAGTACACTAGTGAGGACTCTGTGTGGGAGTTCCAACCCCACATTTCCCATCTGCACTGCCCTAGCAGAGGTTCTCTATGAGGGCTATGCCCCTCAACAAACTTCTGTCTGGACATGCAGGTATTTCCATACATCCTCTGAAATCTAGGTGGAGGTTCCCCAACCTCAATTCTTCTGTGCACCCTAAGGATCAACACCACATGAAAGCTGACAAGTCTTGAGGCCTGCACCCTTTGAAGCAATGGCCTGAGCTGTATCTTGGCCCCATCTTAAAAAGTCCAGCTGGAATGCAGGACACCAAGTCCCAGGACTGCAAAAAGCAGCAAGGCCCTCAGCTCGGCCCATGAAACCAGTTTTTTTCTCCTAGGCTTCTTGGCCTGTGATGGGTGGGGCTGCTGTGGAGACCTCTGACATATCCTGGAGATATTTTCCCCATTTTCTTGGTGATTAACATTTTGCTCCTCATTATTTATGCAAAGTTCTATGGTGAGCTTGAATTTCTCCTCAGAAAATGAGGTTTTCTTTTCTATTGCATCATCAGGCTGCAAATTTTCCAAAGTTTCATGCTCTGCTTTCTTTTCAAACATAAGTTTCAATTCCAAACCATATCTTTGTGAATGCATAAAACTGAATCGCTTCTAAAAGAACCCACATTACCTCTTGAATGCTTTGTTGCCTAGAAATTTCTTCTATAAATCATCTCTCTCAAGTTCAAAGTTCCACAGATCTCCAGGGCTGGGGCAAAATGCCACCAGTCCCTTTGCTAAAGCATAGCAAGAGTGACCTTTACCACAGTTCCCAACAAGTTCCTCATCTCCATTTGAGACCACCTCAACGTGGTCTTCATTTTCCATATCACTATCAAAATTTTGGTCAAAGCCATTCAACAAGTGTCTACGAAGTTCCAAACTTTCCCACATTTTTCTGTCTTATTCTGAGCCCTCCAAACTGTTCCAACCTCTGCCTGTTACCCAATTCCAAAGTCACTTCCACATTTTCAGGTGTCTTTATATCAGCACCCAACTCCTGGTACCAATTAACTACATTAGTACATTCTCAGCCTGCTATGAAGAACTGCCTGAGGCTGAGTAATTTATTTAAAACAGAAGTTTAATTGACTCCCAGTTCCCCATAGATGGGAAAGCCTCATGAAACTTACAATCATAGCAGAAGGCGCTTCTTCACAGGGTGGCTAGAGAGAGAATGAGATGCTTATAAAACCATCAAATCTCATGAGAATTGACTCACTATCATGAGAACAGCATGGGGAAACTGTCCCCATGATTCAATTACCTTCACCTGTTCCCACCCTTGACATGTGGGGATTATGGGGATTATAATCAAGTTGATTTGGGCAGAGACACAGAGCCAAACTATAACAGCCCCCTTGGTGCCTCCTGAAAATCTTAAAAGAAATTTAAGAATTTTTTCTCTCTTGTCTCACTGATTCTGTTATGTGGTCCATTCTCCTTCCTCACTGTCTCAGATAAGTAGAAAGATGCAGTAGAAGGTAGAAGCAATGGTTGGAGCATCCAGTCCTGCTCCTAGCTGGACATGAGATTTTAGGGTGCTACTCTGTCTCCCATGAGCTCTGGTTTTCCATCTATTAAATGAGGACATTGAGTTGTGTGATCCTGCTATCTCTTCCTATTCTTTAGTGCTGTGATATTTTTTAAGCATTACTTTCTCGGAGCCTCATTTTTCTTATCTATAAAAATGGGAAGAATGCCTACCTCATAAGGTGACTTGAAGGATTAGAAGATAGTAATCAAGTATTTCTTCCTATAAAGTCTATTTTGTTCCTGAATTTAGTTAGCAAGAATTCACAAAGCAAGTTGAGATAAAGAGTATAAAACTGTTTGAATCTATTTGAGTTCAATATTTTATATAGCAAGTGAATTTTGGGTAGTAAGTATTCATTAAATGTTTTTAGTTCCTAGATATCTATGAAAGCAGCTTACATATAAGGCAACCTTCACTAAAGATTTAATCTTGTTTCCTTGACCCTGAGGCTAAAGACAACCTTGTTCAGCTTTGCAGCCCTGGCATCTAGCATAGTACCTAACAGTCAGGAGGTGCCCAGTGGATATTTGTGGCTTTCAGGAAAGTAATGAGACCCTGCTAAGCCTTTTCTGTAAAATATTCAATAATATCTCTCCCCAATTGAGCTATTGTAAAGAATGGTCAAAAGATCAAATTCAAAAAAGGTAAAATCACAACTCTCATACAGATATAAAATGAACAGACGTTAAAGACTTTTTATAGCTCATTTATCAATGAGAGAACCACAGTATTATAGCCACTTCAAAGGAAAATCCAAAATAAAGACACAAGCATAAATGAGAAATATTGAAATAGATATGTTAATGCAAGCAAAACTAGCTTCTTCCACAGTGGAGAAGGAAGTCAAATGAACCACACTATTGAACAGAAAAACATTTCTACAGAGAAAAATTATTTTGCATTTCTAGCAGTTATTTACAATTTGCAGAGTTGTAAATTCTGTAGACTTCTTCCATAGAATCACCTTCTGATAAGCAGAAGGGTGTACTAAATATAATATATAGTTTTCCATCGATGCACCAATTTTTCCCTAGTGAATAAATTAGATAATGCATGGAAATTGCTTAACTGGTACCTAGCTTATAGAGGATCTCCAATAGATGGGTACTTTATTAAGTTTTAACAATGGCATATGAGAGTGGTAGATTAAGTGTCTTCTAGGTATTTCATCAATTGAACAAGAATTGGACAATGACTTATTCTACATTCCAACTTTGATCTTCATTCTCCCATGTAATTCAGGGCTTTTTTCTTTCTTTTTCTTTCTCTCTCTCTCTCCTCTACCCTACCCCATCTCTTTTTAATTAGTTCTACTATGTTTTCTTACTATGTACCAGGAAGGATCTGCAAATTGCTGAATATGTTAAGACATTTCCCTCTAAACTTATTATCCTAAATATCCCTAGATACATTATCCTAAATATTCCTGTAATAAAACAGAATGACATTGATCAAAACCAAGTCTGATAAAAAAATTTACAAAGATTGTTTATTCATAAACTTGTGGCAAGGGGATACTTCTGCTATATCTTTCATTTAAGTAAAGTTTTCAAAGTGTTAGGAAGGGAAGTACATGTTAGGATATAAAATGAGAAAACAGTCAGACTTACCTGATTGGCAAATGTTCTGTTAAGATGGGATTTTGGAAACTAGAGAGGCTTTCTAAATGGTATATTTTACAAGTATTGGTTGGCTGCAAGGGGGCACTTGTGCAGTTTGGGGATGTTTCAAATGAGAGAAGTTTAATGTGGGTGGCAGAGGGTTTTCTGTAGCTGACTGTTTTCGGGAACAAGAGGGTATTAATGGGTGGTTTGTCATATCATAATGAATCTTATGGGCTGGTCAAAGAGAACTACCATGGCTGACAGTTTCTTAATAAAAATTAGTTAATATAAGAGAGTGTTAAATTAAATAAGTAATATAGTTTAGATGCACAGGAAGTTATTTTTGTTAAATTTAGTTAAAAGAGTACTGTAAATTCTAAATAGATGTGCAATTTCAAATGTAATGGAGAAAAAAATTATGTGATGTCAAATAACAAAATTTCAACAATTTGGGTTTGACAATCTAATTGACTTTTATTAATTATTCATGAATTGGGCAGCATCTTATCTATAAAAATAGGAATGCACTTCATTGGATATAGCAGAACAGTCAGTTTTTGAAAGGTAGCTTGAGCAGAAACAAGTAAACAGCATATACATAAAAGCAGATTGGTTAACGTCAGGTTACTTTCCTTGTTAGGCAAGTTGAAGTAGAGACTTTCTTATCATGCTGGGTCAGGATGACTGGCCCTTTTTCAGATGGTTTATGTGATTCTCTTGTTATTTTGGAAAAAAAAAAAGCACTGTTTGGAGATTTTCCTGTTTTTTGCATGACAACATGAGTGGCTCCATTTTCCTTTGGTCTACTGGGGCCTATTGCAGGAGTTTAGTCCAAAACAATAGCCTTCTACAAATTTTATTTAATAGTTGTTAAGGTGTTTCATCATAATTATGATATATTGTGACAGGAAATTCATTATCTAGTTTTTTTTTGGAATTCTTCATTAGCCTAGTGCCAAAATAACTCTTTTCATTTGTCTTAGGCCAGATTCAACACAAAAAATATTTTAATATTTTGATATTAATTATTTAAACAAAACAAAGCAGTAATCAATGGTCTTCCCCACCATCTGACTAAAACAAGAGAATATTGTATTCAGTTTAAATGCACTTGTCATCTAACTTCCCCTATTTATAAGTCTTTGCTTTACAATTTGTTGCGGGAAGTCAAGGACCCCGAATGAAGGGACTGGGCCGTGGCAGAGGAAAATAAATTGTCAAGATTTCATTTTAATGTGGACATATATCAGTTCCCAAATAATACTTTTATAATTTATTATATCTGTCTTTACTTCAATCTCTGAATGTAAATTGTGAAGATTTCATTTTAATATGGACATTTATCAGTTCCCAAAATTAATACTTTTATAATTTCTTATGCCTGTCTTTACTACTGCAATCTCTGAACATAAATTGTGAAGATTTCATTTTAATATGGACATTTATCAGTTCCCAAAATTAATACTTTTATAATTTCTTATGCCTGTCTTTACTTTAATCTCTTAATCCTGTTATCTTCATAAGCCGAGAATATACATCACCTCAGGACCACTATTGTGTTAACTGTACAAATTGATTGTAAAACGTGTGTTTGAACAATATGAAATCAGTGCACCTTGAAAAAGAACAGAATAACAGTGATTTTCAGGGAACAAGGGGAGACAACCATAAGGTCTGACTGGCTGTGGGGTCGGGCAGAATAGAGCCATATTTCTCTTCTTGCTGAGAACCTATACATGGACATGCAAGTGGGGAAGACATCGCTAAATTCTTTCCCTAGCAAGGAATATTAATAATTAAGACCCTGGGAAAGGAATGCATTCCTGTGGGGAGGTCTATAAATGGCCACTCTGGGAGTGTCTGTCTTATGTGGTTGAGATAAGGACTGAAATACACCCTGGTCTCCTACAGTACCCTCAGGCTTATTAGGGCTGGGAAAAAATCCCGCCCTGGTAAATTTGAGGTCATACCAGTTCTCTGCTCTTGAACCCTGTTTTCTGTTTTTTAAGATGTTTATCAAGACAATAAGCCGAACATAGACCCTTATCAGTAGTTCTGTTTTGCCTTTTGTCCTGTTTCCTCAGAAGCGTATGATCTTTGTTCTCCTTTTTGCCCTGTGAAGCATGTGAGCTTTGTGACCTACTCCCCATTCATACACACCCTCCCCTTGGAAACCCTTAATAAAAACCTGCTGGTTTTGCGGCTCAGGTGGGCATCACGGTCCTACCAATATAGGATGTCACCCCCGAAGGCCCAGCTGTAAAATTCCTCTCTTTGTACTCTTTTTCTTTATTTCTCAGCCAGCCAACACTTATGGAAAATAGAAAGAAACTACGTCGAAATATTGAGGAAAGTTTCTCCTGATAACACTTTGAAAAATGAGGCTAACAAAAGCATCTGCTAGACAGTGTGGATAGTAAGGTCTTAAGAAATATTACTGTGCTGATTGAATAAAATAATATATGTAAATGCAACTCACATAGCCCCAGGCCCATGGTAATGTCTCAGATGTTAAATTCCTTTCCACCTTCTTAGGGCATGCAGTAACAAGCAAATTTTAATCAAAACTATTATATTGAGTGTCTAATCAATAAACTTTTATTTAGCCTTTACCAACCACCTGGAGATCTACTACTAGGTGTAATTGTATTTACAAAATGATCATAACATTTGATATAGTTTTTAAAAGAGAAAATATTTTTCCCATTACTTTCTATCATACAAAAAATAAAAATGGTGTGTGTGTGTGTGCGTGTGTGTGTTTAGTGTGAGCTCTAGGTGTTAAAATCTACCAACATTTATTGACCATTAAATAATACTAATTATATCTTTTTATTCTATTTTATGTAGGAGTTACTGGAAAAGCAAGAATAACTTATGCGGATTAACAATATGGAAACATCCTGAAACTACTTTGGAATCGCCATAAATTAAGTGGGTTCAAGTTTTGCAAACAGAGAAACGGGTCCATGAACAATTTGCTACAGGTAAGTGAGAGGTATAATTTCCTCCATTAGAATCCTTCAAAGATTCATTGACTATGAGGTTGTTAATTACATTTCAGACAATTATAATTCTCCTTTGCTACAGCTAACAGCTTCTTTTCCCTCCCGAATGTACACATGTGGATGCTGGCATATGGCTAAATGTCTGGCCATTTCATCTTGTTCATTTGGGCTTCAGTCAGTTACAAAAGGAGAAAGGAGGGGGAAAAAGTTGCCACCTCATAAAACTTTTACCAGTAGTGATTTATGCAGAAGGGCGGGAGTCAAACTGTTTCTCGAACAGATGTTTCTGAGCACGACCCCAGGAGTTGAAAGAGTGGCAGATTGTCCTGCTTGGGATTCAGAAAGAAACAGGCGGACAAATGGTGATGCCCCGGCTCCTTTTCTTTGTAACTGGGGCAGTGGTTCAATCATTAATATGGAATAAAGTGTTTGGGAATGGTAGCTGGCTTTCGATTCTCTCTTTGAAAACCTGGGGAGATTGGAAAGCTTGATGTGGTCACAGCATGAAAATATTTTCTCTTGGGCTATTGGGAAAGTTGTACTTGTCTGAATGAACCAGTGGGGAAGGATGAAAGTATAAGTGACTCAAAACAAGTGGCAGTTTGTAAGCTGGAGGATTGGGTTGTGGCATCCTCTGTAGTTAATAATTGTTATACCATTAAAAGTCAAGGGGACTCACACCTATAAATGGAAGCCATCAGCTCTGCAAAATTGAAACAATCTCTTCTTTCATCTGTGGGGTTTCACTGTGTTAAGGGGAAAAAAAAGATCAAATTATAGTGACATTAAGCACATTGTAGAGGAGAAGTTTGTACTTTCCCTTTTACTGGCAAATACTGGAATTATTTGTGATGCTTTAAGGCATAAGCAAAATGGTATAAGTGGACTGGAAATGAAGGTAGAAGGTTTGCTCATGCATTTTCCTATTAATATTTAGCTCTCTCTCAGTTGCATTTATAAAAGCTATCTGTCCTGCATTCATAATTCATGATCCTCCCAGAAGATAACCTTTTCTTTCATCAACTCCATCACATTATGTAGATTAAGCTGCATGGAAGATATGTTCATCTATCTTCAGGGATATCACTTTGTTTGGAGAGTCACATAAGAACCTAGCTATGGAGGTGTTTGCAAGTGTGAACTGCTCTGTAAAGATGAGGAAGCAATGGTAAGGTAAACATAAGGTACCAACCACTGAAGATAAATATCAACCAACAAGAGAGAGAAGACTTGAATCTTTCTTTTTAAAAGCATATGTAATTGGCTTTTTCCTTGTCGTAAAACTTAATATTTCTATTTATACACAGGGAAGGATGTATCCTTAGGCTCTTTTGTTTATTGAGAAGAAAGACTCATTTAGGTGACCCATGTAAAAAGGTAATTTTTCTGGCAACATGTGTGGGCTGGAACTGAAACCAAATTAAGAAGCAAGAATAAAAAAGAAAGGCAGTTCTAGAAGCTTCTTATATGCTTGTGTCATTCTTATGAGCAACAGGGACTTTAAACTTTGTGCAACTCTACTTCTCCTTGACTGTCTATTCATTTCTGTTCTTTTTTGTTAGATTATTTTTCTTACCCTTTTAATAATTGTTCCTCTTAAAATTTTGCCATGCATATAGCCTATCATGGCCTCTGCAGCTGCTTTCCCTTTAACAGCTTCAGTTCCTGCTGCTAATTACCTGTGTGAATCAGGTTACATTCAGGAAACAGAAACCATACCATTTATTTTAATATGCAGAATTACCGAAGAGTAGTTAGCCAGTTATTGGCGAATAATAAAGGCAAAAAAACCACTGAGGAATCATAAAGATAGTAATTACAGGAAGTGGATATCCTGGATGCAGGGACAAAAGTAAGAGTCAGACATTATTAGAATTTAGAATACTAGAGGAGGGGCTTTGAAGAAAAGGAATACAGGAATCTTGGGTGAGGGCGTTCCCCGAAAAATAGAGGGACTTTAGAAGCTCAGCAAGGACTCCACAGAGCTAAGAATCTTGCCTTTAGGGACTGGCTGCCAGCTGGGACTGTACCCCAGAAGCTCAGATTGGGGTACCCATGGAGCTGGGATGCAGAATTTTTGGTGGGATGGTACTCAGCCAGTGTTATAGCCTGAAAAACTAAAAAGGAATCCACAGGCAAAGCTGGAATTGCATCTCTGAGGAAGGGGTACCAGTCAGCTAGTGCTGTTTTATCATTTGCTTTTTTTTTTTTCTTCTGGAATTGTAGAAAAATGTACAAAACAGAACCAACTGCTTTACAATGGCTACTGGAACCAACAGGGCGACATTGTCAGAAGCAGGAAGCACTTTCTTCTTCCCTTTCAAGCTTCTATTCTCCCTCTGTATCCCTGTATTGACAAACAGGGAGCCAGGTGGCAAAGGAAAATATATGCTTTGCACTGACCCAGACCCAGCATCTCAAAGCAAGAGGAGGGTGCACTTGAACTGAGAGATCATAATTTAATAACAAGCACACAGCCTATTCTGTGTGTGTTTATGTTTGTGTCCGTGTATGTGTGTATGTGTCTTTCAATTTTCAAAAGAGAGAATATGATTGGCTCAATTCACCTGATCACTGAGATCATAGAATATGACTTAATTAAAATTTGCTGCACTTTTGGTCAAATGCCATTCCTGATTTAGTCAAGTGGCATTGGATTGTGGGTTATGAGAGAATTCTGTAGAAAACACAGCCACTTAGGTAGCAGGGCTATAAACTGAATAGTATTCCTTAAAATCAACTAAGGACATTCATATGATTGCTGTGCAGTACAGATACAAATATGTAGATGTCATATTGCTGATGACGGAATTTTTAATTCAACTTTTTTGTTTTTAAATAATTGTACATTCAACATGTAGTTGTAAAAACAAACAAACAAACAAACAAACAAAAAACACAGAGATCCCTAGTGCCTGTTTCCTCTTTATACCCAGTGATAATATCTTGCAAAACTACATAGTACAATAGTATAACCAGAATATTGATATACTACAGTCAAAAACTACAGGCCATTTCTATCACCACAAGGAGCCCTCCTGTTGCTGTTTTCATAGCCACATCTACTTCATTCCTATCTCTAACTTCCCCGTTAAACACTGACAACTTCTAAACTGTTCCCTATTTCTGTAACTTTGTCATTACAAGAATGTTATTTAAATGTAATCACACAGTATGTGGCTTATGGGCATTGGCTGTTTTTACTCAGCATAATTCTCTGAAGATTAACCCAGGTCATTAATAGTTCATTTTTTTTCTACTGAGTAATATTTCTTGGTAACGATATACCACAGTTTGTTTAGTTATTCACCTGTTGAAGGATGTCTTGGTTGCTTCCAGTTGGGGCTATTACAAAGAAAGTCACTATAGGTATTCATGTACAGACATTTTGTAAATATAAGTTTTTATTTTGAGGGAAAAAAATGGCTAAACATGCAATTCCTAGGTACTATGGTAGTTGCATAATTAGTTTTTAAAATTAACTGCTGAAGAGTTTTCCAGATTAACTGCAACTTTTTACATTCCTGCCAGAAATGTACAAGTGATTCACTTTCTCAAAAGCCTTGGTTGCATTTGTTGCTGTCATTATTTTTTATTTTAATTATCCTGATAGGTATGTCACAATAACTCCTTGCAGCTTTAATTTTCACTTTTATAATAACTAATGATGTTTGACATCATTTCATGCACTTATTTGCCATCTGTACATCCTTTTAACCAAAATAATATACAGTTCATGTATTTTATATATATAAAGTTCATATATTTTGCCCATTTTCTAATTGGATTTTTTGGGGTTCTTTTTACAGCTGCATTTTGAGATTTTTAAATATCTTCTGTATATTAAACATTATTAGATAGCTAGTTTGCAAATATTTTCTCTCCATCTGTAGCTTGTCCTCTCATCCTCTTAAGTCTTTTACAGAACAAAAGACTTTAATTTTGATGAAGTCCCATTTATCAGTTTTGCACTTTACGTCCATGCTATTAGTTTCCAATCTAAGAACTCTTTGCCTAGTTCTAGACTCCAAAGTTTATCTTCTGTTTTTTCCCAAAAGTTTTATAGTTTTATTTATTAGTTATAAGTGCATAATCCCTTTTGAATTAATTTTTATAAGGTATGAAACTGAAGTCAAATTTTATTGTATTGTCTATGGCATTTGCTGGATGTCCATTTGCTCTCCTTGATATTAGCATCTAATGACTTTTTTTCCATTTCATTTAAAATCTCCCTGACTGTTAGTGTAATAAGTAGTTTGCAGTTGAAACCTAGACATTTTGGGTATGATATTATGAGATTCTGGATATTGTATAAACCTTCAGTTTTGGTTGGCTTTCTCCAATATTGCTCTAGAAGTGGGAGTAGAATTAATGGCAGTTGGAGGTAGAAGCTCATGTTTCTTCACTTGCCCTTTGCTTATATATGAGTGGGCAGGAGCTCTTTATTACTGCTGGCATGGATAGGACTTCCTGCTCCCATTAGACTTCCGCTGATACCTCCCTGGCTGGGAGGAATAGGAATGCCCTGTAACTATTACCCATTTGTTCACCACTACACCATGCTGATGGGGGAAGTGGGGTTGGGTATTGGTGTCATTATTCCAGGATGGTGGTGAAAGTCCTGATTCTCCTTTAAGCCTAGTTTGACACCATCCCAACATATAGGGATGGTAGGGGTGGAAGTTCAGGATCCCTATTTTATCTCCACTGATGATACAAAGGGTGGAGGGTGGCCTGGTTACTACCTGGCAGGGATGAATGTCCTGGCTTCTATGTGATCTTCTTGGACACTACCCTGATGGAAACTGGGGGGACCTTGTCATAGCCTGGTGAAGGTAGAAATGTAGAGTATTCATTAGGGCATTGATGGCCTAGGTGAGGATAAGGCCATACATTTTTCTCTTATGTATGAGTGGATGAATGTGTTAATTGCCTCAAGTTTTTCTGTCTTATTAAGTTGCCATATCCTTGTCCTTTGGCCAGAGAGAGTCAAATGTTGTTTCTCTCTGTGTGTGGATATATATGCACCTATTGTCATTTCTGGGTTTCTGATCTCTTCAGCTCCAAATCTGGGATATATAGAGCCAAAACAAAAATCCAGGAACTTACCACCATGTCATTACTTGGATCCAGAGCTTCTTGTATGGTCTTCCTTCTTCACTCTGCTTTTCAAGGTCTTCTTCTGCATTTTTCAAAAAAAAACCAAAAAACAAAAAACGTCTGGGATTTCTGGCTGCACTTAATGGGATAAATAGGAAGGAAAAAAGGTCTGTTTTATCCTTTTGTAAGTGGAAGTCCCTTGGAAGCATTTTTGTAGACATTTTGATGGCTCTATTTTGATGTCTAAAATGTTAGCATAATAATCAAGGTGGAACTATGAATTTACAAAAAGAAAAAAGAAAAAATCTCTACTAAGTTTATTTCCTGGCAGGGTAGGATTACATGCAAAACCATCTTAAAGAGATAATTGCCTTAGATAGTAGGAGCTTGCAAATAATTGTTGAATGAAAGAATAATTATTAAATGAATTCATTTAACAAATTGGTCTATGTGTTAAATATTCTAGGTACTGAGGGGACCATAAATATGTATGATACAGAAATAATTACCAAGTAATACAGGGCCATTAACAGTGATAAAATAGAAAGATCAGCATAACTATAACATACAAGGTAAAAAGTTGTATTTCATCTCTCAGAGCAAGGCAGTGTCTTGTTCATCTTTGTCTGCTGCTAGTGCCTAATGTAGTACATTAGTCATCACACATGGCTTGCTATGGGAGTTAACAGAGGGAGAGAGATCACATTGAGCTGATGGGAAGTAATCTGTTTTATGTCTTACAAAACTTCTACAGAAGAGGAATTCTTTAACACTTCTAGATACAATATGTTCACATTTCATATTTCTTTATTCTTTATCAAGTTAGAGAATTATTTCTGTAAAATCCTATCTCTACAGATGAACTCAAGTGATTACTGTTCTTGTTTTGGTAGCCACAGAAGAAAGACAAACATCATTCTTTACACATATACTTGCATGTATTTTAAATTAAATGCCTTAAATCATACACTGTCTTGCCCCAACTGTCAACTGCAATAGCCTCATATTCTACCACAGAGAGAGACTGGTAGTCTTTGGGTGAAAGGTCAGTCCCATCACACACAAGCAAAAACAAAATTATTACAATGAGTTAAAAAAAAAAAAGCAACCTGTGGTGACAAGATTTAACATGGCTGTCCTTGAAAAATGAGCATTAATTTTAACCTGATAAATTAAGAAAGGGCTCTGAATTTTGTCAATTTATTATAAAGTCTATGAAGCTGGGGACTCACATAAACAATGACTTTCCACGTACCTTAGGAAATAACTATTCACAAATAGAAAAACGCCTTGACAGAAAGGCAGAGACACAGCTAACAAACTCTCCAGCACTTCACTCTTGGACCAGGGATGCCAGAGGCAAACCAGCAAGAACCCTGATGGAGAGCAAGCAATAATGCTGATGCTACAAACCCTGATGGAGCAAAACTAAGCCATGTTTCATGCAAGGCAAGGGGATTGCTGAGAAAGCAGGAGAGGTCTCTGCTCATAACAGGCAGAGAAAAAAAGACCTCTTTCTGACCTACATTATAAACTCTTAGAGAGCATCAGCTTTGACTTTGTATATTTAATAAGGCAATGTATGCTTAGGGGGCTTCCTAAATAGTGAATATTTGCAAGACTAATAATAATAATAGTAAAATTCTGATTTTCATTCTGTTGGTTTGCTCTTTAACTGAAAAGCTTTTCATGAGTGCCTAGAGCTATAAAATAAGTAGAAAGAGTGGGGTTTGAAGAAGGATGATTTTTCCTTTATACTTAAATTTATATTCACAAACAATTTTCAGTGAAAAATGAGAATAACAATAGCACATTAAAATAGGTTGAATATGTTTATTCTTGTACACTTTATTTTATAGAAATTCACTTTGGTAGTTTCTTATATAGAAAATTAGGCTTAGAACTCTAAACTTAAAACCCCAGCATTTGGAATATTATGGAAGTAATTTTATCTGCCTTAAACTTCGTAGTTGCCACAAATGGAAATATTCAGAGTGCTATATAGTACTCAATATAAACAATAGTCTATATTAACAGAAAATTATCCTATTATGTGGGCTGCAAGATGCACAAAATTTGTTAGACTTTTAAAATTTGTCATTTATTCTTATGACGTATTTTTGAATCTAATGTTATTCTATTCAGAATTAAAATATCATTAAAAATATATAGGTATATGAAACAAAATAACTATTATTATTAGAAACTTAGAAATAATAACAAAAATAACAATTTTTTTGGTTAGGAAGAGAGATTCCTATTGTTAAAACCTATTTAAAATATTATGGGATTGTTTTGTCCTTTTTTTATGAAAAAAACATAGAATAAGTATAGTTTATATTTGTTTCTCTAGGTAATTGAAAAGCTTCACTCCTTGAAGAAAAAAAATTACATCTCTTTAAAAAGGACCTAACATGATAGAGACAATAGTTCATGAGAAAATACAAATCTAAAAATTTGTATTTCCGAATATTTCTTCCCTCAATGCAGTAAAACAAAATAGGATAGAAATAAAAGGACTTGTGTGAGTTAGTTCGAAGGTAAAAAGCCCATGAGAAATATCTTAACAAAATATTTATTTAATTTTCAAAGCAAAGCTAGAAATATAAAAGCTAATAAAATATTGAAAGTATTAAAAATACATGTAAAAGAGCGGCAGCCATTATTTATTGCCATCATCCTGAATGTGATTTCACAGTTTTTCTGACTGTGTGATATACGATTTAGTCAGCTACCTTCGCATGACCAAGTTAAGGTCTGAGAAGTGATAGGTAACCAACTGAGAGTATATAATCAGAGTGATTGCATCTTCTTGACATATTCTAACTTATCAAACATAATTTCAGAAGTTTCCAGGTGAATCTGAAGAACCTTTTGGAAAAAAAAAAAAAAAATCAGTCTATGTGAAGGTTCCAATCCTGCTTAATCCACTAGGTGAAACAATCGTAATATTGGTAGTGCCATCAGTTTCTCCTCACTTTTTCTTATCCAGTGACAAATATGCTCAAAAATCGCAGGAATTCGTTATGCTTGATTTCTTAGATTTTACATCTTTAAGCTCCATTTTCATGTTGCAAATACAAGGAAATACCACTGCAGTAAAGCAAAATGTTTCACAGAACACATTTACTGTTCAAGAAACCACACCATAAAGCAGAAATTTTAAGGCAGTAAAACAATTTGAGACAAACATTCTATTCAACCAAATGGTATGCATCTATTACAGAAAGCTACTCCTAAATTGAATGCCTTGCACAAAGAAGGCACAGCAATAACAAATTGTCGAGCAAAAGGGTGTTTATTTCATACACTTGAAAATGACAAGGTAGAACCAATGGTGTACTGAAAAGTCAGCTCTCTGAGAACAAATGTGGCTCTAATTTGTGATATGTGTAATGTTTGCATGTTTCTGTGGTGTGACTACTGCCCCTGTAGCCATTTCACCCACCAATGTGATGCCACTGAAGACTGAGCTGGGAAGAGAAGTGTAGAATATTCTCTCACAGGCTGGTGCAGGCCAGTACAAGGGGGGCTTCAGTATTCTACTGGCAAAACTCTGACTTGCCTTCGTTGGATTTGTCAAAAGAAAATTATACCACATGATATTATATGTGCTAATTAGCTGAATTGATTTTGATGGAAACTAGAAGTGTTTTTGTTTTTCTTTTTGTTTTTTCTCAACAACTATAACAAAATGTTCCTTTTGGGGGGTAGGATATCTGCAAGATGAAAAGTTGTAAGAATTCCTCCCTAGGAATTCTAATGCTTTTGATAGGAACTAAAAACCAAGGAAGGCCTTGAGGATTTCCTGAAGTTGAAAAAGAAATCTCTTTAACAAAGGGCCACCAACTTCGGAGCCTCGGAGCTGTTAAGCCTGCCTTGAAGAATCCATATTCTTGGCCACTACAAGCTCAAAAATTGAATAGGGAAGCCCTAGGCAAGGCACTCTTATAGCAACATCGTATATTAAGTCTTATAATTTATAAAATCCTTCCAATTCCCCATGATGTTAAACTACTTCTGAAGTCAAGAAATGTAGTGCATCACATAATTTTTAAGAAAAGAAAAAAAAAAAAAACTTGACCAATGGAAAAAACCATTCATTATAGACCTTCTATGGATTAGACCCTGAGCTAGACATTGTCACATGTATTATTTTATATATTTTAATTAATTCATATGCCTTCATTCTTTGTGGGAAAAAAGTAGAATTTCCTCCATTTAACTAAGATTGAATATGGCATCCCACAGGTTATTAAATATATTTTAATAACAACAATAGCAATCACCATCTTCTTCATGAATATTATGTCCTAGGCATTTTCACGTTTGTCATTTTAGGTGACATCTTAAAATTATTTCTATTTTACAGATGAGGCAAATCAGACTATGACTAAGCGAGACTTATGCACAAGGTCAAGAGCCAATGAATTACAGAGGAAGAAATGGAACACGAGTCAGTAATTCTCCAGATATATGCATTGCTTAGCATGTGTTAATTCAGTATTCCATTGTTTATGTGGAATAAACATTCCACAAATGTTTATTGAGCACTCCCATGAGTCAGACACTATTCTTGGCTTTGGAGATATAGCAGAGTACAACACAAATATAAATATCAACCCTCACATACCCATATTTTAGTGGACAGAGACAGTCAATAAGCAAAAAAGTAAAACAAAATAATTTTAAGTAAATATGTTATGTTGAATGGGGGATAAGTTCTACAGAAAAATATGAAGTAAGTAAGGAACAGATAGTGCTTTCACAGGAGCACATTGCAATTTTAAATTATAGTCAGGGAAGGAATCATTATGAAGCTGAGAAAGCTAGGAAGGAGGTGAGAAGCTGAGGCATGCAAACATAGGAGAAAATCTTTTCCAGTAGATGAAGCAAGTGGAGAGGCCCTGAGGTGGAAGCATGATTTATGCATTTGAGGAACACAAAGGACTATAAATTAGCCAGTGCTAGAATTAAGGAGTGAAGTCCTGGAGGCGGGAAGGACTGGAATAGGGTGCTAGATCTCCCTAGCTTCTGTGATGAGTATAGACTGAAGGGAGATGAGAGTGGAAGGGAGAACAATTTGCAGACTATTGCTCTAATCCACGTGGAAGATGATAATTTCTTGGACCATGGTGGTAGAGGTGAAAGTGGTAAGAATTGGTTGGATTTTATATATTTTTTGAGTATATTTAATTTGTGGGATGATTAAAAACCGGATATAAGAAAGAGATTAAGAAGAATTCCAACATGTTTGGTCTGAGTAAATGGAAGCTTTGAAATCCCATTTACTGAGGTAGAGAGATCTAAGGAACGAGAGATTTGGGGTGAAAGATAAGGAGGTGGTTGTTAACTATAGTAAGTTTAAGATGAAGAAGATGCAAAAATAAATAATATCTACCTCAAAGGATAATTAAAAGTTTGGGCTGGGCGCAGTGGTTCACGCCTGTAATCCCAGCACTTTGAGAGGCCAAGGCGGGCAGATCATGATGTCAGAAGATCGAGACCATCCTGGCTAACATGGTGAAACCCCCGTCTCTACTAAAAATATAAAAAATTAGCCAGGTGTGGTGGTGGGTGCCTGTAGTGCCAGCTACTCGGGAGGCTGAGGCAGGAGAATGGCATGAACCTGGGAGGTGGAGCTTGTAGTGAGCCAAGATCTCACCACTGCATTCCAGTCTAGGAGACAGAGAGAGACTCCATCTCAAAAAAAAAAAAAAAGGTTTGAACAAGGTAGTCTATATGAAAGCACTCTATAAATATTGGTTACCTGTTTTCATTCTGTACTTAGTCACTTGATCTAATCCTCCAGAATGAAATTTAGAGATTGCCTGCCGTAGAATTGATGGACTTTGAAACCTGTAGGCAGCTTATTTCACATACAGAGAAGGGGATAGTTTTGTTGTTGTTGTTGTTTTTAATTAGCTTAAAATGTTAGAAGAAACAGATGTGTGGTAGAGTTGCCCAAGAGAGAAGAAAGCATCAATAGAAATCGAGAAGATGGTACAAAACTTGGTTTTACCAAAAGGCACTTTTAAATGTTCATAGAGTTAGAACAGAAACTGAAGAATCTGAGTGCCTGGAAGAGTAATTAACCTGGGAGATGAGCCTTACTGCTCTGGGGGCCCAGATGCTAAAATCAGTTGCAGGATTAAGGAGGGAATGATCCTCCTACCACAGATGCCAGTGCAATGTTGTCAACTGAAGATCTTGAAGGACCATCAGAGGAAGATGACTGTGCCTCAGACCAGCATTCTCAGGGTGCTCATTGCCAAGGGAGACGGTAGCATAGCACCTTGCCAAAGAAGACAGAGTGAGTGAACATTTCCTAAACAATGTGAGATGGGACTGAGATTCCCAGAAATAACTGTGGACAATTTTCATGAATAAAATGAATCTTTGTCTCTGAGTGGGTTAGGAAAGATCTCATCTGGCCAGTCATGAGATCTCATTTCTGCTGCCTAGTTGAAGATGCCACGGGTTATCCCTGTTACATGTTATATACCATAGCCACCTCTTCAAGAAAGCCTGGTATACTAGATGGTGACCTGCCCATGTGGAGGCATTTGGGATATTTATGAGAACATTGACAGTTAAAACCTAGTGCCACTTCTCTATCCTAAGCCTGCTTGTTGTATATCATTTTGAGCCTCTCTTATGGTTTAGGGCTTTAGTTGGTTTTCCTTTACTTTCTGAGATACCATTACCAATGTCTTTGTACTTATATTAACCCTAAGATAGGGTAGTTTTCCCAGCTCAACTTTTACTTGCTTTTCCTGAAAAAGAGGTTTAGATCTCTCACCTGGATCTCCCTTACCCATAAACCATGATCCTTAGGCTGAGTGCCTTAGACTGCTACCATGCAGTCATCTTCATGTACTCCTTTTCCACAATGGGTAGAGATGTATTGGCAGCTGGCCACTGAGGTAGATGTCCAGTGGGAGAAAACCTCCTTGGCTTCATTCACACAACCTAGATGAGCAGAAGGTGTCCAAGGTTGCTCATTGTACTTCACCTGGGGCAGGCCCACCTTAGACCTTAGTTGCCCCAATGTCTGAGAGGCTCATGTTTTGCTGCTCATCTGGGCCAAAGCACACCAGGCATGAGATTGTGCCCTCCTTTTTATGCATCTTCTTTTTATTTATTTTGTTCCTTCTTTCTGAATTGTTTTTTTCCCCATTTCTGCCTATAAAATTTAGGCTCTTCTGACCGGGCGTGGTGGTTCACGCCTGTAATCCCAGCACTTTGAGAGGCGGAGGTGGGTGGATCACGAGGTCAGGAGATTGAGACTATCCTGGCTAACACAGTGAAACCCTGTCACTACTAAAAATACAAAAAAAAAAAAAATTAGCCAGATGTGGTGGCAGGCGCCTATAGTCCCAGCTACTCAGGAGGCTGAGGCAGGAGAATGGTGTGAACCCGCAGAGGTTGCAGTGAGCTGAGACTGTGCACTGCATTCCAGTCTGGGAGACAGAGAGAGACTCCGTCTCAAAAAAAAAAAAAAAAAAATAGGTTCTTCTTCAATTACTGGAGTGAATAGCATCTTTATGTAGCTTTTTCTTCTGATTTTCCCCACTGATTACGAGCATCTTGAGTTGTCACTGTATTTTGGTAGACAGGTCTTGTAGTTTTGTAAACATACTACTATGTATGTGTCTGTCCTATTTGAAGGTGAACTCCTTTAGTGAGGCTTCAACAATAAGCATTACTTAGCTCTCCAAAGCCTGAGGATCTCTAGAGTGGCTGAGAAATTTAATGAGGCCTATAGGCCAGGACCTTGGGATGTATCTGGAAAAGCTTAAGAAAAATCTTCCTGTAGACAACTAGCTTAATTGTAATTGAGATTTAAATTCATTTCAGTAACACACACCCACTTGGAGTACTGGAGGTCAAGGCTGAGAATTCTATCATGGGTGGCCTGGGTGAAACTGGCATAAGAAAGGCCTGGTAAATATTACCTGGCTGTTAAAGTTACTGATTTCCTTTGTTATTTTGCCTAGAGGGATGAGAGTGTTGGGAATCTTTTCGTAAGACTGCCTTAGGCTATGAGGAAAAGTCTGTAAGTCAAAAAGTAAACATGTTAACATGTTTTGTAATTAGCCATGGACCCTGTTTTTGTTTGTTTGTTTGTTTTGTTTTGTTTTGTTTTGTTTTGTTTTAATTTCCTAAACGGAGATCAGGTAAATCTTAAAAAAGGCAATCTAAGTTTTTGCTAGCCAAATATGTAAAAATAAGCCATTTCTTTTTTTCTTTCTTTTTTATTTTTTTACACATAGTGTCTTGCTCTGTTGCCCAGTCAGGAGAACAATGGCGCTATCATAGCTTATTGTAATTTCAAATCCCTGGACTCAAGCAACAACCCCCACCACCCGCCTCAGCTTCCAAAGTAGCTGAGACTACAGGCATGCACCACTATGTCTGGCTAATTTTTTTTTTTTTTTCTTATTTTTTGAAGAAATAAGACGCACTATGTTTCCCATGCTGATCTCTAACTCTCGGGCTCAAGGGATCTTCCTGCCTTGAACTTCCAAAGTGTTAGGATTATAGGTGTGAGCCACTGTCCCCAGCCAAGCATTTATTTCTAAAGTAAATTATGTCTAAATGTTAGTACGAACATCTTAGTTGTAGTCGTCAGACTTATCAGAAAGTAGCATTTTACTGCACATGTGTGGCGCTTGCTAGTAAAATTCAAATATTTGATTCTGGTAGTTTTTTGTAGATCATTTGAGGAAATAATGTTTATTTAATGAAATCTGTAAACCCTAAAACCAACTTCCTTTCATCTGTAACAAACTTAAAGATTATTTGACATATATATCATATGTGTGTGTGTGTGTGTACATATATATATAAAATGAGGTTACAATATCTTTAACTGTGAAAAGCCAAGCTTCTTTAAGCATACTAGCATAAACACCAATTTGTGATCTTAGTTTGGAGCCTAAGAATTAGGAATCATTATTGAAAGAACCACTTAGTTTATACTGTTTTCCAACAGTTTTCCATCCTTTATTAGTCAGTCTTTTATGCTGAAATATTTAACCTCACACTAACACTTCCATTGACCCTTAAATAAAAAGAAAAACAACCCTGGAAGCTAATTGTGAGAAATACATCTTCCAAATGTGACTATGACCTGTCAATATACCCTGCCCACTATTTTATGCATAACATAAGAGAAGGATGTACATTTACAAGTGTCATTGTTTATCAAACTTTTTACTCATTTTATTTAGTCTATAAGTTTTCAATTCGGGAATTCATTTTTACATATATGTATTTCATTTTTATAATTTCATTGATTTTTTGCCTACAAAGTACATAAAATACAAATCAAACATTATAAAGTATAAATATAAAAATAAAATTTGTCTATAACTCAATTTCCCTAAAATAATGTACATTATTGGACTATTTCTGTTAGATATTCTCATTCCCATTTTGTAGCAGAGGTAACTGGAACTTAGAAATATAACTTGGGGCTCGGCACGGTGGCTCACCTCTGCAATCCCAGCACTTTGGGAGGCTGAGGCGGATGGGATCACCTAAGGTCAGGAGTTCGAGACCAGCCTGGCCAACATGGTGAAACCCTGTCTCTACTAAAAATACAAAAATTAGCCAGGCGTGGTGCTGGGCCCCTATAATCCCAGCTACTAGGGAGGCTGAGACAGGAGAATCATTTGAACCCAGGAGGAGCAGGTTGCAGTGAGCCGAGATCACATGACTATACTCCAGCCTGGGCAATAGAGTGAGACTCTGTCCTCCCCTCCACCAAAAAAAAAATAACTAACTAACTAACTAAATAAATAAATATAACTCGACTGAGCTAAGATTTAAATCAAGGCCTGTTATTGCAAAGCCCATGTCAGGGGTGTGTGTGTGTGTGTGTGTGTGTGTGTGTGTGTGTGTGTGTACATATATATTTCTATTTCTTCATATTCTGTGAACAAAGATGACTTCTCTCTTTGAACTTGATAGTGTTCTATGGACCCTCCCTGAACCAGTATTCATTTGTTGAGCCACATATTTATACTACCACTTACTAAATAATAAGTGTTAGTAAAACTTAGAAAAATAAAGGATGTAGGAAGAGGAAAAAGGACATAAAATGGTTAAGAAAAAGCCCCAAAGTAGCCTTGGCAAAGATAAAGGGATTGCATTTTAATTAGGGAAGAAGGAGCTGAGTTTGGATTAAAACAAATTCCCATTCTAAAGTCTGTGCTTTTATCTGCTGCACAACATTTGTTACCTTTGATGAGCTTGTTTATTTGATGTTTCCCTGAAGGTTTTTATTGCTAAAGTATCTTCATTGCTCAGACCCTCCAGAACCACCACCCACAGTAGAGAGAAACCAACCAGCACTTACTAAGTGCCACATACTGTCTTGGTCATTGGATTCAAAGATAAACAAGATGAAACACCTGACTTTGTGATGCTTGAGTCCAGTAATGGGAAGCCCTCCATGCCACTTCTCTGTGAGGTTTTGCAAGAGCTCCCTAAGATTACATAAGTGTTATAGTTTCTCTGTACAGTATTTAAAGCTACATTTAAAATGCAGAGTGTCTTCTCATCTATGTCCCCACTTTCTTGTTTCATTTTTGAATTGCTTTCATCTTCGTTCCACACAGCTTGAGTTAATTCTGGTATCTCCAAAATACAGATATTCAAAAGCCAATCGAAAGTGAAGCATGGAGGGTGTCAGGGAATCACATCATCAGTCTACTTCCTTCTTGAGCCCAGCAACTTTTCAGAAGCTTTGATCGAGTTCCCTGAATTACCATCCTGTTCTCTGAATCTTTCTGCGTGTAAGCTTTTTGAGGTGTTCTTTAGGTCAGTTCAAGGATATGTCTCCAGTCCCAAAGATCACACAAAATATTTACTTTTGAGTCTGGGCCAGCTTTTTCAAAACAAATACCGAATTTTGAATTCAGCCTTCAATCCACAGCTGTATTTTTGTTGAACACAATCCAATTAACAAGTATTTTTTAGGGCCATAAGGTGATAGGACCAGGAAAGTAATTCAAATCCGTAGTTCTGAAGTACAGATCTAGCACTGCTACCTACTAAACACATAGCCTTGGCCAAGTCACGTAGCCTCTCTGAACTGCAGTTTTCCCTTTGATAAAATGGTGGGGGTTTTTGTTTGTTTGTTTGTTTGTTT
>NW_012101343.1:1580013-1609274 GCF_000951045.1 Mandrillus leucophaeus
GTTAGCCAGGATGGTCTCGATCTCCTGACCTCGTGATTCGCCCGTCTCGGCCTCCCAAAGTGCTGGGATGACAGGCTTGAGCCACCGCCCCCGGCCTAAAATGGTGTTAATAATATCTGCTTCAAGTGAATGTCATAGCATTAAAGAAATGATATACGGTAAGGATGCTTCATTGACAGTTTTAAGTACTAGTTATGAATTATAATAATTGTACTGTCAATTGTAATAATATCTGCCATTAAGACCATTACAGAGCTGCTAAAACTCAAATAAATATAGTGGGACAAATATGGCTTACATGCATGATTTGTAAACAATAGAAGACAAATACGGCCAAATGCTTATATACTAATTAAACTACTTTAGATCTCAGATAAGATTTCCAGAGTGCTATTCCAAGCAACATTGTTTTCTAATTCAACTTTGTCAATGCTATGTTAGTATAGTCTTAACATAATACTCAGGCAACCTATCATGTGTCAGGATGGAGTGAAAAGAAATGAAGAAAAATGGTCCACAAACTTTCTGAAGCCTCCCACATACAAATAATTGGATGAAGTATTAGGGGAAACAGCAACAGAGTCAGAGTTCCCAGGTTAAAGCAATTGCCTGTCCTATTTTGCAGCCATATGTCTGTTACAATATTGAGCTGTCACATATTGAGACTGTCAGTGTGACATCTTCATCAGTTGAAAGTGACTCTGGCCCCAAACATATCTGGCAATTACTGGGGCACCACCCTCACCCTATCCTCCATCTCCCTGGCATCTTAAGAGAATGTGCTTGCCATGCCAGACACATCTCCAGTGTGATTTAACTTTTGTGGGCATCAGCCAACACTCAGCACACATAAAAAACCCAATCAGCTTCATCCCCATTTTTAACTGTGATAAGAGTCCAGAAAAGAGCATCAGATAGGCAGAAGAGATTCCAGCTCATTTCTGAGGGTGAAAGCCAAAAGTGGGTTTCTCTCTACAGTGGAAGTGCACATCAGACATTCAGGAGATGGATTAGGAAAGTCAGAAAACTCTCCCACTATTCTCTAAAGGAAGCAGTAAGTTTCTTTCTCTCCTTTTAAAAGGGCTAACTTTAATTTTTTTATATCATTATTTCACACTGAAAAATTACTCACAGAAATAAAATTTCTTTTACATTTCTCTGTTTAAGATGCACAGAAACTGTGCCCCAGAGACAATGAGTATATTCACGAGAGGGCTATGAACATATAAAGTACATTTCATATCCTAAAGCTCTCTCTGTCTTACAAAGTGAAATCTATGGGGAGGGGTTGGGCACGTTAAGATTACTAATGCCTTGGTCATTATAGTCAGAATTCACTTTAAATTTTGGAAAGCAAGCAACCAAAGTACTAAACTTGGTTGTGTTTTGGTGAGACTCAGAGTTAAAGGATCTGCTGACAATTGAATGATACTGAGATGTTATTATGCAGCATCTCTGCAGTCAGAATCCCAGCTTAACCACTTTTGAGTTGTGTAAACTCAGATAATTTATTTAACCTTTCTGAGACTCAGTATTATGAATTACCAAATAGTGATAATGAGAGAACATGTTTTATATGGCATTTTTCCTATTGTGTAAAGTAACTCAAAATGTGCTGCATAGTATGCTCATTGGCTAGTGGCCAAAGTGGTAGTAGTGGTAGCCTGACAAAAAAAAAAAAAAGAAGAAGAAGAAGAAGAAAGCAAGTAATAAAAGCGAGGGACTGTATTAAAGTTCTGCATCTTTACACTATATCTGGTCTTTGTGTATTGTCATACTTTTTCCCACTGTGATTCTTGTACTTGTCCTGTTTTGAATAATGTTCTCGAGATTTTTCTCAAAGATGGTTTCAGTTTTGTTCATGTATAGGGACATTCATAATAAGAACTCATTGGAAAATTCACAAAGTCTACAACTGAGGTTAAAAGCATATAATAAAGCCTTGCTTCAAAATAATTATTTTATTTATGATATTAGAGTTTATTTATTTTAGAGATTATTTCTTAGAGATTTAGAGATTAATTATTTATGATATTAGAGATTTTAGTATTGAGAGAACATTTTAGAGAAAACATAATTTGGTATCTGAAATATTATCATCAAATATATTAACCACATTTAAAATATGCTCTGTATCTGTATCTATCTGTATGTCCCTGTATATTCTAAATATAGATTCTTTGTCTATGTAGAAAGATATACATTTTTGTATAAAATAGACTTAAAGGCAAATGATGTCATAATATTAACGTCTATCATTTAAAATGCTGTGAGCAGTGGATGATATGAAATGACAGAGAATAAATCAGCAAGGTCAATACCATTTCATTTTGCATGTGGATGGGAAATCTACATTCTATCAAGTACCCATACTCAGTGTTCTTAATCAAAACTATGGTGACACAGGTGAGAGACTTAAGTAACTGTGCATGACTTAGAGTGAATCCATTCTTGTCAGCAGAAAGTGCATTTTCTGAAGCACATGTCCTAGTGTGATTAGCATTCTCTTTATGAAATTTACTTCAACATATAGAAACATGCTTTAGTTTGGGAAACAAAGACTTAAAATTAGGTAGAGTAAGGGTGAGATATACCTAGATTTGAGAAAGCTACATTGTAGAAAAAATCCAATTGGACAATTATAATACAATTTTTCAAGGGCATGAGAATCTTGCTCTGTAAACAAATGGTTGTGATGATTACAAAATAGCCCAGTAAGCCTTTTAAAATAATGTTAGCAAGAAAGGGGAATAGCTACCAAAAACAATTTATTTTTAATAGGGTGTGTGGTTGATTGCCAATAACAACATTTCAACAAATCGAATATTAGTATCAACAGCCTTAAAACTGATTTTATACTATCTTATAAGAGCCAATTTTTATATTTTTATCTTCTACACTTCATACAAAATAACAAACATGTTCTAATGGCAACTTGATAAGTAATATATTGTGAATTAGTCAAATGTTTAAGATGAAACTTCAATTTTTGTTTTTTTGTTTGTTTGTTTATATTTTTACCCCAAGAGGCAAACATTGGTTTAGTTAATGAGTAAAATCAAAATAGAATCTTACATCCACAACTGAGAAAATACATGGCTTTCTCCTTCATATTAAGCATAATTATATAAGAAAATCAATCAATGTACTAATTGAAGACTTAAAGGCTCCAATTCTATCAGACTAGATGAAAACATATCAAATTATTCCAAGGATTTTTCAACTGTTTATAAGAACTAGATTTATTTTCGTTATTAAAAATCTGGAAAGTGGCAATAGAAGCACATTGACATTGCAAACACTTCTGAAATTGTCAAGTCCATTTCCTGTTGTTTTCTTCGTGGTGTTAGATCTTAAATGTGTTGCCTAAATGTGACCTCAACTCTTGATAATTTACAAAGCACATTCACACACATTGACTAGCAGTACCTCTGAGAGAGTATTGCACATTAGAAAAAAAAAATGCTAAGATTAAGCTGTTTTGCCCTGGGTCTCATACTCTAAAAGATGATGAATTAGGTTTTAATCTCTGATCATTGGACTCTATATCCTATGATCTTTTTAATATCACATAGTACCTTTTATGTGGTTATAATAAAATTAGTCCTTCATAGAAAATAACTATTTCCATTTTAAAATCTTACCTTTTCTAGACAGCTATATCCTTTCAAGTGGCATGTCCCTTAGCAGACTTGATGCTCAAATCAACTTAGATAATCTTGAAACCCCAATGTAAGGAAATTACAATTCAGTGGGGAGCCAAATTGCTCCAAAAAACCAACATAGGACATCATTACAATATTATGTGACTCTTTCACCAATGCTGTTTATCTGACATGAAATAGAGCTGGAGCCTTTCTATAGAAGGAGTAACACTTGATGGACGTTAAAATCTGGAAAGAAGTTAAAATTTAGAGAAATATTTCTTCACGCTTGAGTTTCTCAGCATCTAAGTGCTCAAATGGAAGAGTAGAGGAAGATAAGAAATTGTATTCTGTTGTCTATCTGTTATCCTCAGGGATGCAATCACAGGCTGTCTCTAATCAATCATATACATTAAAGGTGCAAACTCTTCTCTATGTGCCATCTGGAAGAAGACATTAGTATCAGAGTGCAGCTACTTGTCCAGGCAAATGTAGCTCACGAAGTATTTTTTCCTCTGAGCATCTTAGTCAGAATTTTATTCCCTAAATACAAAGTCCCTTAAAAATTGTATTTTACAAGAATAAGACATACTTAAGGCTCACTTTCTTCCAAAGTCAGACTCTCATTTGTACAATGCTTGATAAATGCATACTAAAGACATTCAACTGTAGATTCCCATACTTTCCAACTCTGAAAATCATAATCTATGTTTCAACATTCGCTATTTCCTCTGCCTCTTTTAATTAATGATGACTGACTTTTATTCTCTCTCTCTCTCTAATGGGAAACACAATTTGCTTTTGAAGGGAAATATTTGTGGATAGTCATGTTGTTGTGTTATCTTAATAATTTCCCTTAGTGTAAAATGTAACCCTAAATGAAAATGTCTACATTTGCTTATCAATTTGCAGACCCATCCAAGTGCATGACCCACACCACCAACGAAAAAAACAAACAAACAAACAAAAACAAAAACAGCATAGTTGATAGCTTTTAAAAAAGGGAATCCTGAATTATATGGAAGTGGGAAAAAATGATTAAGAATAAGAACTTTAAGTGGTAGCAAAGCTAGGAGCCTTAAATGAAAGCAGAGAAAGTAGGAAAAATCATTGTTGTTACGTAAAGAGGAGAAGATATTTGGATTATCATTTGCAAATTGAGGGAATGTGTCATCATGCTGATGTGGCACTGAGATGGAGAGCCGCTGTGCTGGGTCAGGGTACAAGGAATATTTATCTGAGGAGACTTAGATGGAAAGTGATCCAAAATTGCAGTCATTTGAACAAAATCACTTCTGCAAATAACTAAAGTAGAAACCAAGAGAATTGATGTATATAGATCTGGATAATGGATAGTAGGACTATTTGTGGAGCTCAACAAGAACTGAACAAAGGTTTTAGGACCCAGACGTTAATGATGTACAAGTCTTGGAGCTTCCTTCTCACACAATGCTGGGTGCCTAGTGCAGACAGTGGAAAACAACATAAGGAGATTGCATAGTGCTTGGCAAAAGAGGAGACATTTGTTCATCCATTCATTTGTAAATGTTTATTGAAAGTCTGTGCTATGTGAAGCACATTTATAGGTACTAGGAACATACTGGTCAAAAAAAGTTCTCATGGAACTTTTGAATAAGTGGAGACAGCAATATATTTGACAAATCAATGAAACACATAGCATTTTGCTACCAATAAGAGCTTTTTTGAAAAAAGCAGGAAAAAGGGCAATAAGGGTCTTGGGGTTGAATTTTAGCTAGTATGGCTAGGAAAATTATCCCTGAGAAAATGGTATTTGAGTAAAGAAAGAGAAATGTAAGGGAACAAATAATCAAGATGTTTGGGAAATGAGTATTCCAGCAGAGGAAAGAACAATTTCGAGGGAGAGAAGGGGACTACTGTGTTTGAAGCACAATGAGCAAAGACGGTTGCATCAGAAGATGAGTTCAGAGAAAATATGGGGGTAGGAAAGGGTAGAGAGGTGAGGAGACCATGTTGGGCCTTGTACTCTATTGACAAGGACTTATCACTTTTATTCTGAGTGAAAAATAAAGGCATTGGGAAATTTTGAGCAGAGGACAGACACAATTCAACCTATCATTTAATAGTATCATGTTGGCTGCTTTTTTTGAGATTAGATTTGGTGAGAGGAAGAGGAAGAAGGTCTCCTAAGAAAGATCATCCAGCAGAATATTGAAGTAATCTGCATAAGAAAGAAGAGGAGTTTGGGAAAGGTTTGTTATAGTGGAAGTGATGACAGCAATCCTATTTTTGATAATTTTTGAAGGTAAATAAAGAAGAAAAAATTTTTTGCTCAGTGACTTTACCTTTCTGGAATATAATGGACAAGGACATTTGGGAAAAAATAAGAAATTTTATAAGAGTAGGTTTGATGGTATTCAGTGGCTCAAAATGTTATAGAATACTTTGAAAGAATATACTTGATATGGTTAGGCTGTGTCCCCACCCAAATTTCATCTTGAATTGTCACTACCATGATCCCCATGTGTCCTAGGAGAGACCCTTTGGGAGATAAGTGAATCATGGGAGCAGGTTTTCCCCATGCTGTTCTCCTGATAGTGAATAAGTCTCACGAGAGTCAATGGTTTTAAAAGGGGAGTTCCCCTGCACACACTCTCTTGCCTGTCTACATGTAAAACGTGCCTTTGCTCCTCTTTCGCCTTCCGTCATGATAGCGAGGCCTCCCTAGCCATGTGGAACTGTGAGTTCATTAAACATCTGTTTCTTTGTAAATTACCCAGTCTTGGGTACTTCTTACAGCAGCATGAGAGCAGACTAATACAATATTATAGCAAAGTTTCACAATAGTTACTTTAATTAGAATTGAGTATAACATAGTGATTAAGAACATGGACTGTATAGATCAACATATGTTGGTTAAAATCTTAGCTATGGCAATTATTAGCCATGTGACCTTGAGTACCTTACTTAAAATGTTTCTTTGTCATATCTGCAAAAGAAGGCAATAATATTAATACTATAGTATTATTCTGAATACTATATGATCTTAGTTTCTTATTGTAATATTTGAACTCTGATGAATGCTGATTAAACATTATTTCTATTACACTTACTATAATCATTACTGTTTATTCCTTTGAGTTTACTATGGCCTCAGAAACTTGTTGATTTTGCTAGTAATAAATGACCTTAAAGGTCTTATTTTAAAATAGGAAAACACTAGACTTGAAGTTAAAATCTAAATTCAAATGTGGTAGTCATTTATCCAGACTTATGGTTTACTGATACTAAGGCCCAATTAGATCTTACATCTTCAATTCAGTGTTTTTTTCTATTATGCTATAATTGTAAAGTAACACAGGTTGTACTATACCCTACAAGATTCCAAAGACTTACATAACTTGTTATAAGACTACCAGCCAAGTGTATGTGCCACTAGTTGTGCATCTTTCGGACTGACAAAAGCAATCAGCCTCACTTTTTGGAAGAGCTTGGTTTTTGTGAATCAGGTTGGCTCATCTTCAGAGAGCCATGCAGGAGACTCAGAAACTTTCAAATGAAAAACCATTTGGGACACATTAAGATTGACTTGGTATCTATCAATGAATTCTAACATTACTAGAGTAATTTACTGGGACAGGATTCTGAGAATAGTGGTCATTGCCACATCTGGGAATTTTCCTTTGACCACAGGCTGCTACAGAAAATCACCTTATTCCTCATCTGATTTTTAATTCAGGTGGAAATAGTAATGGGGGCAAAATGAACTAAAGACTATTTTAAGCATATGCATGGAAGCAACTTCTTAACGAAGTTTTATAATTTTCTACATCACTAAATTAATCTAAGGTCAAAAAAACATATCTTATAATGATTGCAGGATAGGATATTGAAATGTCCATGATCATAGAATGTGCTTCTAACTTTTTGCTCCAGGGTGGAACACACTGACCAAACAGAATAGGCCAACTCTTTCCCAGGTACTCTCTATTTTTCAATGAATGAGCTTACATTTGAATATGCAAGTGGCTTTTGACATACTGAAATGCAGAAAAACAAAATGTCTTGTCTACCAGAAGTTCTCTATACACACACATGCACACACAGGCAGATTTTTGAAAACAAAAATGAATTTTTGCTTTCATGAAATTATTTACTATTTTGAAGCATTGTTTTAATTTGTGAGTTTTTATAATGTAGAGGGTTTATAATAAATTATTTTAACTCATTCTGTTGAGATAAGGACCAAATTCCAAAGCTATTGTTGGAAAACAGAATCTCTTAAGGAAATGCATTCTCATGTTTTCCCTGTGCAGTATTTCCAGGGAAGAAGTGAGCTACTGTCAAGAGATAACATTTGTATGTTATTCATGCTCAGCGTGTCATCCAGCAGCCAGGACACTGTTGGAACAAGTTGGCACCTTAGTAAGTTTTGTGCATATATAGCATTCAATTAGCAGAAGAAATTAATTTTGCTAGTCAGAAATAAATCCTTTATGCTTGGAATTACTGTGAATAAAGCTTGTGAACTCTAATGTAATATTACTTTCTAGATCCTACTAGTTACTTTAGGCCTTCCAAACTTATACTGTAATCTAAATTGCTGTCAAGAAAATGAGTATGAACCAAAAAAATATTTTCATATCTGGATAAGTAAGCAAATAAAATTAGGTCAAAGAGATTCCCCTGTTGCTAGAATGGCATCAAGACAATCTTTAGAACTTAAAATAGCAGCAGATAATTATATACCTCAATATTTCCTAAACTGTTTTCTCCTATAACTCTTTTTAATGAAATTTCAGTATTTTTTTTAAAGTTTTTTGAGGTTAAATAAATAATGCAGCTTAAAGATGAACATATCAATATATTCTTTCAGCTGAAAATGACTTAGTGATCATTTTTTCCAACTCATTTTACAAATGAAAAAAACAGAGATTTGACTCTTGTTAGCTAGCTAACAAGACCCTGGCAAATCTTGGTAAATTCTAATATACAACATAGAACTCCTGTAGTCATATGATGCCACAAAATAAATGTATAAGTAAACGTCTTTCCAGTGAACTTAAAATCTTCCCACTATTTTTTAAATTTGAATAAAAATAATAATAAATCATGTATGTGTAGATACATTTTAATGTTAGTTTAATGGGTAGATCTTCCCAAAGAAAATTTATTATTATTGTTACCTGATTATTAAAATAATTGCTAAAAATAGACACTGTTAAGATTTTACCAGCTATATACTACGTTAACCTCATTCCAAGTGTTCTATGATATAGAGAGTATGTTTATCCCATTTTACAAATAGGAAAATATTCAAAGTCTCATATTTAGAAAACAGTGGAGCTGAGGCTCAAACTCAATGCTCTTTTCCACTCTGTACTGCTTCCTTCTTTAGCAAAAAGTTTAAACAATATAATATTAAGTTAATTCATTAAGATTGTCTTCTAAAGTATGGTTTTAGAAACTGAAATGTGCATTACACTGGGTAGAATAAAACATCTCCTCTAAGCTCAGAAACTTCCCAGAAACACAAAGGTAGAATGTGGCCTGACTCTCACACTCATCTTTCTCAGTCAGTTTTCTTTCACAGCCAAGGGACAAATTGAATTGTTCTAGATATGCAGGGTATTTTGAGGCAGAAGACAAAAGCCTAGATTCATGGGAACTGGTTTTATGTCAGATCTTGTGATTCCCTGTAGAATCCTTGGTATGAAAATTCATTCCTATGCTTTAAGTTCACATCCACTGTCATTAAAATTATTAATTTTGTTTTATTTGCTTACATACAGCCATTGTCAGGTAAAGCTTTTCAATATTAGGTGATTTTACAGTATAAATTTGGATTTGAAAAATATAAAAATACAATCCAAAGTATGCATATAAAAATGCTTGAAATCATAAGAAATTTGTTTAATGTGTGACAAAGATGTTGACATTTCGATTATGGCAAAGTAGAAAGACCACTGGTTTGGAAATCCTGAGAGATTGGTTTCAGTTACTTTGTCATTAAAAACTGGAATGGACTTGGATAAAGTCATCTACACATCCTTAGTCTCATGGTCTCTAAGAGCTTAGATTCTTGAATGAGACTGCCTGGATTCAAATCCCAGCTCTCCATTCCAGTTGTGTGGCCTGGGGCAAAGTCTTTAACTTCTCTGTTTTTCTGGATCATTATCAGAATAATAGAAGTAAATGGAGTACCTATATCACAAAGTTGTTATATTGGTTAAGTGAGTTAATACATCAGAATCTCTGAGATAAAACAACAATACCTGGCAGATATTAAGTACCAAATAAATGTTATACTTATTTTATATCCAGTCAATTACTTTAATTGAACACATACTATGTACTAGACACTGAGCAAAGGGCTGAGGATAGTAAAAAAGAGTTAGACAAGGTTCCATCCCTCCTGCATCTTGAAATTTAGTATCTAACATGTAAACAGATAAAGTCATCATTGCCTCACCTGTGAAACAAACATTGCTAAAAGCATCTCATGATACAGACATAGTTAGGCAAAAAAAGCAACTTGCCTTTATGATTCTAAACAGATTTTTATAACAGTATAGGGTTTTAACTGATGAAGGGTGAGCAATGGGAAGAAAGATTTTAGGTGAATACTGAATAAACAGCAGATGCCAATTCATGGAGTATAAAGGTGTGTGGTGTGTCTAGGCAACCAGAAATAGTTGGTATTGCTGGTAGAAGGGAACTGGTGAATGGTAAAGTTAAGTTAGAGATGTAGACAAGGGCCAGAAACAAGTAGACTTTAGGTTCTAAAAATGTTCCCAATATTTTCAGGAAAAAAAAAAAAGAACCATTAAAGGGATTTAAATAGAATAAATGATCAGATGTGTGTATTAAGAAGCTCACTCTTGGTGCACTGATTTCCTATACAGATGAAGAAAACAAGGAAAACAGCAGACTGTCTAAGACGATGTTTTGATTTATAATAGAGAGATGAAAAGGATAGCTGAAAGAAGAGATAAAAAAGAAAGATGTGAGAATTATAGCCTCAGTTTACTTGATTAAATTTGGTGGTATATGCACTCTCCAGCCCTTACTCCCCTCATCAGAAAAAAAACAAGCCTGGAGGCCTGTAGAGCACAGGAAGTGAAAGAAGTTTCCTTCTAGACACTGGATTCTCTTAAAGACAGCTGTGAATTGAGGATAAATATTATTGCTCCATATCCTCATACGTTTACAGTGCAAAGTCGCAGATATTATTGTACTTTCCCTACTAATGAAAAAAGTTACTCAGCGTTAGGATTCTTACATGCAAACATTAGTGACTGCAAAGGTGTTTGCTAAATGATCAGTGCATAATAGAAAATGGCAATATCATTGTCTTTTAAATACACATTTTTAACCTCACACATAAGTAGCAGCTTGAATGGGACTGCTGTGATACTGAATTCCTTTTAGTCTAGAGTAAGCAACAAAAATTATTCACACTTCATCATTTTATTTGTAGCTCTAACATATTATTTCATATTCCACAATAAAGGTCAGTTTTGAATGAAAGGTTTATTTTTATTACATATTCTTTCTCAATGATCCCAATATAATACCAACTGAATCAAAGAAATTCAGGGAGCTATCTGGGGTCTTCAAATGCTTTCTGGTCTACCTCCTTCCAGTTGCAGAAGAGAAATTTATGCCTCAGGGAGGTTTAGTGATTTGTTTAAGGCTGTTGAGCAGAAAGAAAGCATAAGAGAGCGCAAGACTCCTTGTTCTCTTGTTTTTGTTCATACACCAGATTCTGATTTTTTATTTATTCTAGTCTCTTATAGCTAGTCAATTTCATATTTTTACTTAAACATATAATGGGATGGAAAGCATAGGAGAGGTCACATAGAAAAACACTTCTCATTATCTTCTAATGCAGAAGCAGATTGCAGGGGTTAGAAGACTTTTTCTGCAGCTCAACCAGGAAGACCACACTGCTAAACAGAATCAGTTCAGCTCTCAGCTTGGCTCATTCTTTTTTTTTTTTTTCTAGGTAGTTTTTTCTTTTAAACTTCAATTTTTCACATCTGAAGATGCTACATATGTAACAAACTTTTGCATTTGTTGGCTAACACACTCAACAGTACGGTTTTGAATAAAATGTAAAACACCTGCAATGAATAATAACCACCAACAAAGCGCACTGTCTAAAGAATTGAATAACATAGCTTGACAGTCCCTGTGCATTCTCCAGTACTTCACCCTGCAACACCGAGAAAATGTGTGGAAGAAGCCAAGTTAAATAAAGAGTTACTGAATTATCATGGGATGTTGAAATTTCCTATCCTGAGAAATGTACATTTCTGTTTAGCAGCTTGGAGGGAACAAAAACAAAAACATACCAAGAGGGACTAACTTGGACAATGGGTCATAAACACTAAGGAAGCTGCATTAGGAGAAGGAAAAAATTGATCTACAGGATTTAGGGAAAAATCTATTAAATTAGAAGAAAATAGCCAGAGGTTGAGTGAAACACCGCTAGTGATGTGCATTCATACATTTCCTAATGTTCTAGGGATAGAAAAGCTACTGAGGGTAGGTTCCTAGAGCAGTCAATTGACAAGGAAAATGAGTATCCATTCAGTCCTCTTTAATTTTTTTTAGTTTTTGTGGATATATAATAGGTGTATATATTTATAGGGTGCATGAATGTTTTGGTACAGGCAATGTGAAATAAGCATGAACATTCTTCATCAATAACATCATGAAGAATGGGATAGCCATCCCCTCAAGCATTTATCCTCTGATTTACAAATAATCCAATTGCATTAAGTTATTTAAAAATATACAATAAAGTTATTATTGACTATAATCACCCTATTGTACTGTAAAATAGTAGGTCTGATTCATTCTTTATATTTTTGTTGTACCCATTAACCATCTCCACCTCTCCCCAACACCTGCTTCTAGTAACCATGCTTCTACTCTCTGAGTTCATGAGTTCAATTGTTTTGAATTTTAGATCCCACAAATAAGTAAGAACATGAGATGTTTGTCTTTCTGTGCCTAGTTTATTTCGCTTAAGTCTTAATTGGAAAGAGTGCAGTGATCTAATAAAGATATTGACCCTGGACCTTGGAGTGGGGACTGATGACATTCAATCTCTATATTTATGACCCTAATTATGATCCAGTTGACCCATTTATAGATGTGCAAATAGACATCCCAAAATGCCACCTGCTTTTCTAAATTTATGCAGCCGTTCAGTGGCACATCCTGACTTGAAAGACCAGAAGTGTAGTTTTTCCCTGTGGAAGTGAGATGGACTTACAACCCAAAATTGATTCAGATTTCAAGGCTGATGAAGTCATACCTGCACTAGGAGGAAATAATAAAAATTATTGCTCACGTAGTGAGGCTTTCTAGGGATAGCATGGCAGGCTCGTGAGCAGCTCCAAAAATGGCTTGAGAGAACAAAGAAGATGTCTCTGGCTTCAGACTTTATTGTGTTAGGTAATGGGGCTAGGGTAAGCTTTCCCTTGCACCATCAAAGTATTGCACGATTGCATAGTGTATTAGTTTTTGGGGGGTGCTGTAAAAATTACCATAAACCAGGTGACTTAAAACAGAAACATTTTATTTCATAAATCTGGAGTCTAGAAGTCTGCAGTCACAGTGTCAGTGCCATTGGTTCATTATAGAGACTCCGAGAGAAAATTACATCCCAAGCCTTTCTCCTAGTTTCTGCTGGTGGTTGCCAGCAATCTTGGTCATTTCTTGGGTAGTACCTTCATCACTCCAATCTCTGCCTCCATCATCATATGGCTGTCTTCCCTGAGTGCTCTTGTGTGTCCTCTTCTCTACTTAGAAAGACATCAGTCATATTGGATTAAAAGCCCACCCTAATCTTATATGACCTCATTTTAATTTAGCTGATTACATCTTCAGAGTCACTATTTCCAAATAAGGTCACATTCTGAGGTTCTAAATAGATATGAATTTTGAATAGGACACTATCCAACCTAATTCACATGGTTCAAACTTCCTGATGGTGCCAGAGAAGGGAATTCACAGGCTTTGTTACTTACTTTTTCAGATGTAGGGCAAGAAGGAAAAAGGGAGAGGTGGAAATTTGGAAGCTTTCAGCACTCAGATATCAAATATATAGTCAGAGTCCTCATTTCAAAAAGTCTCTTGCTTCCTCAGTAAGTTACACTCTTCACTTAGTCAACCAGGTAGGTCAACACTAACATTTATCTTTCAAATTTGGTCACTTATAACTGTGAAAAGGAGATGCTAAAATGATTAAAGATGTTGACACATCTACAAAAGCTGTATTCCATTTTGTCCTAGGCATGTATGATTATACATTCAGTCTGTCCAATAATAAAGAATACCAAATTCAGAAATATCAAAATATTTTCAGAAAAATAGATTGCATAATTTAAGGAATTATTTCTCTATGGTACTGGAAATCTGATGAGGAGAGAGGTGAGCATAGGAATGGCAGAAACAAAGCTGGACCCATGGGAAGAGACTTGGGATAGTAAGAAAGAATGCAATTATAAGAATTGGAATTTGAAGTAAGGAACTAGGCTCAGAAATGTGCCCAAATCCATTTAATTCAACCTAGGCAATAATTTACTCTACAGCTAGAAGCAATGTTGATTTGATGGTAAGTTCTTTGACTAGGAAAATAGAGTAAATTTGAAAAAGTTTCAGATCTTAGGACAACTAGGAAACAATGAGGACTTTAGGGATATGGAATTCTTGAGACCTAAACCTCCTTTATACAACAAGTGTTTTGTAAACCTTCCTTCTTTGCTACCTTAAAATAAAATGCATGCTATTTACCTCATGCATACAGTAATAATTAGAAATAAATATAGCTATCTAAGTGTAATAAAAGGAGAAATAAAAGGAAAGCGATTTCTAAAACTGCATATTGTTATGTAACTAGATAAACTCCTCTGCGGTAGAAAACATAATAGAGTACTCAGATGTCTTCACCTAGATGTGAATGAGACAACTGCAAATGAAGTCCATGGTAATGGGGACCTAAAAATGAGTGAAGTGGCCATCTAGTCATGTAACTTTCTGAAATGAAGACCAGCTATTGGTGAAGATCTGAACAAAATAAAATACGATACTCTCTTTCTTTATATCGTAATTTCATTCCTGGAAAAGTCCACATATGTTTAAAACTTCCACAAATATTTTAATTTATATGTAAAACAGAATTCAATTCCAGTTTTATATTATTGTGAGCAGATTTTCTTCATTAGTTTGAGTGTCAGGTTGAACACCTATGTACCCAACATTCATTGTGACAACCAAAATGTTTCCTAAAAAGTATCCAAAATGCCCCAGAACCCAATAAAATAGATACTTTCAAATTTTTCAGATTAAGAGGGAATGTAGTTCTTCCTGCATAGCAGGTGTTTACTTGCAATTTTTAATGGAATTTTTGAAAACTACCAATTAAAGAGAATTTTAACAGATTCTGTCAATCATAGAAATCAAAATGCCCTCATCTTTCTAACTTAGTACATTTATTTAATGCTGTGAGAACACTTCACTCAACAGAGAAGAGGAAGACTAATGTCTGTTAGGGTTTGTTTATTTTAATCAAATAGAGAATAGGGTCACCTGGTAAATATTGGCATGGATAGAACTGTGATGACCCAAATAGCTTCAAATAGAGAAATGGAGACACATTTCTGACCAAGTATTTATGAAGATAATGATCAGAAGCAACACATACAAGCTTCATTTTTGTAAAGATATTGGAAATAGAGTTCAGGTTGGTGGAATGCTGTCTAGGTACTGGGCCACTGACTTCTTAATAAGAAACAGCAGTGATCTACTGAGAGTTTATGCGAATATATACGTGTGTGTGTGTGTGTGTGTGTATGTATATATATATAAATATATAAATCAATGGGATTGATTGATTGCATAGACAGTATTAACAGAACTAGAGTGTCTAGAACCAGAGGTTTTCTGTACTCATCAGACATTATCAGCTATAATATAGTTCATTTTGTTATGCTTTGCTTTATTTTTCTTTGAATATTTTGCAATTTTTACAAATTGAAGGTTTGCAGTAACCCTGCGTAAGGAAAGTCTATCGGCACTACTTATCCAACAGCACAGGCTCACTTTGTGTTCCTGTGTTACATTTTAGTTACTCTTTTTCATTTTTATTAAATCTGCTATGCTGACCTCTGATCAGTTATCTTAGATGTTACTATTGTAATTGTTTTGGGGACTCCATAAGCTGTACTCCCATAAGATGATAACCTTAATTGACAAATGTTGTGTGTGTTCCATCTGCTCCACTGATCATCCATTCTTCCATCTCTTCTCCTTCTTGGGCTTCCTTATTCCCTGAATTACAACAATATTAAAATTAAGATAGTTAATAACCCTACAATGACCTCTAAGTGTTCAAATGAAAGAAGACTCACATGTCTCTCACCTTAAATCAGAAACTGGAAATGATTAAGCTTAGTGAAGAAGGCAAGTCAAAAGCAGAATTAGACCAAAAGCCAGGCCTCTTGTGCCAAACAGTCAAGTTGTAAATAGAAAAAAAAAAATAGTTATTGAAGAAAATTACAAGTACTACTTCAATGAACACACAAATGATAAGAAAGCAAAACAGCTTTATTGCTGATATGGAGAAAGTTCTAGTGGCCTAGACAGAAAATCAAACTGGCCACAACATTCCCTTAAGCCAAAACTTAATCCAGAGCAACACCCACTCTCTTTAATTATATGATGAGAAAGGCAAGGAAGCATCAAGAGAAAAGGTTGAAGCTAGCAGAGGTGGGTTCATGAGCTTTAAGGAAAGAAGTCACTTTCATAACAAAGGAATGCAAGGTGAAGCAGCAAGTGCTGATACAGAAGCTGTGGCAGGTTATCCAGATGATCTAGGTAAGACAACTGATGGAAGTGGCTACACCAAACAACAGATTTTCAATGTAGACAAAACAGCTTTCTACTGGAAGAAGATGCCATCTGGGACTTCAATAACTAGAGAGAAGTTAATACCTGACTTCACGGCTTCAAAGCTTCAAGGGACAGGCTGACTGTCTCGTTAAGGGCTAACACAACTGGTGACTTAAGTTGAAGCCAATGTTCATTTACCAGTCTGAAACTACAGCCCAAAAGAATTGTGCTAAATCTACTCTGCCTGTGATCTATACATGAGACAACAAAATCTGGATGACAGCACTTCTGCTTACAGCGTGGTTTACTAAATATTTTAATCCCACTATTGAGACCTACTGATCAGAAAAAAAAAAAAGATTTATTTCAAAAAATCACCATTCATTAGCAGTATACCTGGTCACCAAAGACTCTTACAGAGATGTACAAGGATGTTAATAATTTCTTTTGCCTGCTAAAACAACACCCATTCTTCACCCTATGAATCAAAAAGTAATTTTGAGACATAATTTTCATAAGGCTGTAGCTGCCATAATGATTTTTCTGATGGATCTTGGCAAAGTAAATTGGAAATCTTGTAGAAAGGATTCACCATCCTAGATGGCTTTTAAAACATGTGTTTAATATTTGTAGGAAGAGGCCAAAATATTAACATTAACGGGAATTTGGAAGAAGTTGTTTCCAGCTCTCATGGATGACTTCAAGGGCTTCAAGACTTCAGTAGAGTAAGTAACTACAGTTGTGATGGAAAGGGCAGGAGAACCAGAGTTGGAAGTGGGGCCTGAAGAGGTGGCTGAGTTGCTGCAACCTCATGACAAAACTTTAATGAATAAGGAGTTACATTTCATGTATAAGCAAAGAAAGTGGTTTCTTGAGATAGAATATATTCCTGGTCAAAATGCTGTGAATATTGTTGAAATGACCACAAAATATTTAGAATATTATATAAACTTAGTTGACAAAGCATAGGCAAGGTTTGAGAGAAGTGACTCCAATAGTCACAGAAGTTCTGTGGACGAAGTATTATTGAACAACATCCCATGCTACAGAGAATTGTTTCCTGAAAGAGAGAGTCAATTGATGTGCCAAACTTCTTTGTTTTCCTATTTTGAGAAACAGCCACAGTTGCCCCAGTCTTCAGCCACCACCATCCTGATTAGTCAGCAGGCATCAACATTGAGGCAAGACCCTCCACCAGCAAAAAGATTCCAATTGCTGGAGATTCAGATGCTTGTTAGCATTTTTAAGCTATATATTTTTTTTACCAAGGTCTCTATGTTATTTTTTAATGCATAATGTCATTGGACACTTAAAAGGTTACTATGTAGTCCAGATATAACTTTTAATATGCGCTGGGAAACCAAAACAAAATTGTGTGTCTCTCTGTATGGCTATATTTGCTTTATTGCTCGAATTTGGTACCAAACTTGTAGTATCTCTGAGGTATGCCTGTATTAAATTTGTTTCAGCTTCCATATTTTAAGAAGACAGATTGGAAAATATTTTTTAAAACATCAGCAAACTGATGAAAGGGCTAAAATATGTGTATGTGCATATGGATATTTTGCTGTATGCAGACCACTAATCTTTATAAAATACTCATGTTTCAACTTCTTGTAGTCACATGAATATTTTTATTATGTAAATATTACATTATATTTTGAAGTACATTTTTCAATTAATATTCTTTTTGAAATGATGGTAAAAACATATAGCATAAAATCTACCCTCTTAAATGTTTAAATGTACAGTACACTTTTGCTAACTATATGCACATTGTTATACAGCAGATCTTTAGAACTCTTTCATTTTGCTTGACTGAAACTCTGTACCCATTGAACAATACCTCCTCATTACCTCTTTATCCCCAGCTCTTGGCAGCCACGATTGTACTTCCTGCTTCTATGAATTTACTTTCTTTACATACCTCATATACATGGTCTCATGGTATTTGTCCTTATGTGACTGGCTTATTTCAATTTGCATAATGTGTTCAAGGTTCATCCACGTAGTAGCAGCTGATAAGATTTTCTTCTTTTTTAAGGCTTAATAATATTATATTGCATGTATATACCACATTTTCTTTATCTACTCATGTGTTAATGGACATGAAAACTCTTTCTACCTCTTGGATATTATGAATAATGTTATAAGAAACATGGACGTGCAAATATCTTTTTGAGATCCTGATTTCAAGTATTTTTTATAAATACCCAGAAATGGGATTTTGGGGTCATATGGTAGTTTTATTTTTAATTTTTTGAGTAATGTCCAGACTGTTTTAGATAGTGGCTGCACTATTTTACATTCTCCCCAAAATGTAAGAGAGTTCCAATTTCTCCACATTCTCACCAGTACTTCTTATTTTTTGTTGTTTTTGTTGATGTTATTCTAATAATGGCTATTCTAACAGCTATGAAGTGGTATTTCCTTACGGTTTTGATTTTCATGTGTCTGATGATTAATGACGTTGAGCATCTTTTCACACACCTGTTGGCCACTTGTATGTCTTTTTTGGAGAAATGTCTATCCAAGCCCTTTGTCCATTTTTTAAATTGAGTTATTTGTTTTCTGACTTTTGAATTGTAAGACTTTCTTACATATCTTTAATATTAACCCTTTATCAGATGTGTGGTTTGCAAATATTATCTCCAATATTATATGTTGTCCTTTTCTCTGTTATTTCCTTTGCTGTGCAAAAGCGATTAATTTGATGTAGTCTCATTTTTCTATTTTTGCTTTTGATGACTTTGCTTTTGGTGTTGTATCCAAAACAGTATTGTCAAAGCCAACGTTAAGAAGCTTTCCCCCTACATTTTCTAATAAGAGTTTTATAGTTTCAGGGCTTAAATTTAAGTGTTTAATATATTTGGGTTAATTTTTATGTATGGTGTAACTTAGGGGTCCAGTTTTACTCTTTTGTAACATGGTTATTCAGTATTTCCAACACCATTGGTTGAAGGGACAATCCTTTCCCCATTGTGTAGTCGTGCCAAGACTATTACATACACATGGGTTTTTTTCAGAAGTCTTTACTCTGTTTCATTGGTATATGTCTGTCCTTAATGCTGATTCCATACTATTTTAATTACCATACCTTTGTAATATGTTTTGCAGTTAGGAGGTGTGAGGCTTCCATTTTCAACCTTCTTTTCGAGATTGTTTTGGCTATTTGGGGTTCTTTGTGGTTCCATACAAATGTTAAGATTATTTCTTTTCTATTTCTGCAAAAACAATCATTGGTATTTTGATAATTGCATTTAATCTGTAGATATCTCTGGGTAGTATTGACACTTAAATAGTATTGAATCTTTCAGTCCATTGACACAGCATGTCTTTCCATTTATTTATGTCTTCTTTAATTCCTTTCAGCAATATTTTATATATTTGAGTGTGCAAGTCTTTATCTACTTGGTTAATTTCAATGCTAAGCATTTTATTCTTTTTAATGCTATTATAAATGAGACTGTTTCCATAATTTGCTTTTTCAATTGTTTATTTTAGTGTATAGAAAAGCAACTGATTTCTATATATTGAGCTTGTATCCTGCAACTTTGCTGAATTGCCTTATTTAGTTCTACTAATTGTCTTGTGAAATCTTTAATGTTTTCTACATATAAAATTATGTTTTTTTGTAAATAAGGATAATTTTAGTGAATTGAATTTTTGTGAATAAGGATAATTTTAGACCTTCCTTTTTTTATTTGAATGCTTTTTGTGACTTTTTGTTTGCTAATTACTCCAGCTAGAACTCCCAGGACTATGTTTAATAGACATGGTGAGAGGGCATACTTGCCTTGTTTGTAATCTCAGAGGAAAAGCTTTCATTCTTTCACCTCATACTATTGAGTGTGAGGTTAGCTGTGGGCTTTTCATATATGGCCTTTTTATGTTGTGGTAATATTATTCTATCCCTAGTGTGTTGAGTGTTTTTATTGTAAAAAGTTGTTAAATTTTGTCAACTCTATTTAGATTTCATGTGATCTTTATCTTTCATTTTCATATGGTATATCACATTGGTCGATTTTCATATATTGAACTATCTTTGTACTCCAGGAGAAAACTCCCACTTGGTCAGGGTGAGTGATCATTTTATTATGCTGTCAAATTTGGTTTGCTAGTATTTGGGGGGAATTTTTTTCTCATAGATTCATCAGGGATGTTGGGCTATAGTTTTTTCTTGTGGTGTCTTTGTCTGAATTTGATAATGTTGACCTCATAAAATAAGTTTGGAAGTGTTGCTTCTTTTTCAACTTTTTGGATGAATTTAAGGAGGATTGGCATTAATTATTTTTTAAATGTTCAGTAGAATTCACCAGTGAAGCTATCTGGTTCTGGACTTTTCTTTGTTAGGAGGTTTTCATTACTAAATTAATCTTCTAACTCGTCATACTTCCATTAAGATTTTTCTGTTTCTTCATGCTTTAGTCTTGCTAAGTTTTATGTTTCTAGGAATCTATTCATTTCTTCTAGGTTATTCAGTTTCTTGACATATAATTATTCATAGGAAACTCTTATAATCTTTACATTTCTGTGATGTCAGTTGTAATGTGTCCTCTTTATTTTCTGATTTTATTTACTAAGTCTTCTCTCTTTTTTCCTAGTTCAAAGGTTTGTTAATCTTGTTGATCTTTTCAAAAAACTAAGTCATATTTTGTTGATTTTTTTCTATTGTTTTTCTATGCTCTACTTCTAAATTTCTGCTCTAACCTTTATTTTTTTTCCTTCTGTTAACTTTGGACTTAAATTGTTCTTCTTTCCTAGTGTCTTGAGGTAGGTATAAAATTGTTGTTTATTTGAGATATTTCTTCTTTTTTAAATGTAGACATTATCACTCTTTCCTTTAGGTACTGTTTTTGTTGCATCCCGTAAGTTTTGGTATATTAGGTTTCTATTTGTCTCAAAGTATTTTCTATTTTCCATTTTTATTTCTTCTTTGACTCATTACTTTTTTAGGAGTTCATTGCTTAATTTCCATTATTTTTTGATTTTCCCATTTTCCTTCTGTTATTGATTTCTACTTTTATTCCCTTGTGATCATATAATATACTTGGTGTGATTTCAGTCTTCTTAAATTAATTAAGACTTTTCTGTGAGCTAACATATGATCTATCCTGAAGAATATTCTATGTGCCCTTGAGAAGAATGTGTATTCTGTTGCCATTGGGTGGAATGTTTTGTATATGTCTACTAGTTCCGCTCATCTACAGTGTTGTTCAAATATTTTTCCTATTAATCTTCTCTCTGGATGTTCTATCTATTACTGAAAGAGGGATTTTGAAGTCTCCTACTATGACTGTGTTGCTCACTGTTTCTGCTGTCAATTCTTTCAATGATTCTTTCATATATTTGGGAGTGTTGATGTTGATAGTATATACATGTATAATTGTTATCTTGTAATGAACTGGTCCTTTTATAATTTACAGTGGCCTTCTCTGTCTCATGTGTCATTTTGGATTTAAAGTCTCTTTTGTTTGATGTGGCTATGGCTACCCCTGATTTTTTTGGTTACCATTTGCATGGAGTATCTTTTTCATTGCTTCACTTTCAGTCTACCTATGTTACTAAATTTAAAGTGAGTCTCTTGTAGACAGCATGTAGTCGGAACTTATTTTTTCCTTTACTTTTCTTTTTTCTTTTATTTTTGTTAATCAATTTAGCCAGTCTATGTTGTTTGATTGGAAAGGTAATTTATTTAGATTTAAAATAATTACTGATAGGAAAGAGCTTTCTATTGTTATTTTCTCAATTGTTTTCTGTATATTTTGTAGCTTTTTGTCTCTCCTTTTTCTTTTGCTGTCTTCCTTTGTAATTTGTTGATTTTCTTTTTTATAGTGACATGCTTTCATTCATTTCTCATTTTCTTTTTGTGTTTTCTATAGCTTTTTATTTGTGGTTACTATAGGGCTTAGATAAAAGATCTTATAATAATGACAATATATTTTCAGCGGATGACAACTGAATTTCAATTACATAAAAGCACTCTACACTTTTACTTTCCCCCCCACAATTTATTAATGTCATGAATTACAGCTTTGAATATAGTTATTTATTAACATATTTTATAGTTAGAATTAATGTGTATTCTTTTATATTTTAATTTTAATTTTGATATATCAAAATTAAAAGTTATTTTTATACCTTCATTACAGTATTAGTATTCTGTATTCTTCTATATATTTAAATTATAAGAAAGCTATATACCTTCATATGCTTATGTGTTGCTGACCAGCATACTTTCACTTTGAAATGGGAAAGGGTTTTCCTTACCCCCCTCACAGGGCATGCAACAGGAGGAGTGGCTTGCTTCTTTGGTGCCCCACAGCTCACACCCCTAGAGGGAGCATGTAGACACACAGGTCTTGGGGACTGTGGGCACCAACCCCACTGCAGGGTCTATGGTTGAGTTTTTACAGCTCCCAAAGCCCCAGTGGGTGTGTGTTATGTGTGCTCTTTCAGCTTAGCGATCCACAGGTGGCTTGTGTTAATCAGCTCAATTAGACACTCTGCCTCATCACAAGGAGAGAGGGCCTTCTGCATCCCAAGGTTTTTGCCCTAGGGTACTGGAAAAATTGGATCACACGTGGGCTTGGAGAATGAGTGCAAGTGGTGGAAGTAGCTCTCAGCAGATGGATGGGAACCAAAAGGAAGATGGAGTGGGAAGGTGGTCTTTCCCTGGAGTCGGGCTACTCAGTGGCCAAGCTCTTCTATGACCGTCCTCAACCAAATTTCCCTCACCATCTGCGTCATTCTGCCTTTGATGACCCACCAGCAACTATCAGTGTGTTCTTCTGCTGATGTGTTCCTCTTGACGTCCAGCCACTTGCGTCTGTGCCCACTATGGTTTCAGGGTTTTTATAGGCACAGGATGGGGGACGTGGCAGACCAAAGTGATCTTGAAAAATGCCACACTTGGTCATGAAAACAGGAGTGCCTATTCTCATTTAGGTCTGTGGGCAGAGGCCCGAAGGTGAAGCCCTCACCAGGGACCCTGAAATTTTCTACCCAGCACTTCCCTTCCCCATCCTGTACCAATTTCAACTTATAGAACACTCTTTAGCATTTATTGTAAAGTAGGTCTAGTGGTGATAAACTCCCTTACCTTTTGTTTATCGGGGAAAATCTTTATTTCACCTTCATTTTTGAAGGATGGTTTGCCAGATACAGTATTCTTGTTGTATTCTTATTTCAGTACTTTAAATATAGAATTCCACTTCTTTCTTCCCTGTAAAGTTTCTGATGACAAATTCACTGACAGTCTTATGAGGAGTACCTTGTGTTTGATAAGTCAATTTCCACTTACTGCTTTTAAAATTCTCTCATTATCTTTGACTATTAACCTTTTGTTATAACTTATCTCTGTGTTCATTTATTTCATTCAGTGTTAGTTGGAACGTATTGCACTTTGTGAATCTGGATGTTCATTTTCTTTCTCATCTTTGAGAAGTTTTCAGTCATTAATTTTTCAAATTAGCTTTCTCCTTCTTTCATTTCCTCTTCTCTTTATAGAACTCCCACAAATAACTTTTTTGTTTCAGTGATTGTATTCCTCATCTCCAAAATTTTATTTTTTTCTTATATTTTCTAGCTCTTTATTGATATTCTTATTTTCTTTGTATATAATTTTTCCAAGCTCATTAAGCATTTTTATGATGGTTATTTTGAATTGTCAGGTACTTTACATACCTCGTTTTTTTAGGGTCATTTTCTGGGAATTTTTTTTCTTGACGGGGACATGTTTCTTTATTTATTTGTGTGCCTTGTAACTTTATGCAGTTATCATTCTGTTGAAAAAAATCTCTCCTAGTGTTTATAAATCAGCTTTGTACAGGGCATGACTTGTACCATTCAGCTGGGCTAAATATTCAAAGGGCTTCTCAACTTTTCCTGTGGATGTGTTGTGTCTTAACTTATGTGTGTACATTCCCAGTTTGAGAGATTAGCTGGTTTCTTCATTCAGGAGCTGGTAATCTCTTGCTCCTTTTGGTATCTGTCTGCAGTACTCTAGCTTCTCTAGAGCTACAATAAACTACCTATATCCCTTTTGTCTTCACTGGCTCCTAGACTTCTAGAATTTGTCAAGCTTCATTAGTGCTTCAAATCCTGATAGAAAGAAATGAGCTCCTCAGCACCTCTCTGAAAAGCCAAAACATTGAACACACACTTTACTCTTCTCTTTTCCCCATGAGGGAGAGACAACCAAGCTGTATTGTTCTCTACCTGCTCTACCATGTGTCCTCTGCAGCAGCCACAAGCCACTCAGCTCTTTCTGTTCTTAGCAGCCCCCAACCATCTAGAGAATGCTGGGTCTTGCATGCACTCCAAAGCAAGAGAAGTAGAAACCAGTTTCTAGTGCAGCCCTTCAAAAAGCTAGAATGTAGGACCCACACTTTAATTATTTATCTTCCATGAAATAATCTGGGAGTTGGGAGGCTTCTCTCATTCTTTCCATGCTGGGCTAGTGGCAGGAACTATGGCAAGGAAGAGAGTATTAGTTCAAACTATTGCCTTTGTTATTGATGATCCCCAACCTGGTGCCCTTTTCTGTCAGTGCTTAGGTGCAGGTAAGAAAGAAACAAGTTTCTTTGGCAGATACCCCAAAATTCTGAACAATGGGCATATGTTTCTGTCTTTTCTTTTCTTCCTTAAGGGAGAATTTAGGAGCTGGAACTTTCCTCTGAGTCCCACTGTGATAAGGTGGGGGAAGGACTGTGGTGAACGAGTACAATAAATTTTCCTAGTGACTTTGATGTGGCTGGTTTTGTGCTGATATGGATTGCAGAAGGCTCTTAAATGGTTTTTGGATTTTTCACAAACGAATAGGTTCATGTATTGTTGAATCATTGTCTCTATGTAGAGAAAAACTGTCTGGGACTTCCTATTCTGCCATCTCACATTAATCTCCCTTGTATTCACATTCTCACATTAAATACGGTATTAACTTAAAGGATATTCCTGCAGTTAAAATTAAAATGCTTATATTTACCTCTTTCTCAAAGCACATTAAGGGAATCTTATTTCAAGCCCATTAAAAAAAAAAAATCCCTTTGCCCCCTACCTGCCTTGCTCATGCTACTGTTACAGAAGGCCTTACATGGCCTGTTTATATCGAAATATCTCGCCCTCAATTTCCATAAAAATGTTCAGAACACTCAGCAGTTCCAGCTTTTCTCATGTCTTTCTCCCCTTATTTTTCACTTCAGCTGCTTTTAGTTTTCCTACACATTGATTATTGAGGGGACTCTCCATAATTATACAGTAGAAACGATCACGATCCATGAGTAAATATCCTCCCTGCTTAGGGAATGTCAGAAATGGAGTCTAGAGTTAATTAAGGAAAAGGGAGTTTGTGCCTTCTTACATGTAGCAATAGTTTAGCCTCCATTCTTCCTTATGCTGCTTGCCTTTATTTTTATTCTTTTTCTTTCCCTTCATGCTACCTTTTTTCTTCTTTACATATTTTCTTTCTTCCTTTATTTTATCCATCCTTTTTTCTCATTTTTATCATATTCTCCTATCTCAGATTCTTTTCAAAGTCAAGCAGAATATGAATTAAATAAATATAACACTTTGTGTTGTTCACTTGCCCATAAAACATAATTTAATTTTTATCACTGTATAGGTTATTATTATTTTGTAAGTCTTCTTTTGCAAGTGGTTCAGTTAAAATTACAAAGCCAAGTAGTACCAAATAAACTAAAACCACATTTTATTACAAACTGCCGACTCTTTCCACTATATTATGATGTTAAATTAGCTCTTGGTAAAGAAATGAAGGAATTTTCTCATCTTATATTAGAGATCATAAAATATGAGCTCTAATAATTTCTACTTTGCAGGGTTCTTGTGAGATATAAGAGAAGAAATATAAGTAAGATGATGTTGTACCCAATACATTATAACTACGTTATATGATAATATCATTTAAAGTAATACAGAAGGAAAATTATGAGAGAAGCACTATATCTATCTTAGAGAAGAGAAAATAGGAGGAATTTATTACATATTTTGAAAGCTATCATACTGGAAACTTTTTTAGTGAAAAAAAATTTTAGGTAATATTTATGTTTTCAAAAATTCCTGTTGGTAAATTTATATATATGTCTGCAATAATAATTAATATTGCAGTTTTATTTTCAAGTTGGGTCTTTGTGGTTGGATGCATATTTCTTTCTCTCTCTTTTTATCTGTATGTGTTTGTATGTGTGATTAAGCTGTAACATACAAACATACATGGGCATATTTTACTTCATTATGACCCAACGTCTATACACTGATTATTCAAATTACTCTTAGACAAGAATTACACAGAACTTTTGGCATTTCAGTGAATAGACCTAGGTTTCTAACATTTTAAATTATTCTACCAGATTTTTGGAATACTTATGTGATTTTATTGTTTACTGTAATTTTTATGTCTTCTTATAACAACTTCTCTCCACTTCAGCCTTTCATTTCCTCTTAAATGCTGTGGCTTGGGAATATGATTATCACTTAACTGAAATGTGTCTCTAAATTACAGATAAATTGGCTCTTAGAAAGGCCTTAAGGGTCTCCTCTGCATTGCAAAGTAAATAAACTCAGTGAACGCCCTTTCTGCCATTCAGAAGCCTTTTCTACCTTATACTGAATTTTTCACCATATTCCAGAGAATTGGGGTTGTCTCAAATTTCTGTACACAATCTGCATCCACTCACAAGTCTGTGTTGACATTTAGCCACCGTCTGCTCTGTACATGAGCTTTGCTTTTTTCATAAACTCTGTTAAGAACTGTTTTGGATTTTCTATATTAGCATTCCAAGTTTGTGTCTGCACACCTTATATGTAGTGTTGCTGGGAATTAAACTCACTTGAATATTAGTACAAAAGCCAATGAAGTCATAAGATGTGACTGAAGCACAGGAAGCAAGTCTTGGCAGTAAGTGGTTCTTTTCTTGCCTGCTTTGGCAGGTACTCAGAAACCCACTTCAACTCACACATCAATCTTGAAATGCTAATTCCTTTGGTAATTATCAAAAGCCATTGCTGGTATAGTTTTGGAGAAAGAGTTATACCTCAGTGGCTTGATGTTACCATAATGACACATTTGGTGTTCAAATGACTGTATCTGCTTTGTGAGTAATTGTCCTCAGGCTCATTCCTTCCCCCTCCTGTTTCCTTGCCTTGTGCCTGTGTGCCGTTCCCTTTAGTCAGAGTGACTTCTGTGACTCAGGTACAATCTCTCCCAGTCATAAAGAGATACTCGGATTGCCTTTCGTCCTTGTCTTTTTAAGAGTTCCCTTTCTCTTTGAGCTCTGTATGACTGTTACTTCCCGGGAAGTCACAGTGTGAAGGGGTGGCTAGACAAAGGCAGATTCAGGAATTTCTTGGGTCAATGACCAAAATAACATCCAAAATCACTATAAGAGGTAGATACGTGGTAAAGTTAATGAAACTTAGCTTCAAGCTCCTTCCTCACAAGGTATCTTTCGAAACCCAACTCTGTACCTGCTGTTTTGGATTATTTTATTCAAAGACCTCCAAGCTGGAATAAACTGTAATTGTTATAAGATCCAGTCCTCATCATGTGGATACACATTGCTGATGAAGATCCTTAATAACTTCCTTTTCTTTTTTCCTTTTATCCTTCCTTTAATCCAACTCACCATTCCCTTACTCCTTCTTTCTTTTCTCCCACTCATTTTCTCTTTCTTTTAAATCTCTTGCCTCTTTTTCATTTTTTCCTGTATTGTGATAACATAGAACATTTGCATTTAACTCTCATAATTACAATTTGTATTTATTATGTGGCTAAAAATATACCCCTTTGGGGGACATTAGCAACTATTAGTGCTTTGATTCTTTTCTCATAAACACAATTTGCACACATGGATATTCATCTTTTTCAAAACTATATAGAATACTCATCTCCAACTAGGACTTCAAATGAGTTTATCAAGAAGAAACCCACAATATTTTTTTTTTTGAGACAGAGTCTCATTCTGTTGGCAGGCTGGAGTGCAGTGGCACAATCTCGGCTCACTGCAATCTCTGCCTCCCCGGTTCAAGTGATTCTACTGCCTCAGCTGCTCAAGTAGCTGGGACTATAGGCACATGCCACCACACCCAGCTAAATTTTTTTTGTATTTTTAGTAGAGATCGGTTTTCACCATGTTGGCCAGGATGGTCTCAATCTCCTGACTGCATGATCTGCCTGCCTCGGCCTCCCAAAGTGCTGGGATTACACGCGTGAGCCACTGTGCCCGGCCCAGTTATTCATATTTCTTTTGAAGTGAGAAAGAGGCATGTTAGCTGTACATTATATATTCCAATCTGAAATTGGGTGCCGTGCAATAAAATAATTTTTAATTTATTGTCAAAGTAAGGTATATTCTAATATATACTTTGATCATGAAAAATATCAGCACAAATTATCAAATAGAATTTTGTCATGTAATTTACAACACATTCATGAAAAAATATTCAAGTGCCTTCTATAAATTAGAACCTTGATTAATTAGGCATGGATCCACCCATCACGGAAATTTTAACGATACAAAACAAAGCCATTCATGCAAAATAATTAGATGTGCCAACTGAGTGATTTTTGTACTTGGTTGATCATCAGTAATCACCTGGCCACTTTTTTTTCCTTTAATACAGATTCATGTTCCCTATTCCAGATGTATTGAATCAAAACCTCTGGAGCTGCAAATATATGAACTGTACTTTCTTTTTTCTTTTCTTTTCTTT
>NW_012101343.1:1611489-1643305 GCF_000951045.1 Mandrillus leucophaeus
GTACTTATTAAACACAGAGTATCCAGAAAAGAATTCTCAGCAGGAGAAATGGAAAAAGCAAATGTCTGAAGGTGGATAAGTAAAAGTCATTTGGAGATAGTAAAGAGATTCAATTATCAGAAATTAATGATACTTGGTGAGAAGGAGAAGATAAAGCAAGTACTTTAAGTAAAGTCTAGATGGTGAAGAATGTTAATACCAAGAAAGGGAAAAAAATGAAGGGTTTATTTAGTAAGATAGTATTGCATGTTTCACAGTAGGACTACCATTATGAAATCAGAATCTTAAAAAAATTATCTGTAAGAACAGAGAGGCTGGGTTGAAGAGAACAGATATTGGAATCAGAGTTCAGTTAACAGGTCTATACAGGTTGGAGTAGTAAAAATCAAAATTGCCTTTCTACATAAGACACTAAATGATTTTAATCTTGATCTTTTTATGACCATTGTATATGATTCCTCATATTATGGGGATATGTATAAACAGGATGATATATTCTTGAAAATTTAACCAAATTAAACGTGAAAGTGCCATGCATTGAATATACCAAGAGATGGTTTCTTATTTATTCTATCCACATCTCTTACTGACTTATGGGAGATCTAGACTGCCAAAATTCTAATGTTTCTTTGTTCCAGTGTGGTCCTGGAGAATACAAATAGATTATATCTTATTTTGGAAGTTTGAAATATCTGGAAGACTAACAGTAGAAACATTTCTCCATAGCTTCTTTTAGATTTACTAGCACAGTGATTCTCAACAGAAGTGAAGTAGCAGTACTGGAGGGTGTCACAAACATTTTGTGTAGAGAGCCAGGGTTACTATGTGAGGGATGGTCTTGCTAAACAAATGATTCATTTCCAAAATGCCAGCAGCGTTCTATTGAAAAACCACTTAGTAATTGAGTAGTTTTGAGTGCGGGCTTGGAGTGAAACCGACCTGCTATTGAGTTCAAAGTATACTATAATCTATTTGTTACTTTGGACAGTTGATATAATCTCTGTAAACCTCAGTTAACTCTTTTGTTAAAGGGAGCAAAAATAATACCTGCACGCAGAGGTTTTGTGACAATCAAACAAGACAATGGATCTAAATGATTTAGCATAGTACCTGGAACACAGTAAGTAGTTAAGAGAAATTGCCAGTGTTAGTAGTTATTCAGTGGCTATAAAGTCCCTAAATTGAATCCAATCCTCTAGTCACCCTGAACTTCCATATTTCTCCCAGGCTGATTCTATTCTAAACAGCAAACTATGCACAGAGTTAGGGTTCATGCAAATCAATTATTGAGCATCAGTGTTCATTCCTGTACTATATGAGAATACAGTGGGCTTACCATTTTTCACTTGTCATCAAGATTATGCCTCTAGGAAATTCTAGGAGTTAAAATTCCTTGATCTCTTCTTTGTTGGATACTCTAATCACTTAACATCATTGCTGTTGTGCCCAGAGGATATTTGACATAGACCACACTAGGCAAAACCTTTCCTCTTATTCTTATTTCTGCCCTACATCTCCATTTCTGCCATACATCTCTAGCTACCATTCTAACTTAATAAACCTAGTTTGTCCTTTTGGAAATCTTAAGTACCTCTTCTACCCATATTCCTTCATTCATTTATTATTCCAACAGATATTTATTGGACACCTACTACTTACCAGGTATCTTCCTAGACAACAATGATATAGCTCTGTGTAAAAGAGATGTGGTATCTGTCCTCATCCAGCATTCATTCTAGTGGTGGAAGCAGACCATGAAAAACAAACCAAGGAAATAAATAATATAAGGTAATTTCAGAGAGGCAAAAACATGGTCAAAAAATGAGACAGGATACCTCGATAGTGACTAACAAATAGAATTGGGAAAATATGATTCTTCTTAAGAAGCCCCCCCATCTTTTCTTCAGACAGTGTCTCGCTCTGTCTCCTAGGCTGAAATGTAGTGGCACAATCAGAGCTCATTGCAGCCTTGACCTAGGCTCAAGCTATCCTGCTACACAGCCTCTCAAGTAGTTGGGAATACAGATGCATGCCGCAACACCTGGCAATTTTTATTTTTTAAATTTTTATAGAGATAGGTCTCACTATGTTGCCTGGGCTGGTGTCAAACTCCTAGGCTCAAGTGATTTTCCTGCCTCAGCCTCCCAAAGTTGTGGGGTTACAGACATGAGTCACCATGCCTGACCATGAAGGCCCTTCTGAGGGGACATTTGAGCTGTAACATGAAGGGCTAAGTGAAGATCTATGGGTGGGCAAGGGAAAGTTTTACAGGTAAATGTCCTAAGCATCGAACTTTCAAAAAACAGAAAGGAAGAATGAGTGCAGTCATTAAACAATACTAAGAGGGAAATTGTAGATAAGGTCACAAATATAGACAGCAGCCCACTCATGTGCCATGTAGGGTTTGAATTTTATTCTAAGTCCTGGAGTAGACACAGCGCTAAGCAGACTTCACCATTTCCCTCTGCTATCTCCCCACTGTGATCCTATTTAGCTTTCTGGGGATGAGAGCACCTTCTGTGTTTTGATCCCTCCCCCAGCACCCTCTGTTCCACAAGTCCAGAGCAAAATGGATGCAGAGGAATGATTCTGCAACCGCTTCACTGTTCCCATCTCTTCCTTAGGCCATACGTACCACCTAAACAATATATATATATAAAGGCCTTAATTCTGGTACACATTAAATAAAACATGTGAGATTAGGACAGGCTTCCTGAGGTATGTGTTGAAAGAGATGGAGGATTTGGACTCACTGTAAGGACAGCACAGAGCATTCCACCTGCCAGTTGGCCTTTATAGTAATAGGACAGCTTATTGTGACTTTTTCTTTCTCACCTGACATTTAACAGCTAACATGTTTTAAGTGCTTACTGTGTGCCTAGCAGCAGGCTAAGTGCTTTGCCAGTGCCTGGGTAACAGACAGGTTTGTGACATGTGTACCCAAAATGGGATAAATTTTTTCTTCAAAGGTGACAGATGCTATAATAAAAATACTTTTCTTAAAACCTTAGCCATTTTCTTTTCTAGGAGCAGAATCATTTTTGAGGTTTTTTTGTTTGGTTGGTTGGTTTAAATCGTAATGTGATTGAGTAGAAGAAAGCTTAAAAAGCAGAGATGCTACAGAAATGTTTTTTCTTTCTTCTCTGGCTCATGAAAAAAGAGTAAAAGTGATGCTTTTCTTAGTTTCACCAAGAGATATCCACTCAACCTCACTAAAAATAACTAGACTTTCAAATGTCTTGTGTGGCCTGTTTTCTCTAAGGAATAGTTTCCCTGCTACTTCAGAGGAAAATTTTGAAAAAGCACCTATGAGTGACAAACAATAATAGATTGCACTCTGAGCCATGCATCCAAGCAAATAAAATAGGCTTTCAAACCTTAATTGATCAAAGCTCACAGCAGTCATCTGGATCTCACGCTTACTTATAGTCTTGATGGTAATAAAACATTTTCAGGGCCAAAAATATTATGCAAACTGTTGGCCAACTTTCCTCATGTTACTGGGCTCTCATTGACTGCAAATCCCTTTTCATTACTGTATTATTATAGGGCTGACTGTGATGTCAATGTGTTCAAGTGCAGTCAGCAAGAGGAAAAGGCACAGAAATTGAACTTGCTAGCTCAGCGTTCCTTAAGCCCACTTTACTAACTCACCTCCCTCCTTGTAGTATCAGTCCTTATTCCACTGTATTCTTTTAATAAATAGGGTTTGAATAATTGGACCCGGGCAGTGGATTTCTTCCTTCTTGTCGGATGTTCCTCAACTTACTGCTACTATTACCTGTGAGAATTGTATGCATAGACATGTGACTATTTTTATGTAGATTAATATTTGTGGATTAAAAAATGATGAGAGGTGAAATGCAGTGAGGAGGGATTGATGATAAGACAATAGAGATTATGGAACTCTGAAGAAAAATTTGGACAATATTCCCAGGATACGGATCTTAAATACTTTGGAGTTGCATGCAAAAGTAACAAAAAGTATTTAGAGTCCAGTCAAATCTGGGTGGAAATCCAGGGCAACGACTGAACCATGTGATCTTGAATTAGTCAATTCACTTGTCTATTGTCTATAGCTTAATTTCTTGACTAATATGGTGCATATAATTATTGGTAGTCAATACATAAAATGCCAAACAGAAGACAGACATGTTGCCAAATGCTATTTACCTTTTGAATATTCTGGGTCCAATCGAAGAATGTATGTAAATGTAGGTAGAATAAAGATAAGCATGATTCTTGAACTGCCGATTTTTCTGTGAATATATGTAGCAGTATAAATCTCATTCTATATGTTCAATAAGCAAGAACACATTTGTATTTTTGGTTTTGTAAATATCACATTTATCTTTTTCAGAGATATCATGTTTCTATTTGTTAAGAATAAGGACTGTCTTTTTTGTGCATCAATAGTATTCCATTGGGTATATGTACCACATTTTTTATCTGTTTATTCATTGATGGACACTTATATTGATTCCATATCCTGACTGCTGTGAATAGTGTCATAATAAACATGGGAATGCAGATATCTCTGCAATATATAAGATGAAATCTTGTAATTTGCAACCACATGGATAAAACTGGAGGACAATAAGTGAAATAAACCAAGTATAGAATGACAAATTTCACAGGATCTCACTCATATGTAAGAAATTAATTTTTTTTTTAATTGAACTCATGAAAATATAGAGTGGAATGATGATTACCAGAAGCTGGGAAGGGGAGTGGGGAGGGGTCGATAAAGTGGGGATGGTTAAAATGTAGAAAAATATGCTTAGACAGAATTAATAAGATCTAGTATTTGGTAGCATAATAGGATGATTATGGTTAACAATAATTTATTTTAAAGTTTAAAATAACTAAAAGGATAGAATTAGAAAGTTCCTTAAAAAAAAGAAATGATAAATGTTTGAGGTGATGGATACCCCAATTGCCGTGATTTGTTCATTATATATTCTGTGCTTATATCAAAATGTCCCGTGTACTCCATAAATATATACCACTATTATGTATCCATAATAATATAAAAGAAAAAAAAGAAAGACTATTGGATTTATATGTTTTTTTTTTTTAATAAACAAGCTAATTTTGCATTTCTCTCTTGCTGGAATAATAGGTAAGTTTAATTTGCACATTTCTGGAGCCACCTCCTAGCCTTGTGCCATGAGTTGTGGGGTTTTATGTCAAACCCAGTTATCATCCTCCTCCAACCCAGCTGTCATTGTTTATTCATCTGTAATTCTGAGACTTGCCTTTTTCCTATATCAGTGGTCCTTTCAGACCTGGTAGCTATGTGTAGATTCTGTGCTACAATGGGAATACGACACTCTTTGGTGAGGACAGACATCTAATATCTGGAGCCTTATGCAGACTCCAATTATCCTGCTATTTCTGTGTTGCTGCAAAAGATCTTAGTTTTTCAAGTACTACCCCGTCGCTATAGACTTCTTTCCCCCAGCTAATTCCAAGCCACTCTGCTTCTGCTGATAAATACGCTTTTCTTCTCTTTTAGCTCCTCTGAAAGTTCTCACTATGTTTCTAAGATATTGAGTTTTGGGAAAATAAAAGTCAGAAATATACGCAGGTTAGTTCTGACTGCTATTGCTATGTACCTCCTGGGAGTCAGTGAAGTACAAAGATAGGTGTTTGAGTGGAGGGGAAGGAAAGGGAAATCAGAGAAAGAAAGAAACCCTAATATCTTAATATTTCAAAATATATTGGCCTAATATATTACTAAAATACCACATAGATCATGCACCAAAGAATGTTTATGTGGCTTAAGAGGAGTTGGAGGAAGAAGAGAAAGAGAAGAAAGAGGAAGAGCAGGAGAAATGTGTACATGCTGGTGCCCAAGGATGTTGGTTCAGGTGAAAAATACTGAATGATTTGGAATACTGGACTTGGTGGGCTTTCAATTCCCTGCCATGTTGTAGTTCTTATGGTAGACTCACTCCTCTGAGTGTTCAAAAATCTCTATTGAACTGTTGAGTACTTCGATAATATTTTCATATTATTTCAAGTCAGTCTTTCCAGCATGTGAGTAAGTCCCTACCATCCTAATTTATATTTATCATTTTTTTTTGCAGATTTCTAATACCTAATGTTTTTGAATTTGTAATATTTTATCCTTGATTTGGCTTAATAACTAAGTCCCCCTCTTTTTTTGAGCACCATAAATAAATTTATATGTATCCTAGAGTTCAATGTAACAATATCATCTTGGGAAAAATAAAATCAAATTATGTAAAGCTCATTAAATGGAAATGAATAAAGTCTGATAAACCTATATGGGAGAAAAAACTATTCAATATTGAAAACTTACTGTGTAAAAGAACAATTAAATAAAACATAAAATTAAATCTATTATAATCTTTTTGTTATATCTGTGTACATATGTCATATTTGTGTGTGTATGTGTTTATTACAACTAAATGTTTTCTGGGAAGCTCAGTTATATGGGACATTTTCTTCTTTTTGTTTACTAATTTTTTAATCTTTCTACAAAAACATAAACTAACATCGAAAAATGAGAAAAACATCAAATGTTATTTTGATAATTGCTCAGTACTTTTTTCAATGACTTGAGACACCCTAAGCTATCCCAAATCAGAGAGGTCAGTCACAGTTTAGACAACCTGTGTTCACATATCTGTTTTGTTAAGTACTGAATATGTCGTCTCAGCTAAATTGCTTAACCTCTATTTTTTTTTTAAATAGGAGTTACTTTCTACCTCATGTTTCAAGAATTCAGTAAGATACAACATATAAAATATTTGCATATTATCAACCACATAATAGATCAGAAATGAACATGTATTTACTGCTCTTCCTCTTGACGCTTAATTAGGAAGGCATCAGAAGCAGTAAAATTGGCACAGAATTCCTGTAAAAGAAAACTGGAATCAAATGAAAGCTTGGCAAATAGTAGACATGCCCTAGGGCAAGGTCCCCGGTATCTCTGAGCTCTTGTTTTCTCATCTATAAAATAAGAATAATTGTTCTACCTCCCTTGTAGGGAAGTAGTGAGGATTATATAAGATGAGGTACATAAAAAACCCAGCATAATACACTGCTGGGCACACCACAAGAGGTCAATAAACATTAGCTCCTTCTAGCTTTCCCAGCAATTAAAGAGCTAACATTTAAATGAAAAATATCAGAGTGTACTACAGAAAATTGCAAGGATAAAGGAACTATCAGGGACTATTGCAAGGATGAGGGAGAGCTAAGGAGAGTTGGAGAGGCTTTGTTTGAAAACAAAACAGACCAAGAGTTATGACTTTGAAAGTGACCTAGATAGTATTTGAGTTTCCAAAGCTTCAGCCAGTAAGCATGTTCCACACTGTTAGTGATATTATGTAACTGGAAAGAATATGATCTATATATTTCAAAACAGAACCTTCCTCTAAAATTATCATTGATTTAACTTGTTTCTGTCACCCTTAAGTTATTTTAAATTTTTAAATAAATCTAAAGGATATTACGAGATTTTCATTTTAATTAAAAAGTGACATGGGTTTTTAAAAAATGTGGAGAAAAGAGTTTTCAATCTGCTTATGCAGGAGAGGGAACTTTCGAAGATGAAATACATCCCTGTGCAGTTTTTCAGTCTTCTCTCTTGAAACACTTTAAATATTATATACAACCCCCTTACTTTGCAGATGGAAAAACTGAGTTCTAGAACAGGTAATCATTTCATTTAGAGTTACATAGTAGCTGAATGCGAGAACTGAAATGTAAACTCTTGTAATAGTACAATTCTCACTACATCCCTGTATGCCTCTGTCTCTGCTTTTCTCTGTTTCTCTCTTGTTCATTACATATATGTGTGTGTTGTGCACATATATGTATAATTCATAATTGTGTGTCTTTATACTTGTGTTCGTATATATGCATATATAATTGATAATTGTGTATCTTAATATATACATAAATTGTGCACACGTGTATGTGTACAGGGAGTGTGTAAGGGACAGAGAAAAAAATTACTTTCCTGACTATGAGAGGTTATTAGTCCATATTCTAAAGCATAAGGTTTAATAGATCTTTCTAAAGTTAAGTCAAGGTAGCACTTAAGAATGGACATTTTATTCCTGGTCATGTAAATATTCCTGTGTTAAGTCTCTCTAAAACAATCTCTTCCTTTGTTTGATGTATGTACACAGCATCCCTCTCTGTGGTTTGTCTCTGCTCATCTAGTCCTGAGAGTTCAGGCTATGAATAACAAAGCTGCAGAGGCTGTGCTTGGCTTGCCGAGTTGCCAGTTGAGAAATTGTAATTTGTATTGATTAGTAAATTTACTCTCTTCAAAAGCATATCAGAAAGCCCCACTGGAGTCAGAGTTTCTGCTGTATTAGTTCAAGGACACTCTTGAGAGAAGAAATGTGTTTTCAGTAAGATTAAGTCCTCTATCACCAAGACGAGAAAGAATATCCTGAAGCATTGCTTGAAATAGTCAGCATTCTCTCAGCCAAAGACAAGATACACCCGGCAGAGCTGGTTCACATTTTTTCAGGTAATAAGACTGCTATTTACCTTTCACTGGATCACAGCCATAGAAGTAGTCTGTTCATACCAGAGCGGGAGATGACAGAGTGTCTTGGAACACTGGAAGGAAAGAAATTGTCTGGCTAAAAGTTACACAAGCTGGGTGTAGGTCCCCAGTCTGCCATTTACCAGAAGCAACTAAGGCCAGTCACTGAACTCTCGCGTGTAGTTCCATATCTGTAAAAAAAAGCAGGGCTTTCCAGTATGGGACAGACACAGAATGTCCTTGAGTCCTCTTCCCACAAAGCCTCCTTCCATATGCTTTGCTTTGCTTAGATTGTTTGGAGGGTCTCAAAATGTGCTTCCCAGACCAGAAGCATTAACGCAATTGATCATATGGGAATCTGTTATTGATGCAAATTTTCAGGACCCACCCCAGACCTATTTATTAGAAACTCCAGGAATGGGGCTCAACAATTTTTGTTTCAGCCACCCCTCCAAGTGATTATGATGCTTACAGCCTGTGAGAATCCCTTCCCTGGGTCATGTTAACTTATCCATTCCTAGAGAAAACCTTCTCTGCAACACCATTTCCCCATTATGGACAATTTTGGCACTCTGTACTTTATAGCACTTGTTATTTTTGCCATTTACCGTTAATTGTGTCATTATTTAATTTCTCCAAAAGGGCAGGGCTGCTTTCTGGGTTGGGTCATCGTTGTACTTCCATCCAGCAAAGCTCTTGCTGCATATTGTTAAAAAGCAAACTGAGGCACAATAAATATGTAACATCTATTTGAGTCAATAGTGATTCATGAATCGGGCAGCTCCAAACCAGAAGTGGTTCAAGAGCTCCATAGAGAGAACACATAGAGAGAACACAAGGGAACTTTTATAGGATAGATGCAGAAGTAAAGCAAAGAAAGTATTTGATTGGTTACAGTTATACAGTTGCCTTATTTGGTCTAGCCCATGCAAAGTCCCTAATTGCATAAGTCAGTTGGATGCTTCTGATTCATTGAGCTAAAGTTCTGTTTTTCTTTAATATAGGCATTTCCAAGAAAGAACTCAAATTAAGTTTTGCTTATACTTGCAAATCCAGCAAGGTTAAGGTCACCAATGAGGCATAACTGCTTTTGTCTACTCGAGGATTCTTCAGGCCTGGTCTTCATTTTAATTTATGTTAACAAAATGAATACAAAGTTATCTGCTATTTTGATGAAAGTTAGTGATTGAATGAGTGGTTTATACTTGCTGAGATTCAGTTTACTTCTCTTTAATATGGACATAATAAAACATACCTAAGAAGTTGTCACATAAGTGAGCTAAGAAATAACAAATTCAAATTTCAGTAAATACACTCAATATCTTTAAGTCCATATACATATATATATTTTGATATTAGTTAGTTTCTCACTGGAAACCCTGTTTTGCTGCTGGATGTTTAGTCTTCCTTGTGTTCCCTCTCCAGCAATGGTGTTAGCCACACATCTAGCATTTTAGGAAGTTCCAGAGTGATATAGGCTGGGCAGAGGAAGCTTCCAGTCTTCTCATTTTAAGATACATAGGGAGAGGCTGAAATGCTCATATTCTCAACTCACTCTGCTCCTTCATTCTAGCTCTCCCTGCCATCCCTGTGAGTTATTAATTTCTTAAAATTCTGTCTATAAGGGTTGCATGGTCCTATCTGTATAGGCCAACCATACCTATTCTGTTGTTGCCTACTCTCCAGGCCAGTGCCAATACATAGTATTTCCTCTGTTCTAGAACCACCCCCATCTGTCATATCTCATCTGCCCACAAGAACCTCTTTTTCACTGCAGGTTAATCTTTTTTTTCTTTTTTTTTTTTTTTCTTTTTTCTTTTCTTTTTTTTTTTTTTTTTTTTTGAGGTGGAGTCTTGCTCTGTCGCCCAGGCTGGAATGTGGTGGCATGATCTCGGCTCACTGCAACCTCCGCCTCCCAGGTTCAAGCAATTCTCCTGCCTCAGCCTCCCTAGTAGCTGGGACCCCAGGCATGCACCACCATGCCTGGCTAATTTTTGTATTCTTAGTAGAGACGGGGTTTTACCAAGTCGGCCAGGCTGGTCTTGAACTCCTGACCTCAGGTGATCCACCCACCTCAGCCTCCGAAACTGCTGGGATTACAGGTGTGAGTCACTGCGCCAGGCCTCTTCTTTCATGTTTCTGCCTGATATTATAGCCATGCCTCCGGATTCTCTCTCTTACTGTTGGCCAGTTTATTTCTCCTCCAATGGCAAATTCTTTCTCCATCCCATGATTGAGGTTTTTGAAACAAAAGCCAGAATAACTGGCACTGTATCTAATTTTTCATCATGCTTTATCCTCCTCCTAGCACAGTAGGTTGGAGGGTTATTATCTGTGGTGGAGAATAATACTGTCATCAAGCTAGTAGCCCTCCGCACCAGTGATTCTAAATTTGGGGCAAATTTTCTCTCCAAAAACTATTTCGTAATGTCTGGAGACATTTTTTATTATCATGACTGAGGGAGAGTATTCCACTGGCATCTCGATGATAAGGGTCACAGACACTGCCAAACTCATATGCTTGGCAGTGCGTAAGACTGCCCTCCCATCACAAAGAGTTCATATATATATATACACACACACACACACATATAAAAAAAGAGTGTGTGTGTGTGTGTGTGTGTGTGTGTATACTTAAGGAAAGTCCAAAATTGCAATAGTCTTATACCAAGGTTGAGAAAACTGGCTCCACAGGAAGCTACGCACAAAGCAGGTGTTAATAAGTGATCATTGACTTTAAGTCTTCCATCCCTGATCTCTTTGCAACCTTAGCAAGCTGGAAAGACTTTAGAACTTTTGTTTTGTCAATAACTTTAACTAGGTATCTACTGTGCTCCTCATGAGCAAACTTGCATATCACATATCTATGTCACTGTCATTCTTCCTGCCTTAAAAGCTATGCATTTCATTCTCTTTATGTGTCCTGCTTGCACATTTATTTATCATGCATCATTGAGTACCTACTTATTAGAGAAAAAGTGGGACTGAAATTTGACCTTGACTTCTGTGTATTTACAATTAAACTAGAGAGGGAAATAAATATACTACAAGAATATAATATGATGAGATCGGTGAGTGAACTCAGTGTACTAAGGAAGTGGAGAGACTGCTGAATACCCTGTGATTTGCAAGGGCAAAGAGGCAGCAAGAACTCATCCCTGAGATGAATAAAAAGGATGCTATTTACTTGGGGTAGGTCCGAATTTTAGATTAGAAAAATGAGAAGAATGCTAAGACAGGCAAGGTATGCTATGCCAAAGAAATAGAGATGAGGAAGATGGTTAGGGGCAAGCAGCACATCCCATGTAATTTATGAAGCTTGAAACAAAATGAAAATGCAGAATCTCTTTTTCAGAAAGCAGGAAAGGGGCACCATTAAAGGCGCTACAGTGTGTAAAGTTATTTTTCTTCCTTCTGCAGTCTCTCTCTCAACTTGTCTTGGTGTTTTTCACTTGCTCTTTATGATAGCAGTTGTGCTATAGATTAGAGTAGAGGGGCAAAGTGAAGAGTGAGTAAGAGGAAATAGATGGTTTAAACTGTCCGGGGTTTCATAGGCAGCAACCTCAGAAGAATGTTATAGAGTGGGCATTTAAAGTTATTAGTCATGTGGTCACCCGAGAGGGGGAGTTTATAGAATGGGAAAAATCGGGTGAGAGAGGACATAAAAAAGAGGAGAATGAAGAGAAGTTGGTTAATGAGTATAAATATAGAGTTAGGTAGAAAGAATAAGTACTAGTGATTGGTAGCACAGTAGTATTACCATAGTTAATAATAATTCATTGTGTATTTCAAAATAACTAGGAGAAAAGATGTGAAATATTCCCAACACAAATAAATTGTTAATGTTTGAGGTAGTATTCTAAATACCCTGATTGAATCATTGCCATTGTATACATGTATCAAAATGTATCATGTACTCCATAAATATGTACAATTATTATGCATCTATTTTTTTAAAAATTGAACAGGCTGGGCATGAGGGCTCACTCCTGTAATCCTAGCACTTTGGGAGGCCTATGGGGGTGGATCACCCGAGGTTAGGAGTTGGAGACCAGCCTAGCCAACATGGTGAAATCCTGTCTCCACTGAAAATACAAAAATTAGCCTGGCATGGTGGCAGATGCCTATAATCCCAGCTCCTTGGGAGGGGTGAGGCAGGAGAATCACTTGAACCTGGGAGGCAGAGGTTGCAGTGAGCCAGGATGAAGCCACTGCACTCCAGCCTGGGCAACAAGAGCAAAATTCCATAAAAAAAAAAAAAAAAAAAAACTGAACAAGGGAGAGAAATAAGTATGATAAGAAGAAAGTTCAGCTCCTTAACTAATTAAAATTAGTTTTAAAGACTATGGATGAGTTTTAGCCTGTCTGTGACTATAGCAGCCAGGCAATTACTTTTTCTGTTCGGATAAAATTTAGAACTTCTAAGTATAGAAAAATGATTTAGTACTATCTGTTCCTTGAAACTCATGTATAACAATCCAATGCACTGATAAATCTGGATTGTAATTTTGTGATTGTAAAATCAATTAAAAATCAGTCTGAAAGTGGAACAAAATTTTAAAACCCTACATAAAAATGTTATTTTATATATTCCTTGTCAGTATCTACGGATTAGTAGTAACATTTTTACATTGTTGAAACACACGTATTCACACCCTTTTTTTTTTAACTTAACAATACACATAAATATTTTCTGTTTGGCTGAAATGGCTATTTAATATTCCATTGAATAGATGGACTATAACTTTTCTAAGCCTTTTCCACTTGGAAAAATGTGTTTCCTTGGCATTCTTACTGTATATAAAATTTCAGGAAACTTCAGCTTTTCACACATATAGTTTTATTCTTCTTTTATTTATTTATTTATTTATTTATTTATTTATTTAGACAGAGTCTCACTCTGTCACCCAGGCTGGAGTGCAGTGGCACGATCTCAGCTCACTGCAACCTCCGCCTCTCAGGTTCGAGTGATTCTCCTGCCTTAGCATTCCGAGTAGGTGGGATTACAGGCACGTGCCACCATGACCAGCTAATTTTTTGTATTTTTAGTAGATACTGGGTTTCACCATGTGGGCCAGGCTAGTCTGGAACTCCTGACCTCATGATCCACCTGCCTCGGCCTCCCGAAGTGCTGGGATTACGGGCGTGAGCCACCGCTCCTGGCCTATTCTTTTTTTATTTAAGCATCCTTTTGTAAGTGATTTTGTCAGGAGGTAGCAAGGTGACATGACATTCTTACAAAATGAAAACGAGACAGAATTAGCAAAAATTAATGTTGACAAAACAGAAACATAAGAAAATGAAACAAAGCAAAGAAAAAGAATGAGCTGCAAGCCTGCTAAGAACATGAGTAAGGCTTAAAATACAGAGGGGGACAACTCAGCTAATGTCTAGGTCTGAAGACAATTGCATTAATGAAAATCACCAATATTGTTAGAAAGATTTCTGATGAAACAGTATGTTCCAATGCCCTAAAGGTGTTTTAATCATCAGTTTTACAAAAGACAACTCCAGTTTTACAGGAAATAAATTACCACAGCATTGTACTGAGTTATGGTTTTCACTGGAGCTTCTGTAGTTGAACATGTTGACATTTGATGGGGCAATTTTCTGTTAGTGTAATTAGCCAGTTCAGACCTACTAAAGCACATTTGTCATGCCCCAAAGATAACGGTTTCAGAGAGGAGAATGGGAAAAGCATTCAAAGGAATAAAAACAAGAAGACCAGGCTTGATGAATGAAGAAGGTAAACAGTTTAGAAAAATACCAATATTGCTTGCTTGCGCAATTATTCACTGGAACCGTATCTGGGAGTACAAGGTCATATTTAAGTGACAATAATATATCTGAACTAGTTCATTTTAACCAAAAGAAGCAGTGTTACTGAGTCCAAGGTAGCTATCAAAACTTGTTTAACTACTTTTGAACAAAATATTGATAGGCAAGGGTTTAAGGTAACTGCCCATTTATCCAATTCTACATTAAATGAAAATCCTGTCTATCCAAGTTAAGATTTTTGAATTAGACTTTTACGAATCCCATAAATTTCATAACCAGCAATTATTTTTCAAGTACTGGGCTATTCCTGATTTGAAAATTGAGGATTTGTCTTTTAATAGGGAATCTACATCTGCATTTCATTGTGAACATAAAACATGCCACCGAGTTATTCTATGAAGAGGCTTAGCACATTTATTTACTTATTTTGGTTTGTAGATATTTATAAAAAAATAAAAAAGAAGAGATAAAGATTATTGCTGAATAATTTCTCCCTAAGATCAGTAGCTGATATGGTTTGACTCTGCATCCCCACCCAAACTGCGTCTCGAATTGTAATCCCAAGGTATCGAGGTAGGGACCTGTCATCCCCACATGCTGTGTGAGGGACGTGATTTGATCATGGGAACAGTTTTCCACATGCTGTTATCATGATAGTGAATGACTTCTCATGAGATCTGATGGTTTTATAAGGCAGGTTTCCATACTCTAGCTCATTTTTCTCTCCTGCTGCCTTGTGAAGGTTCTTGCTTCCCCTTCACCTTCTGCCATGATTGTAAGTTTCCTGAGGCCTCCCCAGCCATGTGGAACTGTGAGTCAAACCTCTTTTCTTTATCAATTATTCAGTCTCAGGGAAGTTCTTTATAGCAGTGTGAAAACTGACTAATACAGTAGCATTTTTTCTCACTCCCTTTCATTTTGAAAGACATACACACCCCCCTGAAAAGTACCATTGAACAAAACAGCTATTACATTATTTTCCTCTTAGTTTCAGACCTGGTTACAACTATCTCTACAAGCTCTCCTCCGTCATATTTCTGCCAGTCTCAGGTGAGTTACTGTGATTGACATGAATGTGAAACAGAAAGTAAAAGGAACAGACGTGAGGGTTCTCCAGGAGGCGGGGGTTGAAGTGAGTGAAGATCACACCACTGCACTCCAGCCTGGGTGACAGAGCAAAAATAAATAAATAAATAAATGAAGAAGAAGAAGAACCAGCAGTGAGGGTTCTATATACTGTTTTTGTTTTCATTGTTGTTTTTCTTTTGGAGGACTCTTTCCTTTGGAGGGTGATTCCTTTTTGGCTTGGAGAGCCAGCTTGTACAAATACATAAGAGTTATAGACAGGCTGAAAGGGGTATAGCTGGAAATAGGCAACAGACAACATTTTTGGGTGATGAAAATGTTCTAAAACTAGACTGTGGTAATGATTGCACAGCTCTAGGAATTTACTAAAAGTCATAGGATTTTTATACTTTCAACAAGTGTAGTTTATAGTATGTAATTATACTTTAACCCAAAGCTATTTTAAAAACAAACAAAAACAAAAACAAAATAAATACAGTGAGACCACCATAAACTGTTATTTAAGTTCTAAACATTTTCATAAACCCAATTTTAATGCTTACCCAAAACACTTATTAATGTACTTTTATTTTTCTTTTCTTTCTTTCTTTTTTATTTTTTTATTATTATTATTTTTTTTAACAGAGTCTCACTCTGTTGCCCACGCTGGAAAGCAGCGCTCGGCTCACTGCAACCTCTGCCTCTTAGGTTCAAGCTCTTGTGCCTCTGCCTCCTGAGTAGCTGGAACCACAGGCACATGACATCACCCAGGCTAATTTTTGTATTTTTGGTAGAAATGGGATTTTACCATGTTGTCCTGGCTGGTCTTGAACTCCCGGACTCAAGTGATCTACCAACCTCCGCCTCCCAAAGTGCTGGGATTAAAACCGTGAGCCACATCGCCCAGCTGACTTATTGTACTTTCTATTACCTTATTCATTTTGGCTTAACAAAGTCAGTGAATCCCAATCTATCATATATTTTAAAGAGCTATCTAAGGAATTTTTGACCAATAGGTTTGGGGTAGTCAAGAACAACATTAACAAACATGTATGTGTCATGTGCTTACCACAGGCCAGGCTCTCTTCTAGATGCTGGAAATTCTGCAATAAAAAAAACTAAATAGGCCAGGTGCGGTGGCTCAAGCCTGTAATCCCAGCACTTTGGGAGGCCTAGACGGGCGGATCACGAGGCCAGGAGATCGAGACCATCCTGGCCAAGCCGGTGAAACCCCGTCTCTACTAAAAAATACAAAAAAACAAACAAACAAACAAACAAAAACCACACAAAACTAGCCAGGCGAGGTGGCGGGCGCCTGTAGTCCCAGCTACTCCGGAGGCTGAGGCAGGAGAATGGTGTAAACCCGGGAGGCGGAGCTTGCAGTGAGCTGAGATCCGGCCACTGCACTCCAGCCTGGGCAACAAAGCGAGACTCCGGCTCAAAAAATAAATAAATAATTAAATAAATAAACAGACACAAATCTTTGGTCTCACTGAAGTTATACCTTACACAATGTATTTATTAATTTGTAATATTTGTAAAATAAGTGTAGAACGTTTGAATCTGTGTTGCCATATGTACTATTAAAATTTGCCTTCTAAACACACTTTTAAAAATAAAAGAGTTGAAAAAGGTGTTTAATGGTGTGTGTTCCAGTTAGTATCTCTACCACAAATAGAATAGTATTTCTAGTCTTTTCCATTTTCTAGGTATTTATCCGTGGAGGAAGTCGGTGTGTGTTATGTGTGTATGAGAGAGAGAGAGAAAGAGAGAGAGAGAAAGAGACAGGTATATATGTAGGAACGTTTGGGTAGAAAAAAGAGAAGTAAGTCATCTATGACCTAAAAATTTTTACCAGTAGTGTTATCTCTTACATAAAGCATTTTCAACTAGATTGACAATAAATACTCGCAGTTGAAAGTAATGAAATCTAGAATTTTAAAATATTACTGAAAATTTAAAAGACCACCCAGTCCTTAGTTGCATTTTCTGACCAAAAATATCTTGACACCTGAATGTAAAAGTTTTCCCTGTGTATTGGAGCTCATCTGTTTGCCAGGGGCATAGTTGGGAAGCAAATCCAGGTGTGAAATAGATAGATTGAGAGAAAAAAAAGTCAGAAAGCCAAACCCTTAGTTGAGAGGCAAAGAGAATACAATAATATCACGCCTGTAATCCCAGCACTTTGGGAAGCCGAGGTGGGTGGATCACGAGGTCAGGAGATCGAGACCATCCTGGCTAACACGGTGAAGCCCTGTCTGTACTAAAAATACAAAAAATTAGCCGAGTGTGGTGGCAGGCGCCAGTAGTCCCAGCTACTTGGGAGGCTGAGGCAGGAGAATGGCAAGAACCCGGGAGGCGGAGGTTGCAGTGAGCCGAGATTGGGCCGCTGCACTCTAGCCTGGGCGACAGAGCGAGACTCCGTCTCAAAAAATGAATAAATAAATAAATAAACAAACAAATAAATAAAACACTCTTGGAGGGTTTTAAAGGATGTAAAACAGGGTTTCTCAATAGCAGCGTTACTGGCATTATGAGCCAGATCATGTTTTTGTTGTTGTTATTATTGTTTGTTTTTCCTGAGGGACTGTGGTGTGCACTGTAGGATGTTTAGCAGTATCCCTGGATTTTACTGACTTGATGCCAGCAGCATTTCTCTTCACATGTAATAAATGAAATATCTCCAGACATAGCCAAATCTCTTCTGTGAGGCAAAGCCACCCCTTTTCCTCTATTTTCGCGACCCCATTGAGAACTACTGGTGTACAACAACAGATACAGTCAATTATAGGGTAACCATGCAGGTTTACCTGAGAAAGTCCTGGTTTAACCCTGTTATCCTGACATATTACTACTAGTGACTCCTTTTCCCTTTAAAATTGTCCCTGTTTGTAGTATAAACTATATGATCAGTCTAATAATAGACTACTTCTCTCAGTCTGTATTGTACCTTTATGAAAAGTACAGAGGGTATTTGTAGTACAGTGACTAGAAGCTTGGTTTTCCCACAGACTTTATCTTCCACTAGGTAAAGAAGAATTGGCCTTGTTAGCTTTGGGTTGGGAGCATTAATTTTGGGTTGCACTTGTTCTAAACATCTAAATATCCTTCTCTCTTAGTGTCACAAGTACATGCTTTGGATCACACTGTGATTTTAAAAACCCAGTGAATATCTATCTCTGATGTTCTGTAATAGCTTACTGGTTTAAGGACAGAAGACTACACACAGGTTTGCATTACAGAATTCATTCTGGAGTCTAATCTGACATTAAAGTTTCCCCAGGTAAAATCAATAAAAATGGAACTAATTTACCATAATCAATCCTCAAAGGGTCAGTGTTACTAATCTATTATTTTACACATTCATTGATTCATAAACATTTAATGAGCACATACTATGTATTAAATATTAAATTACACGCTAAACTCACAAAGATGAAAAGCTATGACCTCTATTCTAGAGAATGATGTCTCCTTCAAATAAGAGAGATTAACAGAGGAACAAATAATCATAATACGATGTGATAATTATACTAATTAGTTTGTATGGCAAGCACAATTGGAAGACTATGAAGGGAACAAGAATGCTACCAATGCAGGGAAAGAAACAGTCAGGTCAAGGATGGAAGGGGATTGTTATAAATAGACAGATGTACTTTAAAACTCCTTGGGTGTTTCTTCTTTTGAAGGTTGAGCTGTCATGAAAACTCCCTTTGGGAGACTCCGAGGATGTAGGTGAGATGTATGATGCCACTTTCAGGGATCAATTAGTTAGTGCCCCTAAGCACTCTTCCAGATTTGTGTAGCATTAAGGAATGCACTCTTAACAACCTGAGAAAGTACAAGGCTATAGGCCAAGTCCAGGCTACAAACTATAAAAAGGAACTGGTCTAGAAGCATACATTGCCGTCATAAGAATAACAAAGTGACCGAAGGCCTTGATTCCAGATGCCAAATATTAGATCCATCTGTCAGCTTAGTTCCATAATTTTGGAGTAAAATATAAAGTACTAAAACCTGGTGTCCTTGGGGCTTACTGGTTGAGAAATCCTAATCCAGGTGAGCAATTGCTAGTCCATACAGGTGTTTTATCTTCCTTCATCTCTCTCTACAGACCTTTCTTGTGGCTTACTTTATTTTTTCATAAAATTGAAATAACAGAAAAACATGTAAGGGTTGTATTTTCATTGTCATTTGCTTTACTGTTCTGAAGCAGAAAAATAAAGATAAATTTAAAGATAATAAAAGAAAATGAGGCTATGGGCAAGGAAGCTGTGATTTTCTTTAGTGTTGGCTATTTGATATTGAGATATAATTTTATAAGCTGAAAAATATAACCATTACATTAGATTGAAGTAAAACATGCAGCCATATTTTGCAATCTGTCCATGTACATTACGCAACCCATTCCCATGTGAAGGAGTTTTTCCGTGTATTATTTGTGAAAGTGGTATAGTTTCCAAATATTTGTATATTCCTATTTAAATATGTCATTCTCATGATTACTGTTGTTTGCCATTGATGAAAAATATCTGTCTTCTAAGTAAAGATTGTCAATGCTTGATGGAATACTAAATCTTAGATCTTAAAGAAAACTGAATTCTTCATTTTATAAATAGAACCCCACTAGAGAGGCTTAAATTCATGAGGCTAATTAGTAGTAAGTTTCAGACTAGAAATCAAGAGTCTCCAAATCTATTTATGTGTCCTTGCCATCGCCTAAGACTTTTTAGTAAAATAATTCTTGGAACCCTTCCTAAAATTTTAAAAGTAGGGTGATAGACATATCCCAGTTTTCCTGAGATTTTACTGGTTTTAGCACTGAAAGTCACAGGTCCCAAGAAAACCTCTCAATCTCAGGAAAGTTGTTTTTTTTTTTTTTTTTCATAAAATTAAAATAACAGACACATTTCCAAGGTTGTATTTTTATTTTCATACGTTTTTCTGCTCCAAAGAAGGATAATAAAAAATTGAAAGCATATAAAAGAAAATGAGAATGTAGGCAGCAAAACTATGTATGGCTGGTAACCCTATGACATGCACTTAGTTTATTTTTTTGTTTACTCTTTCTCTTTCACTCACTCACATGCACTCGTGGGCTAGAAACCTGAGAGTTTCTTAAGCTGTATTGTATTTGCTTTTTTCTATCATAGTACTGGTAAGTGATGATTCCATTGTCCTAAGAGATGGAGAACTGGAGCTCCTGCATTAGCTCATCTGTTGGGTGAACCCGCTGAGGCTCTCCTTTGATCATGACCCAGTCAATGGAGTAGAATTCTTGCAGCCAACAAGATGTGCCCACACAGTGATCTTACCACCCTTTTAGACAACACTCTGACTATCAGGGACTCTGCAGATGGTGTGCAACCTTCTAGGGCATGTGTAGGCCTCCTCACGACTATGTGCGCATATCAATAGTTAAGGTGGGCAAGAGCAGCTCTTTGTAAGGTCCTGGGAGGAGGATGTGGAAAGAAATTGAATGAACAAACCTAGGTGTCTGTGTGCCTATTCATTTATCTCCTGGTGGTATGGAGAGAAGCTAGGGGTGGAAAGAAAGGGGAGGGTGCAGCCAGCAATTGAAGCCAGCCCTACCCCCGTGATCTGAGAATTCTAAATTTAAAGTTGGCCTTCTAGAGAATTATATAAAGGGACATTTGTCAAGATAGGAGATTTGAACACATTGTATTACACAGTTGGTTAGCTTGATTTATAATTTTAAAATATTTATCCATATGGTGTTTGGGTCTGCATTTGTACTATTGTTCCAGGCTCTGTAACTCTTATGGGAGGGCCTGATTGCTGCCTTCCCTCAGGTCAGGTTTGTTTCTGATATCACCTCTAGATGTATTTAGAAACATTGGCTCTCTGTGCAACACAACAGTCAAATACGTTTAGGATACATGGGCACCTCTTAAGCCAGCTTTCTCTGTCAGGGATTCAAGGTCTATTCTGTTCTCTTTTGGACCCTGACTCCATCGTCCTGGCTGGCCAATAGCTTCAAACAGCCACAAATGGAGGAAGGTTTGGTCTGCTGTCTGGTTATCTTCATGACTGAGAGCAAAGAAAGTCTTCCTAGGATAGATAAAGATGAAGGGAGTCCCTGAGTTGAAAATATTACAGCAGAATCAATTGAAATACATTTATCTAGAGAGAGTTTTTTCCAGCATATTCAGGTGTAAAAAATATATTTTATGTTTAATATCACACATATACTATCTCACACTCTTTAACTGTGACCATTGCTGTGTCAGTAAATTACTGAGCCACTTTAACACTGTAACCAAATTTCACAAATTCAGATAAGCAAATTTTTTAAAATGTAACAAATAACAGTAGCCACTCTGCTGAGCATTTATAAGACACCAACTGTTTGCTAAATGGTTTACATCCATGGTCAGAGTTTATTCTTGGGAAAAAAAATGATGACTGTCGTCTACCCACATTTATTTGGTTGAGAAAACTGAGGTCTTAGGTTGTGTATCTTCCCCAAGTCACATAACTAATGTGCAGTGAGTTATCCTCTGTCAAAGCATTAGTTAATTCATCCAGGATACATTTATTGCCAATCTTTCATGTATAATGTGCTGTGCTAGGTGCTCCCTGTTTGTTGGATAGATGGGCAAGAAAACAAGTGTTTAGGGAACTTACTGTCATGTGAAAGCTTAAGGTGTTTTAGGAAATCAGAAGAGGGACATTGAATTTAACCCTGGGGCTCATAAATTTCTGAAAAGGTTTTCATGTGGTGTTAAACCTGGAACTGAGTCTGAAAAAAGAAACAGTTATTATTTAAGATTGATAAAGTGAAGACAGGCTTGGTGGACATAAAGAATTACATATGCAAAGTCACAGAGGCATGAATGTTCTTGGAAGGTGTAGAGAATGGTATTTACTTTCCTATAGTCAGAGAGGCTATAAAAGAGGAACTAACCAATTAAGAGAAGACAGAGACTATTTTAAAATATTGTCATACTATAGAAAACACCAGAAACAATGAGTTTTGTCTTTATAAGTTTGTAGATGTATAGAACATGACTGCAGGAAGATCACCTAAAATCTTACTATACATTATAACATCTGAAAGATGAAGAAATGAGTCCTGGATATATTTAAATCGCTTGCTCAGTCTAACAGCTAAAAAGTAGCCAAGTGCTATTCTCCTGAATCTCCAGTCCCAGAGCTATAATAGTCACCTTTGGAATAATGTATCTTATCTTGAGTAACCTAATAACTAATTTAAATCCAAATCAGTGAATATTTTCTAACTGCAGATGAAATTTTAGTGCACATATGGTTGCAGAAGACAAAATAAATTTGGGTAGACTACAAAGAGAACAGTTAATTCGGAAAAAAATGATAAGCATTTTGTTTTCAATTGTCATCTCACTTGTTTAATATAAAATGATATTATAATAGCAAATGTACTTGCATGTAGAAATAGCACATGTGTTTTTGGAAATGTGATCAAACTCTTATGCTAAAGTCAAGCCTTCTATGAGTCCCCTCTCTGTGTGACTTCTCTCTCAACCTTGGTGATTCCAGTTCTAGAACCAAACCCAACTCTGTGGAAGAGGCTGAGTGTTGACATTTTAGACTGACATCTCAATTTACATAAACAGGAATTTGCCTTATTTTTTAAACCAGGCCCCTAACCTGTAATTCACTTCTGATAAATGTGCTCCTGTGTTATGACTAGGTCTGTCCTTCCTTTTTCAGTCTTCTCCAAAGATGTTGTATTCAGCTGTAAACCTCAAGTTGTAACTAAACTCCACTTCCTTTTTTGTAGATATTATTGGTCCAGTCATCTTGTATTTCTAAACACATGTACTCATTGATGAGCTCTTTCCACCTGCTGGAACATACCTACATTCCCCGTTAAATTTCTTTGATGCCTGCTGATATACTCCTACATCTGCTGTCACTCTTTCTCTTAGATAGTGTTCATCTGGATAGTTGGGGCCTAATTATGGTATCTAAACCTGGGCCTGGACCTTAGTATCTATCCCAGGCTGGCGATAAAGTCCTAACAGTTTTCAGCCTATCCTTTCTAACTTCAATTAGCAATAATGTATTCTACTTTTACACTACTTAAAAAATAGTTGTGTTCCCCATGTGAACAAAATGACTGCTGCTTGTTCCTGCTTTATGTTGAATAATTAATAACAGGTAGTAACTTCTTATGAAGTAGGACCGATAATCATTTGTTAAAGAGGAAAACATGGAGTGGTGGAGTCCAAGGAAGGAATATGGAAACTGTGTGGTGATATTCTTTTGGAAGGAGTTAGGGTTCTAGATAGTAGAGGTTAAGAGGAGGTCACTTTGTGGTGAAGTGATCTGCTGCATCCAGGAACCATTCACCTATCCAAAGACCACAGATGTGCTACTGCTTTAGAGAAAAGCTCTATTTGTTGAATGATTTGGAAAACTTGCTAAGCTAACCTTTTCTTCTAAAAGTGGTCTTTTGAGTTTGCTCAGCTTTCATTCTTCACACGGAAAAGTTGCCAATGAAATCTGAAGGCTTCAAACTGAGATGTTCTAAGCTATAGGTGATGTTTAAAGATCTATAATGATCAGGAAGCACAAATGGAAACACGATATAATAAAAAGGTTGGGATCAGATATTGTTTTATTTAGAGAGATCCTCTGAGCTATTTCTAATTATAGATAAGACTGAATTAGACAAAAAGAGCTCATTAAGCTGAAAGTCAAGAGTCACATGTTTCAGTAAAGACTCTCCTTTTAACTAGTTGTAGATGATTCCTTTGAATAAATCACTTGAATTGTCTGGCCTTATCTTGTCCAGCTATATATCAAGGGAAATTAAGTGTTTTCTATTTCATAGTGCAATTTATTCTCTTCTGTCAGGAATTCTGTTTTATGAGGGTGCATAAAAATTCTCTGTAAACACTATTAGTCAACAGTAAAATGTATAATACAAGGAAAATACAATTAAAATTTAAAAAAATTAACATTTGGTTGGCAATGTACATCATGTGCATGTTAGCTTTTACTTTTCAAATTCAGATGTACTCAAACAGCACAGCACCCTAGTTGGATGCTTTATGTCCGTTTTCATCCTCCTATCATCTTTTTTTTTTCCTGCAAAACAGCTGGGATGGCCTTCCTAAAGCCTAAGACCATTATAATTTATTTTATGTTAAATATTTCTTCCCTCCTTCCACCCAGTGAATTAAGAAAATATCCACGCATTTTGTTGTGATCTCTATAACCATCTATATAAACGGGGCCGTGCCACCTCCTCTCATTGCCTGCAACTCATTACCTCTCAACTAAGTTCAACTACAGGATCCTTCTTTCAACCCCTCCAATACTCCATATTCAATCCCTAATGAAGATTTTTTCACATGTCATTGCTGTTTTTTCCCTCCCTCAGGTGCCTTCTCTGAGATCTTGGCATCACTGGCTTACCCACATCATTCAGGTCTCAACTTTGTATCTTCACAAAGAGAGCTTCTCCAACTAATCCAGCTAACAAACATAACGTCCACTGTTGAGTTCCCTTTACCCCAATTTCCTATTTGAGAGTGCATTAATTTCTATCTCATGTGATATGCTTGGCTCCCATTGAGAGCCAACAGACCGGGCTAGTCCCATCATATTACTCTGCCTGGCAGTCTTTGGGCTGCCCAGCATGATGACAGTTTTCTATACCAAACCAGCTTTGTATTGGGCAAGGTTAGGTCCTCCACCCGGAGAACGTTAGCTCTGGCCACTCTGAGACTTGTCTCATCTAATTTTAACTTGCAAATATTGATTTTTCCCCAGTATAAAAGTGGTGTGTATAAAATACAGAAATTTCAGAACTATAAACATGCATAGAGGAAAATAATTCATATATAATTACACTATTCAGACATTGTACTATTTTGGTACATGTTTTCATAGTACTATAATATACATATAAATTATGTGAATAGATTTATTTATAATATATGTATGCATGTATACATGTGTATGTTTATGTATACACTCATATGTACAATATGTGCATATTGTATGTGTACATATTATTTACATATCATGTGTAAATGTGTATTATTTATAAATTTTATACAATGTTACCATATTGTACAAACGTCATGTAGCAAACTGACTTATTTTTACTCAGTAAACCTTTTATGAATATTTCTCAGCAACATGATTTTAATGATTGTTAGTATTTTGCTATATGTATACAAATTTTTTAAATTTACCCACTTTTTAATGTTTCACAAATTATTATGAATATTTGATTTTTAAAGATTTCCATTAGCAGGAATAAAATAAAAATCAAAGTCCGTTTTTCATTTAATCCTCAGTATACATGTTGAACTCAATGATCACTTTCTTGGTACCAGCCATTGTGCTAGAAGACAATTTATATGTATGATATCATTTAGTCATCAAACTTCCCTGTAGAACAAACAATGTTAGTCCCATTTTATAGTCCAAAATAACTGGATGATACTTTAATTAAAATATATATACATGCATAAACGTTCACATACAGACACACACATCACACATACATAGGTATATATATTGAATGGGAAATTCTACTAAATTTGGTCGCTTTGCTTTTAAGAGTTAATAAATGAGCTCAGGAAAGAGTTTTCAATCTGTTGTAGTAACTGTGGTTTTGCAAGTCTGTAGAAGGTATGGGACCATAGGCTTTTGGAACTATCTAGATAGGGTATTAAATTTATTCTGGCTTAATTACATTGTTTTATAGATGAGAAACTTCATCTCACATAATCACATTTATATCAGCTTCAGCGTCTGAGTCTAAATTCAGGCTGCCCTTTCATAACATCCTTTATTCATTAATTTATGCATTCAGTAATTACTTGTCCAGTGTCTACTGTGGGTGAACAAGTGTGGTAAGGCCTGAAAGGTAAGGAGATCAGATTTTCAAGAGCTTGTCTGATCAGTAGACCTCAAATTTAAAACTTTTGTTAATTTATTTAGGAAAATGTTTAGCATGTGTCTTGCATGTCTTGGCTACTGTGTTTGGTGTTCAGAAAACAAAGAACGATAAGTACATCCTCAGTGGAGTGGGAGAGTAAAAGTTAGCCGTGGAGTAAAGAGGTCGTATTTTCCCATATTGAACTCAGAATATGATCATGCATCATCTTTACCTGTAATCCTTGACACCAAAGGAGACTCTTTTTTTGTTCATCAAGTCTAAATTCATGTATATTCTCTCTAGCAAGATCATTTGATTATTTCCTAATTTCCCACTTTCCTCATCCCATGACAACTTGCCATAGTTAACTGACCCTACAGGTTACTATATCTGTACAATACATACTGATAGATTTCTTTCCATTCTAGGTATGTGATTCCAGGATAGGGCTACTATTAATTTCTCCTAGCTGTGTGCTACATACTGGGTGCTCAGTGTGGTCCAGAGAGTGTTTCTGCCCATGTCAATCAAATACCCTAAATCTGATGCATGGCCCCAGTAGTATCAGCCAAATTGGATTTTCATAGAGCTGTTACAGAAATTATATTAGTTAGTTAGTTAATGCTATTTAAAAATGTACCCCAAAACTTAATGACTTACAACAACAACATAATAAATAAATTTCAGTTTCTGTGAATCAGGAATCCAGGCATGGCTAAGCTGCCTCTTTTTGCCCAGAGGCTCCCAAAAGTCTGCAATCAAGGTATCTGTTGGGCTGCAGTCTTCTGGAGGCTTAACTGTGGAGAAGCCACTTCCCAGCTCACTAATGTGTGTGCCCTACGAGCTATAGAGTCCCCACAGGCTGATGTTTGGAGATGTCAGTTTCTTCCCTTGTTGCTTTCTCCAAAGGAGTTCTCACAGCATGGCACTTTGCTTCCCCCCAGAGTCAGAGCTCTGAGAAAAAGCAAGGGCATTGCTAGCAAAACAGAAGGCATAATATTTTTGAAGCCTAATCTCAAAAGTGACATTCCATAACTTCTATTATGATCTATTCATTTGAAGCATGTCATGAGGTCCAGCCCACACTGAAGGGGAGGGGATTTTACAAGAGCAAAGCTATCAGGAAGTGGTAATCACTAGAAGGGGAAGAAATAGTTTATTCTAACTTGAATCTTCCAAATGCCTTCACTGATGAGACAGTATTTTAACCAGACTGAAGAATATAGCTTTGAGGTAAAGGGGGATTTCATAAGAAAATAAACATCAGAAAAAGTGTACCTACATGAATAAAGGCCCTGAGAAATCAAAGTTCTGGGATTCATTCATTCCAGTGACATTATAGAGAGACTAGCATATGCTAGAGTAATAATCTGGTCAGGCCAGAGTACAGGGCAAGTCTTATGTCTTATCTGACTCTTAGCAGAAAGACCATTAACCCAGCATTATTACTGCTGCTAAGTGATGCTACATTATTACATTTTCTAGTAAGTGTATGTCAAACTTCATTACAGAATCATGGGACTGGAGAGCATTATAAGGAGTCATATATCTTATCTCTGTTTATGCAAAAGGAAAGAGCTTCACTCTCTGAAACACCTGAATCCCATCTGGGCCACTTATCAGCCCTTGCCTGAGTCACTTAACTTTGCTAAATCCAAGTGTCCATAGCTATAAAATGGAGCAATTATAATTACATCAAACTGCTGTTGGAAGGATTAAAAGAGATAACATTTGTGAAAACACTTAGCTTGATGCCTGGCATATAATAGACATTCAATAATCTTTGCCTGCTTTGCATTGCTCTTTTTTTCTGTACTTTGCCCTTGTTCATCCTGTCTTCATTTTAAAATTCTATCAGATTGTAAAAAATGTGATGACCAAGTTTTTTGAAAAGGCTGCAAGGAAGGTTAGCCATTTTATATCACTCCAAGTCTTTGACACCTTTTCTTATCCTAGAGGCAGAACTATAAAATTACAACAAAATTAACCTTTAAACCTATTATATTTAACTAGTATATTCCACATAATACACACTCAATAGATGCTTCTTAATTGAATGATTTTTCACCTTGCAGTCAAAAGTAATACAAATCCTCTAAAAGGTAAAACTCACACCATTTATTACACAAAATCTAAGGAACCATAATGAGTACTAAGCAAACAGATGGCTAGTATAAATGACCTAAGAATCTCTGTGTTTGTAAGAAAGAGGTTTAATACCTAGGCTAATTAGATACAGCACTGCCTGACATATTATAATTTATGCTTCTATTTTGATTTCTTCTTTATTTAAAGAAATGAGGTTCCTTTGCAGGTATTCCATGCATCTGAGGCTGTTATGCAAACTATAGCTATGCTTACTTTCAATATTTAAAAATTATCTCAGCAATAATGTTAGCTTTAACCAGCATCTTCTTTAGGGAAGAAAAATTGAAATTGCTGCCTATGTTCATTAGCAGCAAAAGAGAGGAAACAAAATATATCAAGAAGTGTAACAGACCCAAACTCTTCTTGTCTAGTACCATTAATTCATACAAAACATGCCTGCTCATTCAACATATTTGAATATGTGGCTTATCGACAAGTTAAATTAAATAATCTCTTGTAGTCCTAGATCCATCTAACTTCTAGTAGCAATTCTATAATTGTTATAGATCACATCAGCCTCTATTATTACAGATTATATGACATTATCTACTTAACTATTATAGGTTTTATTGGATTTCTGTCTTAATTTGATATATAGAGTAGAAATATAGTACTCAAGGTTCATCATTCAAAATTTTGACTTTTGGGGAGCAATTCTGAAGGTCTTTGCAATTTTGCTGAAGACTTAATATGAATTATATAATATTTAAGGGTGATGTGCAGAAGAATTACTTAAATAATGAGCAAATCCAAATGGATGTCCAACACAAAAAACCTCAAATGTGGCTTTATTCTAGTTAATATCGCTTCCTCAGCCTTTCCAGTGAAGTGGTCAAAAAATGTTTAGAGAAAAAAAAGTGACATAAATTTAAAAATCTTGGCAAAAATAGAAATGGCAGTTAATTTATGAATGACAAACCATACGGAACATATAACTTTAATAGAAATATGAATTGTGAATTGTAGCAGAATAGGCTGAGCATCTTTACAAGTGTTTCTAGTGTGTGAACTGGAGGATATTTGATGTTGTATTGGGCATATCTAAAATATTAAGTGTTTTCTGAATAACTAGAAAAATTATGGATTCTGAAATTATGGAAATTGTCTTTTTAAAAATTTTTCCTCCATGGCCAAAAAGTTTAACTACAAAGCAAAAGCATTTTATACAAGCCAGATTTTTATGAGACTTGAGACATTTTTTTGCTCCTTTAGGTGGTGTACCTGTCTGGGAAATCCAAGCAATAGATGGTAAGACAGAATTAGATTCACAAAAAATTTATTAGGAGGAAATGTCTCTGAAGGCACATGGGGAGAGAAAGCTGAGACAGGCAAAAAGGGTCTTCAGGTGAGGAATCAGATGTCACAACTGTGAAAGTCGTAATGGAAGGAAGGGAGTTTGGGTAGGAAGAGCCCTGAGTGCGGTACTCCGTGAGAATATCTCAGCCAGACCACTAGGTAGCCCCAAGGAAAATACGGCCCCTAAATGAGAACATGCTAGGCAAGAATGGACTAGCTCTACTGCCTTCTTCTAGTTCAGTCACTGAGTGGGAGCAGCCTTGGGATAGTATGATTTTAGCATGAACTCTACAGTACATCTTGAAATTGCAGACTTGGTGGCTGTCAACTAAGGGTTGATTACTTATACCAGCTTTTTTAAAATTATTTTTTTCATGAAGGGAGATCTGAGGGGCACTCCCCTCCCATAGCAGCCACAGTCTGTCTCTTATGCTGCCCAGACTCACTTCTCCATATAAATGATGGAGAATAATTTCTCCATGGTTGCTGTGGGCTTCTCCTCCTAAGAGGAAACATTGAAGAAGGAAGAAAGTGGAATGAACCACATTTCCTCTCACTGCAGTTTAATTTCTGAGTAGCAACTGATATCATCATCTCTCTCCTCCACTATCTATTCTAAAGTTCCTCACCCTCTGCAGGTCTTGGTGGGTTGGTAAATAGTGTAACCCAAGCCCTTATCCCTGAGTGATCTTAGTTCCTAGAAATTATACGTATCTCAGGCTGCGTGTGTCCACTGAAAGTTACAGTTGGGCAACAAATAACCAAGTGGATCATTTGGATTTCTTACATGCTTCTCCATACCTGCATTGTGTAGTATGAGCAGTCCTACTATCTCTTGCCAATCTATTACCCATGTTGCCAAAATGGCAACTTGTCCACTAAAGGAGTCCAAGTGTCTTGACAGCAGCTCATAGTTTAACGACATCTAGCTTTGGTCCCTGAAAAAAGTATTCCCTCTTTAGGGACTACTCCCTCTAATCCAGAAGAATCTAACACTGAGAAAATGTGAACCACCAAGCAATTAGTCCCCCAGTAGGTGATGTGAAAATAAGCCACAAAATTGTTTGATGATTATGTCCCACATCCAAGAGTATACAATTGGAATTGGCAGTTGGTACAATCCTCTTCACTCCCCTGGCTATAAGGAAGGGCAGCCCTGTGTCCACCTCTTCCACCATTAGTGTTAACCTGCATAGAAGAGACACCACTGAGGCTCTTGGTAATTTGGGTACTCTTTTCACCAGTGTATTTATGATGGATTGGATGAATTACATGTCCTCTTGACCTTCCTAGAAAAGAAAATGATCTTCGAGTGCTTCTTCTAGACTCACATAATATGTCCATTCCGGCATTCTCAGCTCTATGAGCCTTTTTGCTCATTCCATTTTTTGTCTTACAAGGCAAATCAGGTACTCACACTTCACCAAGCATTGGCCATTGTTTTCTCTGGGCTTCTCAAGGCCATGTCACCAGTGAATTTGCCCATTCCCTATGGTCTTTTACAGGGCACTAAAGCTCATGTCCTAAGAAAGTGCCCACAAGTTAACAAATTCAATCATACCTCCTGTCTCTCCTTAATCAATACCCTTTGAAATTCAATCCCAGGAGTTCTCTTCTGGCTCTGGAAGGTATATGTTAGCAAATTCCTGCAGCGTCTTTGGAGTGTAATATATTTTCATACTTATCAGGCCTAGCATATCCCCAGCCTATGTGCACTGAAATGTCACCCTAGTTATTGGCCTGACTTATGGGAGATGAAGCAGCAACAGCAGCTCTTGAGGGCAATTCCTGTTGCCTTAAGGAGACAGAGGGCTCTGTAGTGACTTCCTATAGTGGGGAAGCAAATAGGGGAAGTCCTATTTGAAAGATTCGGATAGTACCTTCAGGCACAAATGGTTCACGTGAGTCTGTAAAGCCAGGCTTTTCAAGGGCTTCCTTCTCAGGTGTTCCCATTTCGTGTTTAAGAGATCACTTGGACTCGGGAAGGGGAACATCACACACTAGGGCCTATCATGGGGAGGGGGGGAGGGGGAGGGATTGCATTGGGAGTTATACCTGATGTAAATGACGAGTTGATGGGTGCTGAC
>NW_012101343.1:1643400-1649449 GCF_000951045.1 Mandrillus leucophaeus
TAATAATAATAATAATAATAATAATAATAATAATAATAAAAAGAGTTCAAGATTTTCTACACCAGGTTGAAACCTTAGCATAAAAGATCTGCCAGGCTTGAGAATGTATATAATTTGGGAGCTCTGTGCCACCAACTATTAGCCCATGTACTTTATATCAGCTGCATCTGCTCTTTCATTGCAGGAAATAATACCGAAGAAATATCCTACCAGAAAGACCCTCTGACCCTTACTTAGCCTTTAACTGTTTATTAACCACCCTCACTTTCTCATTATCCCTCTGCCTAGTGTCAATACGATTTAATCATAATCATCCCACTCCACTGTCCTGGTAGGCATTGTTACTCTCAGACCTTTCCAGTGTTTGAATCATCTCACTGGCAAGGGCATTCATCTCCACCAGGCTTTATCCCAGGTTACCAACAGTGTAATCATTAGCAACGAGTCCATGACTTTGGGCCAGGCACCCTCCTTGCCCCACATTTCACCCTGCATGTGGCTTTTCCTGCCAGCTGGGCAGTGAGTGATGAGGATCTCAAAAGCTCACCTCAGTCTATGTCCTTGCTATGTACGCACAAAAATGAGAAATTAAATTGTTTTGAAAAACCTTATCTCATTACATACTTTCTCAAACCACTCTTTGAGTGTCATTTTTGGGTCCTCCAAGAAGCTGAGATAAAAATGGAATTTGATGCACAAGATATTTATTGGGGAAAGTACCTGAGGATGATCAAGAGAAGAGGAGAGGGAAGAGAAGTAGGCGGAGAGAGCCTTCTGATCACTAGGTGAGTCTGACAGCACAAAAATAAATAAATAAATAAAAACGAAAGGAGTGATGATTGAGTAGAAAGAGCCTCACACAGAGTGCCACACTAAGAAAGCCTCAGTCAGACATGAGGAGCCAAGGAACAAAGATGAGCCATTGGAGAAAGTGAAAGCTAGGCATGAATTTTTCGATTCTAATACCCACCCACATACACAATTTGCTCAGCCATTGGCTTGGAGTAGTCATAGTCAGTATGAACTCTGCAGGGGGCCTGAAGGTACAGCAGCTGGGGGCAGGTTTTCTCTTGAAGAAAAATCTAAGTGTACACTTGAGGTAGTTTGATATAATAGAAAAAAAAAAAAAGCATCAGCTCTAGTCTCAAATAGAATAGATAAGAGTTTCTGTCCCAGCTCAGTTTCACTAGATTTGCGATCAGTGCAAGTTACCTAATATTTATGGGTGTCTGTTTCCTCATGCATAATGCAAAGATAGTATTACCTGCTTTATAGGTCTTAATGATTTAACATAAAGTATGCAAAATTATACAGCATGATGAATGACCTATAATCAGCCTTTTAAAGAATTATTTACCTCCTCACCTCTGCATCTAATTCCTCTCAACTACAGACTATTTTAATTTATTTGCATTTTAAGTTGGGAATAATATTAGTGTCCTTAAAAAATATAAATACAAGAAAAAACATCAGAAATACATTTTATTTTGTTAACATGTAAGAAATCTAGTTGCTTCAAGTTGATAATCAAATAAATAAACCTACCAATTAGGGCTTTAACATTTGTTGTGGAACATAGTACATGTTCCCATTGAGGTTTCATTGTTAATGTTTGTTTGACATATTTTACAGGTTTAGACTGAAATCTTCACTGTTTGGAAATCAGTGTACTTCTAGCACTGGCAGAAGACATGTAAATCAGCCATGGGCCTTGTCTAGACCACCTACGTGTGTGATATTTTCTCTCAGTTTATTGGATAGTTTCAATATAATATCTAATAACTATGTTTGTTGTAAACATGTCTACTGCCTCAAGCCTGTAAAGAATTGCTTTGTGTACCCCATTATGGAGTAACAGATTACAACTATTTGTCAATTTCAGCTCCATTAAAGATTATATGAAGAAAATTCCAACTAATGGCCACCAAAGAACTATTTAGTTTCAATCAATAATTTGTTAAATAATTTCTGTGTGAGTGAATTTGTTACCAACACAATGAAATGTTTATCTAATCTCCTTCTTTAGGGGTCTGCTTTAAAACAACAACACAATTCTCCGAACAAAGAATCAAGGTAATCCCCTAGTGAGCAAATAGAGAGTAGATAATGAGTTGGTATTGCTAGAAAACACCTTAGAGATTATGCAGTCCAATCCCTTCATTTCACTCATAATCGGAGAGATTAAGTTATTTGTTAAAGGTGACTCGGGCAGGGGTGGTAGCAGGTTTTAGACCTGAATTCAGATCCTGAGATACCTAGACTCGTAAACTTCCCCCTTTATGCTTCTGGTGTGTAACTAACATTGTACTAAGCAACCTGGGGAACACAGAAGGGAGACAGATTATTTTCCTCATTTTCCTAAGTTTGACCAATATCAGTTTTTGTGATTATAAGTCCTCATGAAGACAAAGCCATCAAACTACATTAATGTGTTACATTGAGAAAAGGAGGGAAAACAAAGAATATTTATTGATCTCTTATTTCTTGAATGTAATTTTATGTATTTAATCTCATTTTATCCTTAAATTAACTCTCTGAAATGGTTTGTTTCATTTCTCTCACTTTACCAGTAAGGTAACTGAGGCTCAGAGGATTATGATCAGGTTAGAACAATCATCTCTGAACTTTCAGAATGAATGATGTCACATATACTTACATATATTATAAATGGTAAAACTAGAGCCCAAACACAGTTCTTTCAATTTCAAATTGCCTTTCGTTTTCTCAAAATAATCCCTCTTCTTATTTTTTTCTCTTATTCTTTTCACGTAGAAGTAGTTATTAGTAAGTTTCCCAGTTGTATTTCTACATCAAATATTATCATGCAAATAAAGTGGGAAAATATGGGAAAAAAGAAAATTCAACTTTCACTGGGGCTTAGAATACAGATAACACACACACAAACATAGGCACACACATCATTGGTTGGTTAGATCAATGAATCTACCTAATTTGTTATTAGCATGGTGTTCTAGGAAGTCAATGAATATTTAATAGATTTGGAACTAAAGTCTTCATTTGGTTGTGACGAGTGAGAGAAGATCAATGCCTGGTGCTGTACGTCAGCATCTTGTACAAATCTTGTAGGACTGATGTTTGCTCTGTGTATCTGTTTGTGCTATAATTTAGTATATAATTGCTCTGAGAATAGAATTGTCTCCTATAAGCAAGTGTTTATAGACACCTAGACAATGAGAATATTCCCAGAACAGGTCACCCAGAATATTCCCAGAACACAACTCTTCAGGCAGGCTATAGGTTTTAGAGGAAAGACCTTAAAATAAAATGGGCTCTTAATTGGGGATGTGACTCAGTCTTTGCTGAGATACTCAGGAGATAATTTCTCCACTAAGGCAGCCATAAACTTTAAAGCAAGGAAACCAAATATAAGTGTAAGATGGTTTAATGATTTTCATGTGCTTATTTATTTTTGTCTTTCTCTGCCATCCATTTAAAAATTTATATCTTGTGGCCAACAAGCATGTGGGGGAAAAAAAAAAAACCTTAATATCATTGATCATTAGAGAAATGCAAATCAAAACCACAATGAGATACCACTCATACCAGTCAGAATGGTATGAGGTAGTCATACCATTAAAAGTCAAAAATAATGAGTTTAAGTCAAAAATATTAAAAAGTCAAAAACAATGAATGCTGGCAAGGCTGCAGAGAAAAGGGAACACTTATACACTGTTGGTTCTAGTGTAAGTTAGTTCAACCATTGTGGAAAGCCATTTGGTGATTCCTCAAAGAGCTAAAAGCAGAACTACCATCCCACCCAGCATTTCCATGACTAGGTGTATACCCAGAAGAATATAAATCATTCTACCATAAAGACACATATGGCCAGGCACAGTGACTCCAGCCTGTAATCCCAGCACTTTGGGAGGCCAAGGCAGCTTGATCACCTGAGCACAGGAATTCGACACCAGCCTGAGTAACATGGCAAAACCCCTTCTCTACCAAAAGTACAAAAAATTAGCCAGGTGAGGTAGTACACTCCTGTGGTTCCAGCTACTGAGGAAGCTGGGGATGGGAGGATTACTAGAGCCTCAGAGGCAGGGGTTGCAGTGAACTGAGATGCACACTGCACTCCAACATGGGTGGCAGAGTGAGACCCCATCTCAGAAAAAAAAGAAAAAAAAAAGACTCATGCAAGCGAATTTTCATTGCAGTACTATTCACAATAGTAAACAAATTAAATCAACCTAAAGGTCCATCAATAACAGATTAGATAAAGAAAAGGTGGTACATACAAACCATGGAATACTATGTAGCCATAAAAAAGAATGAGATCATGTGTTTTGCAGGAACATAGATGGGAGGTCAAAGCTATTATCTTTAGCAAACTAGCACAGGAACAAAAACCAAATACTGCATGTTCTCACTTATAAGTCAGAGCCAAATTATAAGAACTTATGAACACAAAGAAGGAAACAACAGACACTGGGGTCTACTTGAGGCTGAGGGCGGGAGGAAGGAGAGGAGCAGAAAAAAAAAATTACTGTTGGGTACTGGACTTAATACCTGGGTAATGAAATAATCTGTATAACAAATCCCCATGACACGTGTTTACCCATGTGAAAAAAACCTTCACATTTACCCCCCAAACCTAATATAAAAGTTTTTAAAAAATCTTGTCAGTTTAGTCTAAGAGTAAACAAAGATCTTTGCTAAACAGCACAATTGGTCAAGACTAGAACATCAAGGATACAAAGTACAGGGGCAGGAGTGATGTGGTAATGACAGAATTAAAGTGAGAGAAAAAAAGAAAGAGATAGTTGGGTAGATAATAGAAGTTTTCTTTAATGAGTGGATACTTCTTCATCATAAAACATTTTTATTCCAGGATTAAAAAAATAGATTCTTGAAGGTGCTTGGTCTAGATATTTTCAGAGCCATGTGTGGATATTGCTGATGTAGCCATAAAACAAGATAAAGTCTAAATGAAACAACACACTTTCAGAATTACTGTGCAGATTGAAAGTTGTATCCCTACACTGATCAGATAGAGGATAAATAGGATCAGCCCAATTATCTAGTCCCCAAAATAGTAAATTAAAATGTTTGAATGTTTTAAGAACTTGTTATTGTCTCAAATATGATTTTTAATCATTCAGTACATTCATTTTAATTCTGACTCATAAATTGTATGCTTTTTAGTTAGCATTCCATTCTGTTTGAATCTTTGTATTTGTATTTCTGAACAATAATTGCAGTGCTAAACAATTACATTAGTTGGTTTTCAAATACAGAGATCTTCTCATGAGTAATTCAAGCACACACAGTGAATTATTTTTACAGTGGGTTAGGATTAATCTTTGTGGTGTTGCCCTAGTATACTCCATGGATTTAATTATTATTAATCTGGATAAATTTTAACTTTAAAAACATTAATTTAACTCACCAGGTCTCCTGGCTCATTAATCTCCTCAATAATGCCACTTAGGATAAAATGGCTCATCAAACAGTAGTGATTCAATCATAAATATGTGGCAGTAGAATAGCAGCATTGAAGGCTCAGAGGATTCACTTCTCTGCTTTATTCATCTTTAATAATATCAGTCATTGTTGGAAATTTTCCTACTTCATTAAAAAATAACTATCTATTAATATAACTTTTATATTTTACACACACACACACACACACACACACACAGACGCCTCTATACACAGTGTAAAAATGTCAAAGAGAAGCTCACGTTCCTCATCTTGAGAATAGATATACCACCTACCCTTCCTGTTTTAGAAAGTGTTTGAGATTGATGGTGCTTGAATGGATAAAGTGTAATAACAATGTAACCTGGTATAATTATTGCTTTTGTTAAGAACTGCGTTGTTTCCTAATCATAAAGATAATTGTTTCAGTTCAAGGATACTTTTGCATATAATAATACTGGATGCCAGATATTGTGTTGGTGTGCTTGATACACATTATGCAAACTCTACTATAGCTCATCAAGATTCTTGTCATTATTTCTAATTTTCTTTTTTTTTTTAATTTTTTTTAATTTTTATTTTTTATTTATTATTATTATACTTTAAGTTG
>NW_012101343.1:1655274-1666385 GCF_000951045.1 Mandrillus leucophaeus
GAGTCGTTTGCGTCTGCAGAGGTTTCTGCTGCTTTTTTGTTGTTGTTGTTGTTGTTGTTGTGTAGCTGTGCCCTGTCCCCAGAGGTGGAGTCTCAGTTGAAAATGCAGAAATCACCGGTCTTCTGTGTCGCTCATGCTGGGAGTTGGAGACTGGAGCTGTTCCTATTCGGCCATCTTGCTCCGCCCCCTCTAATTTTCATATAAGGAACTCCAAAAGACCGAGTGACCTGCTGACAATCAAATAAATTGTGGAACCAAGGTTCATAACCAGATCTACTTGTAAAGTGGTTGTTAGTTCCACTGCACTTTTCTGCATTATTCTTCTGCTTGGACATGAGTGTAATTCCTATTCATGCAATTGATTCTCATGTTTAAAAAATGATATTATATTACACTATTTTTGTTATGGAATTGGTACCAAAAATAGCCACCATTTTATTTTGATATTAATATGAGCTAACAGCGCTATGTATAAATCTTATCAGTTAAGTCTCAGGGCACGTGGTCCTGACTTTTTTTGATTGGTCTTGCTTTGTTTTTACAGATGGAAAAAACCTGAGTATTGGAGAACTTAGTAAAGTGTGATGCCTAAATTATAGATAATAAGATGTGGCAGAAATGAGCTTCAAACTCTGATCTATTTGACTCTGAAGCTCCAACTTTTAATCTTATTATATGAAAGTTTTCTCTCAGCTGGAACATGCCTTGCATACATTAGCATTATTATAGTACTTTTGATTTTTAATCTCTTGCAGTTTGTAATTAGCCTTTGATTTGAGCTGTTGAAGTGGATATCACCTCCTTGGTGTGAATTATTTTATCCTAGTTTTGCTTTGGCTGTGGTCACATTGACAACTCTTTATGGCAGAGTGATACAGCCCCAGAGAGAGCCAGAACTGCCCGGTAGATCATCCACAAAGCCCAGCTACATGGAGAGCCAGTGATTTACAATCCGTAGCAGACACAGAAATGAGAGGATCAGTTGGACTGCAGAGCCTGTTGAGATATGTACAAGACCTACTTTCGCACATGATTTACGTCATTTGGGGCAAACAACAGATAATCTTTCTAAGGCTGTGGACCAGACTTTTTTAGACCAGTGAATGATAGTGTCTCAGGATTTATTCCTATAGCTCACTCTTTCTCTTTCTACATTCTGTCTCTAGTTTTTTCAGACCTGCTGAGGGAAATATCTCTGGCTTCAGATTTATCATAACAAACAGAACTTGGTAGGAAAGCTACAGCCATCTGTTTTCTATAAATTAAATGTTTTGATTAGAGACCCCTATAGGATATATGTATCAGAAAGGCAAAATATACTACTTATGTGAAAGAACATTATTTCTTGCTACGGTTTAAATATGCCCAGTTAGGAAATTGCTTTTAACTGGTAATTCTCTGTTTTATTGTTTACTTTGGAAACATTAGAATTACTTATTATGGAGATGATAAATCAGTGTGTTGGTTGCAATTTTTAGATGCGAAATTGGAGGAAAGTCTAAAGACAGAGAAAGAAAAGGCTATAATTTCATTTTTTTCTATTGGGTCAAAATGAGAATTTTATTATTCTTGGTTCTGAAATCGAAAGTACATTAGAACATTGGAAATAAATGCATTTCATGATCAAGGTTTTAACATTTTGATTCCCAATTATTGTTTACCATGTAGATTTACATTTTATTGCCAGAACCCAATCAAATATTGTCTGTTACTTTCTTTGATTTTTAGTAGAACAGTACTCAGCCATTTTTAAACCTTTGAATTCAAGGGCTTTTTTGCTTCTCTTTGGTGGTGGATATCATGAAAAATATACACGGTCCTTTTTCCTTTAGCTCATCAGTTATTGTTAGTGTTAGTATATTTTATGTGTGGCCCAAGACAATTCTTCTTCCAATGTGGCCCAGGGAAGCCAAAAGGTTGGACACTGATACATCTAATTCTTTCTTGAGAGCTGTCAGGGAACTTGCTAAAAGTTATTTGATTCTTTCTCAGAGAGTCCGCATCTGAGTGAAAGCAAGAAAGGTTCATAAAAGGTACATTCATATACATTGGGAAAACAGATTTTCCTCCCATTGCTGGTTTTTTGGTCCAAAATAAGAATTACAATAATATCTGTTTGAATTGGCATAAACTCTGAAGATATCAGTAATAATATTTCAGAGAGTGATTTTACCCCAAATATACACCTTGACAGGACCATTGACATGGAATTAGATTAACAAGTTTAAAACAATGCCAACACTAACATTAATTCACTGGCAGCCTGACCGTCAATCTGTCCCTTAACACAAGGCAGTGAAAAAGAAAAAAAGGAAGTAAAATTATCTCTCTTTGCTGATGATATGACTCTAGATCTAAAAAAATCCTAAAGACTCCAAAAAACTCCTGGACTTGATAAACAACTTCAGTAGTTTCAGGATACAAAATAAATGTTTAAAATCAGTTGCATCTCTATACATCAAAAACATTCAATTAAATAGCCAAATCACGAATGCAATCCAATTTACAGTAGCCATGCACAAAAAGTAGGAATATATCTAATCAATAAGGTAAAATATTTTTACAAGGAGAACTACAAAATACAGCTGAAAGAAATTGTAGATGACACAAAGAAATGGAAAAGCATTTCACGCTCACTGATTGGAAGAATCAATATTGTTAACGTGGCCATACCACTCAAAGCAAACTACAGATTCAATACTATTTCTATCAAATCACAAACATCATTTTTTACAGAATTAGAAAAAAAAAACTTCTAAAATTCACAGGGAACCAAAAGAGAGTCCAAATAGCTAAAGCAATTCTAAGCAAAAAGAAAAAAACTAAATGCTTTATATTACCCAATTTCAAACTACACTACAAGCCTACAGTATGCTACAGTTTTAGCCTACATACTAAAACAGTATGGTACTGGTACAAAAGTAGACACATAGATCTATAGAACACAATAGAGAACCTAGAAATAAAGTCACACTTCTACAACCAACTGCTCTTCAACAAAGTTGATAAAAATAAACAATAGTGAAAGGACCATTCAAGAGATGGTACTGGGAAAACTGGCTAACCATATGCAAAAGAATGAAATTGGAACTGTACTTCTTACCATAAACAAAAATTAAATCAAGATGGATTAAAGGCTTAAATGTAGGATATCAAACTATACAAATCCTAGAAGAAAACCTACATAATACTCTTCAGAACATCAGCAAGGAATTTATGACTAAGTCCTCAAAAGCAAATGGAACAAAACCAAAAATTGACAATTGGGACCTAATTAAACTAAAGAGTTTCTGCACACACAAAAAAAGAAACTATCAACAGAGCACATAGGCAACCTACAGAATGGGAGAAACTATTTGTAAACTATGTATCCAACAGAGGACAAATATCCAGAATCATTAAGGAACTTAGGCAAATTAACAAGAACAAACAAACAATAAAACACATAACCCTATTAAAAGGTGAGCGAAGGACATAAACGGATACTTAAAAGAACATAAACAAGAAGGTATACAAGCAGTAAATAAACATGACAAAATTTTCAACATCACTAATCATCAGATACATGCAAATGTAACCTCTATGACATACCATCTGACACTAGTCAAAATAGCTATCATTAAAAAGTTCAAAAATAACTGATGTTACCATTCCCAGCGGTACTGCACAGAATTCCCTTTGATAGACTAGAAACATCATGCTTACTTAGAGTTTTACACTAATATAGTTTCTATGATAGTTACAATAGAGAAAATGATGCTGTCAGAGTTTCAATAAAAAATTATGTTATCTCAATAATCTAGACAGATATTTTAAATTCTCCTGAATATGAGGTTATATAAAGTAACATTTGAATATACAGTATTCCTATACTAATTTAGTTCTATAAAAATTATCAATGCATACATTTTGTTGCTTCTGATCCACTTTTGTTTTTTTGTTTTGTTTGTTTTGTTTTGTTTTTTAGATGGAGTCTCACTCTGTCATCCAGGTTTGAGTGTAGTGGTGCAATAATGGTTCACTGCCACCTCTGTCTCCTGGGTTCAAACAATTCTCCTGCTTTAGCCTCCTGAGTAGCTGGGTTTGCAGGTGCCCATCACTATGTCCAGCTAATTTTTTGTATTTTTAGCAGAGACAGGGCTTTGCCATGTAGGCCAGGCAGGTTTCGAACTGCTGACCTCAGGTGATCTGCCTGCCTCATCCTCCTAAAGTGCTGGGATTACATACATGAGCTACCGCACCTGGCCTGATCCACCTTTTAATATGCAGGTATATGCATAACAAATTTTCATTTTCAAAATCTGCCATCATATTTGATCTCTCTTTTTCAAGACTAAAATGATTATTACATCTCAGGAGCTTTGTTGGCTGGCACATCAGCACTTAAGTGAGTCATTTAATCTTTAATTATGGCTATTATAGATTAACATTTTGAAGAATGAAAAGGGGTATATATTATCTAAGGTGCTGTTTTCACATTAAAATCAGCATAGGTTTGGACATGTCTTCATAATTAGAAAACCCATTATTTAGGATTATAGGTTTAAAATATGAAAGCAGCCACCTTTTACCAAGGAGGATATTCAATGATAAACAAATGTTGCTCTTCTGGCCGCTGTGGACATATTAGTGAAGTTGGCCTTATTTTTGTTTCCCCTAAGCCCTCATGTCTGCTGGACATCCAGTGCCCTCATGGACCTCATCATTGAGTAGGGTTCTAAAGAATTTCCTACATTGTGGGGGGTTCCTTAAATGTAGAGATTTCCACCACTTAAGATTCCATCAAAGACTTATTTATTAGAGGCTCTGCTTCCTTTGGACTTTGAAGTCTGCATGATGTTGAGGAGACAACTTGGACTTCGGCTTATAAAACAACTGGGTTCAAATTCCCACTCAGCTGGCTGACTGTGTGGCCCTAAGCCAGTTCCTTAACCTTTCTATTTCATCTCCCTCAAAAAGGCTGCTTAATGATGTATTCATACATTCAACAAATGTATGTTTCAGCCCTGTATTAGCCAGGATTCTCCAGAAAAATAGAACCAATGGCATGTATAGAAAGAGAGATAGTCATTTTAAGAAATTGACTTATGTGGTTGTGGGGACTGAGAAGTCCAAAATGTGCAAGGTAGGCCTGCAGGCTGGAGACCCAGGGACAAACCGATGTTGCAGCTCAAGTCAAAAGATAGTCTGCTGGTAGAATTACTTCTGCCTTGAAAGAGGTCAATCTTTTTTCTCTCAAGAACATCAGCGTATTGCATGAGGATCACTCATATTACGGAGAATAAACTACTCAAAGTCTACTAACTTAAATGTTAATCTCATCTTTAAAAATATCTGCACAACAACATTTAGACCAGTGTGTTTCACCAAATATCTGGATATTATGGTCTAACTAAGTTGACACATATGATGAACCATCAGAAATTTCTTCTCTGAGTTGAATACTCTCAAAATCTCTGAGGGTTGATCAGTTAACAATACAAGACCTACAATTTGTGGAGCTTATATTCTACTAGATGAAGTGAGATAATGAACAGTAAAAAAATAGTAAATTAATTAATCAAATGGTAATTTACAATGTGAGAAGCCATATGAAAAAGTAGTGGGGTGGAGGCAGATTAGACATATGGAGTACAGGGGAGAAAATTTACCCGTGAGAAAAGACAGAAAAGTGGACTAGGAATTAACCTTGTGGATATCTAGGAAAATGGTGTCCCAGGTAGGGACCACCCTATATCAGTTAACTCATGTAAAACTCCTCGAATAGAATGTCTGGCATGTAGCAGGTGGTCATTAAATATGACTTTTTCTATTCTCCTTAGAGACATAAAAGGAGCTTAATAGTACTTAAAGTCATGAAATGTTGGAACAGAAAAATTCCTTGAAATGATCTCATGCAACCACCTCATTTTACAAATGAGCAATGTAATGTTAGGAGTAAAAATATCTAACTCAAATTCAAAATTGTTTGTGACAGAATCTTATCTTGTATGTATATCTCTTGACTTCTGAATTCTTGTTTTAGCCATTTAACCATAGATCTTGTAATGCAGGTTCTAAAATCAGATAACACATTTGGATTTTAATACGAACCCTAATGCTTTAACAAGGGTAGAAATAAATATAGGGATTCAAAGGCTAAGATAGATTGAAGAGGAAGAAAACCTGACTGGGAAGGGGTGTTAGGATCTCTTTAATCTTCCCCTGCATGGGAGTTGACTGACCATTCAGAAGCCAGGGCAGAAGTGAAGGCTTATTTCTTCTTGCTTTCTTGAGAAAAACATAAATGATGGGATCCATCAACCAATACTCGACAACATGGGAGTTATATACCTCTTTGTAAACAAATATCCATTGAGCAGATTTTTCCCAACTTCAATCAGGAGGAGGTTAGGCTTCTCTAAGGTCTTTTTCTTTCCACCCAAAATTTAGAGGTTCCCTCAGCTACGAGCTGTGTTTATGAATAAACCCATGGTGGTCCTTTTGCTGATAAACGAAGGGCAACGCCAGTGAGCCTCTGCCTGAATACCATTCTGTGTGTCACCACTGGGTTGTAATATACCATAAATAACACTTGCTGTTTGAGAAGCTGGATTGAAGAATTCAAAAGGCATGTTTCAGGTTTATGAACATCAATTAATATTCACCCATCTGTCTCTCTGCACTTCCTGCTTTTCCACTTATGCAAATAAGACTGTCAATTAGTCTGGAGGCTGTCAGGCCATTAAAGAGTCCTCTGTTAACATATGTTTGCAATGCATAGGATTTTTGTTTTCTTTTCTTAGGAAAGATCTTTAAGGAACTGAAGCTAAAGTACAGAAATATGATCTTTAGTTGCATCAGAGTTGATCTCTGCATCCTCAACAAAGACGATAAAATGTTCTGGGGCAGGACACATTTGAGGTAAAACCTTGGTAAACCTCCAAATCAAAGGAGAGAAAAGGATAGCTTTTAAGGGAGAGGCAGACATGGAATCAAGGGATACACATTAAAAATATGCCTCAGTATCATTATTAAATTACTGATTAATATTATGTAATAATGCATATTAACTAGAGTGAATATGCTTGTTGACCTCTCACTGTATAATTTCCACATCAGCTCCCTTGATATCTGTAACCTATTAGTTTTATAGGCATGTCATTATTATTAAATTATAGTTCTAGGTGTCTTGGGGAGACATGAGGTAAAGTTGATAATTAGATATAAAACATGGCCAATCCATTGTTACTATAAAATAGAGAGCATCTCTGTTTAATTTTGTCAGTTAACATTTTCATATAACACATATTTCAACATTAATGAGAGTTTATGCTCTGATATGATTTGCTACAATATTATTAGCATCCATGTATCACTTAATGAAATTATAGCCTACAATTGCACATTGCAATAGATTCGACAGCATTTAAATGCTACTTTTTATCTTCTGATATTTACTTAATCCATGGTATTTAATTTACTAGTCGATGCCATCTTCATAGTCATTAAACTTTCCTACGCTACTGGTTACAAAGTAGAGATAATGATATAAATACATTAACAAGCATTATTGTCAATAATTCTCTCAGAATTGAGCATACAGGCTTCTTCTTTCTTAGACATGGTTGATTAATCATTGATTAACTCTGCTTCCAAAATGCGAAGTTATTTTTTGTACGTTTATACCTGAACATCAATCTGTTCCTAAACTCTGTGTAAGTCATCTGATTTAGGCTCCGTAGTTCAATTTCCAGATTAAATGGCATCTCTGTTTCTTTCTGAATATAATGCAACAAATTCATTATAGGACCTATTCTCTGTATCTGTGTATGGGAGGGGAAGAGGTAAGTGTTCACTCTGCCTGTGCTCCTGGTTGTCTTAAATCTAGTCAAGATGATATTGCAGTTGACATGAGAATAGTGAGGACATTCTCAGAGTGTTGTTTCAGGCCCAGTGTGTTAACCAGTGTCCTCGCCTGATTGTATCATAAGCTACCTATATTGTCTAGTGATAGATTATAAAGGAAGGAAACATCTTCTTTGATTAGGACAAACATAATTTAATGAATAGATGTTCACTCAACGTACATGCAGTATTCTTATTAGCTTCCGAATTCCTGTTTTAGCCATTTAGCCATAGATATGTTAATGCAAGTTCAAAAATCAGGTAACACATTTGGGTTTTAATATTAACCTTAATGCTTTAACGAGGGTAGTAAAGAATATAGGAATTCAAAAAGAACACTTGATTTGGAGTCAGAAGTTGGTTCCAGAAATCCTTTCTGTCAATTGCTAGCTTTGTGATTTCTTGAAAAGAATTGAACTCTGAGATTCAGCTCTTTGCAGGTGGGCAGGTACAGGGAGTACATGCACTAACACATACATGCAGCCTACTCTCATTTTTCTCATGTATTATATAGGGTTGTTGTAAAAAGCAAATGGAAACTTAATATGAATACTTTGTTAACCATGAAGCACCATAATAAATTAAGCTGCCATTCATACTCTCTTCACTGCCGATCATGGCCCCCTCGTTCTTCCTAGAGCATGTCAAGCATGGGTCTTCCCACTTACTGTTCTTTTTGTGCCTGTAACCACTTCCTAGGGCTGCCACAACAGAGCATCACAAACTGGTTGGCTTAAATAAGAGAAATTTCTTCTCTGGCAGTTCTGGAGGCCAGAAGTTTGCGATAATCAAGGTGTCACCATGGTTGGTTCCTTCTGGGAGCTGTGCAGGAAGGATCTGTTCTGGACTTATTTGCTTGGCTTACTGATAGCCATCTTATCCCTGTATTTTTCCTTGTCTTCCCTCTATGTGTGATCTATCTCTGTGTTCTAATTTCTGCTTTTTTGTAAGGACATCAGTCATATTGAATTAGGGCCTACCCTGAAAGGCTTCATTTTAACTTGATTCTCTCAGTAAAGTTGCTCTCTCCAAATAAAGTCACATGCAGAGTTGCTGGGTGTCAGGATACCAACATACGTTTTTTGGGAAAGCACAATTCAACCTCAACAGTCCCCGAAATGCTACATGATTCCCTCACTTCTTTCCAATCTTTATTCTTCAGTGATTTTTTTTTCTGGCCACTCCATTTAAAAACACACCTCTATTCCCCCACTCACATATGCACATTTTCCTTCTTTCCTGCTTTGATCTAGTCAATAGCATTTACTAACCTTTGTCATACTATTCATTTCACTGATTCTCCGTGTTTATTGCCTGACTCATTCTGCTAGATTAAAGCCTTATGGAATAGAGCGCTGGTCCATTTTGTTCAGAGCTCTCTCCAGTCACTAGAACAGTGTCTGGCATGTAATAGATGCTCAATCAATGTTTGCTGAATGTTATCTTATGTTTTATATGTTCTCTGGCCTTTGTGAAATGTGTAAAGATGATACTCTCTGGGAAGTCAAATTTTGATTTAGATAATCTTACCTCTTTGTATCTCAGTAGGTGAGAGCACCCAACATACCTGTAAAGACTGCATTAAACAGCCTACTACTGAACAGCATTCTATGTCCTATAGGGCGTTTAAGTTCACTGTGTTATTCAGGTAGAGTTCTAGCTTGGAAAAGCAAAAGCAATAAGGATTTCAGGCCATGGTGTGTTTCATCTTTTTTAAAAAATACCCTGAGATTTATAATGTTGGAAATACTCATTTATGTAACATTAAAGGCAGGATAAAAAATTTAGGGTACTAGGCACCAGGTGGTGGTAAAATGAAACAGGGCATTTCCCAGCTCTGATATATTCACTCGGGGAACTAGAGAGGCTCTGAACTCACTGCTTGTGAGCCTTGCATACCATGTTAGATTCACTTAGCAATAGGATTCATTAAAATAATTATGTTTCTCCACCCAGAATTTGGCTTCAAGATCACTTATAGTACTTTAGCTTTTCAGTGCCATGATTTTAGAAAGAAATTTTTAAAAAAAGTTTTGGAATTTTTTTTTTTTTTACTTCAGCTCTTCCCCAGCAAATGAAACTCATAAAGGTGCCAATGATGAAATAACATCAGTTATCTGGTGCTCTCAGCTGAATATAGCTGCTGTTATTGTTGACTGATATGGCCCTGGGGAAAAGGCATTTTAGAAAAACTAAATCTACACATATCATTAATGTAATAAAGCAACATTTAACAAAAAAATCTACTTTAAGAACACTACGTTAAGGCTGGAAGCTAACTTACAGCGAAGGCTGTGCAAAATCTATTATTTCAATACTATCTATCTGTAATGAACTCAAGTACTGCCAAGGCTAGGTGTGAATTCAAACTACTGCCATTTTCTGGCATAGGCTGCATACTACACGAAAAAGAGCTTGGGCTTGTGAGTCTAACAACTGCAACCCAGCCACTTACTGTGCAGTGTTAGTCAAGTCTCTGACTTTCAAAATCTCTGTTTTTTCGTCTTCAAAATGGAGCTAATAATATCCTCCCTGGTTGTGTGTATGAAAACTAAATTAGATTATTTGGAGAGAATGTGAAGCTAGTTCTATTTTTGCTATTCTGGTGATTGGTGGTATATATCTGCCACTTCCTTAGCCCATCACTATGGCTTATTTCTCCATTTCAGCAAGTATGCGTTGCAACTATTTATTTCTGTAGGTTGGGTGACCATGAACACATTAATTAAGATTTTTTTCATTCAATTTTTTTCATCTGCAAAATTGAAAATTAATGGCAAGGATATTAATGATAAAATCCAACATCCATAGGGTGCATCTATGCATAAGGCACTGTGCTAAATTTTATCACAACCATGTAAAATGGATCCCATTGTGGCCCTATTTTCTAGATGATGAAACTGTCTTTCAGAGGTTAAATAGCTTACCCACAGTAATATGGATAGAAGGTGGTAAAAATATAATGCACCTAGCATAGTATCTGGTAGAGATTCACTAAACTTGGTATAGATAATTATCATTAATGTCATCAGTATCATGACCCTTGAATTCATGTCTTCCGTGATCTCTTCTACCGATGTGTGATCTCTGTTAGAACAGGGAGTATGCCAAAAGTGTTTTGTTTATTGTTAACTGGAATACTGCATAGACAGTCAGTAAGTAAATATAGAGAGAAAGAAAGAGGAAGGAAGGAAGGAAGGAAGGAAGGAAGGAAGGAAGGAAGG
>NW_012101343.1:1666435-1670962 GCF_000951045.1 Mandrillus leucophaeus
AAGGAAGGAAGGAAGGAAGGAAGGAAGGAAGGAAGGGAGGGAGGGAGGGAGGGAGGGAGGGAGGAGGGAAGGGAGGAAGGAGGACTTGGAGGAATAAAATGCACACATATTGCTTTCTTATATATTTGCTATCACATTTCTGACTTGTTGAAAATTTCAAGAGTGCTATTAGTATAGAACACACTAGGTGTATTAACTATTATGGTTGGTAATGTGCCATTTTCCAATGTGCCTGTACAGATGAACGTTAATGACAAGTTGCTCTATTTTTTAATGACTGACAAATCAATGCAAACCTTCTGCCAGCCAGCATCTAGATGAACCCTGAATTATTTTTTTGACATTTATGTTGACCAAGCCTCTCTACATAGAAACTCTAAAGTTCCATTTACAGAAAAGTATCTCTCCCTTTATTGTCAAGCAATGAAAAATGACTCTTGGAGGTTAAAGTACAAGGTGAACTATTGCTTTTTTCTGTATATCCTTGTTTATACTTAATATGTGCTTTAACTTATCTAACACAGCAATGGGTGGCGGGGGAGGGGGTGGGTCTTCCTGCTGCTAACGTTCCTGAAAGAGTAGACTAAATATATTTACATCTTGCCTGAACTTCACAAGCTGCGTTCCCTTAACCTATACTTTCCTTTTCAGCTATCAATTTCCTGCCTTTTTTCATCCTCTTACTTTTAGTTTTTAAACATTGAAAATGTATTAGATTTTTATAAATTACAGTGCATATTCAGCAGAAAAGCACACTTTCATAAAATTACAAAGAAATGCTTGAAAATAATGGAAGAAGAGTTGCTTTTTCTCTATTATTCTGATCGGTTCATTCAGTTATTAATTCCTATCTTCTTTTAACAAACATTTATTGTGTGAATACATGCCAAGCACTGTGTTTAAAGAGCTAGTAGTCTTGTTGGAGGAAGGAAGAGCAGATGTTCAAGTACATAATTAAAACATGGTAGGGTTATTATTATAATAATTAGATTTGTAGAGTGCTGTGAAAATGTTGGAGATAAATTGATTTTTTTGTTTGGGCAACTATGGGAGGCTTCAGAGACAAGGTGCTATTTGAGCTGGGTCTTAAAAGCTAGAAAGAAATTAAAAGAAAATAAAGGCAGAGCATGCTAAGCAATGTAAATGTCTTGAAATACTGCTGAACACAGAATATTCAGGGACTGGCACTAAAGGGTATATAGAAGATACGTTGTTTGGGAAGAAAAGGCTATTAGATGAGATTAGAGAGAGTGAATTAACAAATGTTTGATCGTTTTTAGATTCTGATCATGTATTAACTCTTTATAGAAAGAAAGGACAAGAATGGAAAAAGGAAAAAATGAAAGTGATCCAAACAAAATTAAAATACAAATTTAAGACATACACATGTGCACACATGGAAATCATATCTTAAAATTCTAGTTTATACATATTGCAATATGAAAACAAATATACCTAAGTAACTAAATGATTTTTTCTGGTGGTTTTATTTGGTGATTCTTTGCCACCAAAAGAATCTACATCCCTAATTTGGTAATGAAGAAATGTGATTCCCTTATGATATATAGTGTCAAGTGTATTTTGTTGTAGCTTAATTGTTTGAAAAGTAATAATCCATATTTTGCCTGAATTTACATATATGTGAGGGGCTACTGCTTTTCATTTCTGTGGAGCTCTGCAATCAATGAAGTAGGTACAAAGAATCTGTGAAGAAACTATGTGTTGTCAGTAATGTTCAAGCCTGTGACAGGAAGAGAAAGGACAGTGGGCCAGAATGAGAAGGAGGTCATGGGAAGTGCACGTACCTTGGAGTTTCCCTTCTTAAATCCCAATTGCCTTAGCCTCATGTAACCAGTATCTACTCTCATCTGTATTTATGCAGAAAATATTGACTAGGCAATTATCAGAGACTTCAAATCTCATTCCCTTTTCTTCTGGATACATGTGGGTGTCCTTTGGTTCACAACAGAGAACTGTAGTTACTTTATGAAAGTTTAAATATCGGTCATCTAATTTAGCCTCTCGTGGAACTATGGATGTTTTTAAAATCATATTTTTTAGGGAAGATAGTGTGGCAAAGTTTGCTTAAGGAAAAGGCATAAACTGGAGGCTAGCAGGATACAGGGGCTTTTATTTCTCTATCAATCATCTATATAAAGATGCTGAGAGCAATGTTTCCTCAGAAAACCCTCCTTTAGCTGTCAGTGATAAATGGTTATGGAAGACAAGACTTACAAATAAATAAGAGATTCCAGGAATTTATCTTCTCTCATCTATAGTAATATGCCCACCTATTTTAACACACAAAAAAAGATAGTCCTCAAAAGGATCACTGTTGACAAGATTCCTTTTAAGATTATTTCACTTTGTCCACCAATTCAAAGGCTAATATCTTCTGGAAACACCCCTACACACACCCAGAAATAAGGTTTTTACCTGCTTTCTGGGCATTCCTTAGCCTAGTCAAGTTGACACACAAAATTAACTATTACAGTTGCTTAGTGCATAATTTTGTAATTGTATTAAAAACTATTGAATTCTACATTTTAAATGGATGGATTTTATGATATGCAAATTATATCTGAATAAAGCTGCTATAAAAAGGCAAAAAAAGAAAAGATTATTTAAGAGAGAGTCATGTCTTTGCCATAAAACCCAAGGCCATAAGCTGGCTTAAAATCTCTAACTCATTCTTCTACTTTTCTCGCTTGCTTGTACTTTGGCCTAATATGAACATGGACTCCCATAAGAAACTCTATATTATTTTTCGTCTCAAGAAAAATGAAGGACTCAATTTTATCCTTGTTTGCCATCCAGCTGCCTTTTCAGGAAATGCTCTATGATCCCCTTTATTCAGGCTCGGTGAATATTAGAAAACAGCGAGAACGTATTTCAATTCAGTGAATGACACCTGACGGTCTGTGTGCATGATTCTGTTTTATGAGTAGGCAAACACAAGAATTACAATACAGTGGCTTTCAGAAAGTGTGCAGATTTGGTGAGTGTATAGTTTGTCATATGACAAAGGCATAAAGAAGAGTTCCATGCAACCTAAGGCACTATAAACCAGAGCCTGCAAATTGTCTGCTTTGTCCTTTACAGTGCTAGCCTTCACAGTATTTTTGTTTTAAATTTAAAAGTTAGTTATCAACATTGTGAATTATTAGATTTTACCTCAAAATGTGGACTTTGTTTTTCTGGAAAAAAAAGAATGGGACAAGATTTATAGAGAGTAATGCATGACTGGCCTGCAAGTTTTTATTTTATCCTGGAGGTCTTAAAAGAGATTAAGATGATATTTTCAGAAAATATGTTGACCATGGTATATGCCAGATATCCTATAATAAGGAACTATAATATGCCTGATTTCCTCTAAGTCAGCATGTAACTTAAGAGGCTATTAAAAAATTCGATTTACAACCTAGAAACCTGTATGCTAAAGACTAAACTAAAATAAAAGCAACAAATGTATAAAATGTAACTATCAGTTTAAGTGTATGCCTTAACTCATAAGCATGTAAAACATTCACAAAAGCAAAAATAGTCAATAAAATATGAGAGGGCAAAATATAAACTGTCCCTTGTACCACCCTATGGGAGAGAGAGAAAGCCAGAATGTGTGAGGTCCGCAGACGTGGCCTTGGACTATACGTTTAGAATGTGGGTCTGAGACATACACATCCTTGAAGGGATGAATGAGAATAAATCTAACCACTGGCTTAAAGTGTCAGAGAGCAAGAGCAAGCAAGTGATCGAGTGAGCAAGCGAGAGAGAGAGATAAAGAACTTCCCCTGTGAACACAAAACTTGCTCTAGGGAAACTTCCAAGCCAGGAAATCATTATAAAAAGTGGTCCTGGTTGTTATTATCTCTGTTGGAAACAGAGGAGAACCTACAATCTGAGCTTTTAAAGGATCTCTGCAGATAAAAAGCAATGTAAGGTACACCCACAATCAAAAATATAAATTATAGTAAGAGGAAATATCCTCAGACCCGTAAGGCAGCAGGACCACAGCTTTGAGAACTTCAGCTAACAGGAGTTTTTGAATAGAGGCTGAAAAAAACACTATGTTTAAGAGGATTACTATATTCCAGAAGCCAATCATAAAATCCCATGAAATTTCAATCACAGTTATCCCTTGTTTTAATGATCACACCCCTTTACTTTTGTAGTTGGCTAGGGGTGCAGAGAATAAAGCATTTTCTCACAATGACTCTGTTTTATAAATGTAAGAACAAGATACAGGATTTAAGTTTCTGACTCTAACTTCATACAGGTCTGGGTTATAGCAGTCATATAAAAATGTGAGAAGAAAAAAAAAGACAGAAAAAGAAAGACAGAAAGAAAGAAAGAAAGACAGACAGAAAGAAAGACAGAAGGAAGGAAGGAAGGAAGGAAGGAAGGAAGGAAGGAAGGAAGGAAAGAAGGAAGGAAGGAAGGAAGGAACGAAAGAAAGAAAGAAAGAAAGAAAGAAAGAAAGAAAGAAAGAAAGAAAGAAAGAAAGAAAGAAAGAAAGAAAGAAAGAAA
>NW_012101343.1:1671312-1702482 GCF_000951045.1 Mandrillus leucophaeus
AAAGAAAGAAAGAGAAAGAAAGAAAGAAAGAAAGAAAGAAAGAAAGAAAGAAAGAAAGAAAGAAAGAAAGAAAGAAAGAAAGAAAGAAAGAAAGAAAGAAAGAAAGAAAAAATGTTATTTGGTAATTCTTTGGATCTAGCAGAAAAAGAAGAGTCAAATATCAAGAATCTCAAAAAACAGGACAGAAGATTTAGGTTTTTGGCAGCCAGTTCTGTTTATAGAAGGAGGGAAGTGATGTCAGAAAAAATTGCAGGGTTGATTTTCCTATCCATAGCATTCCTGGCTTTTATATATTTAACCGACATTTACTAAGCGGTTATCAAAGGGAAAACATCAAGGTTAGGCAGTGTCAGAGATGCAGAGATGATTGAGTGAGTCATGGTCTGTCATTTAGGAAATATGAAATTTAGTGAAGGAGATAAGAAGCTGCACAAATAACCAGGGGAGGCAACCAAGGAAGATGGAGAATGTGCTCCAATACAGTCTAGGGGTGCCACTAACTAACCTTTTATTGCAGCAGAATATTGGGACTGTGATGGAGACGGACTGTTCCAACCCAAGCCCAAGGCAAGATCGTTGTCCAGTTCAGGATGATACATGAAATCTGAATTTGTCAGGCTGGACTTGCTCATTCTTCCCAATGTGAAATTATAGAAAAGATGGCTTTTATCATCTTTTATGAAAAGGACCACATATTTAAAACGGCCAGGAGTGCTGGCTTCTGCCTGTAATCTCAGCATTTTGGGAGGCTGAGGCGAGAAGATCCCTTGAAGTCATGAGTTTGAGACCAGCCTGAGGAAGAAAGCATGATCACTTGAGCCCGAGAGTTTGAGGCTAAAATAAGCTAATATCATGCCACTGAATTCCAGTTTGTGTGACAGAGCAAGACTCTGTATCTAAAAATTAATTAACTAAAAGCAGACAAAATGTTAACCCCCAAGTTAACCCTGGATTATAGATTTCTGCCATTCTGTAACATTAGTAATTATTGACACTTTAAGTTTTTTTGTGTGCCTTATTTCTATGAAAGAGTTGAAGGATCCATTCAGAAATGTGTTTCCTAGTTAAAACCTGTAACAAAGTGGTTGATTTCCCTATAGGGTTTCAATGAGTACATAAATATCAGGAGCGATGTTGCAAAGTCACAATCATCCCTCCTGAGCAGTTTAAAATGGACTTTTGGGGATAATCACTGTTGACATGGTAAATTTAATACATGGCTTCTAGTGCAGTTCCTGGCACATACAGCCATTTATAGGAGATTGTGGACCTTTCTATAGAAGAGAGATTCTTTGGGAAGAATGTGTTCTAGAAAAGGAAAATAAAAAACTAAAACTATTTGAACCTACTTCTGCTGAAATTCCACAATAGAAGCTCAAATGTGGGGTACTAGATGAACAAGAAATAGAGAAAATTCTACATACACTTGATATTATTTTTTTTCCTAAATAGTAAGGACTGAAATTGTCAAACTGAATTTAGAAGGAATACTCTTCCCTAACCTAAATTTTGGAACTCTGCAGGTGGAGGTGTCAGGACAGCAGGGAGCACTAGTTGGCTTTTATCCCCATTCAGGTCTTCCTACAATTTATAAAATATTTGGTCAGGATCTACAATACTCCTGACAAAGAAGAAGCTGCATAGAAGCCTTCTGAAATAGAATACCTGGCTGTCAGGGTTTGAAAAATAAAAAAAAAACAGAGGTGAGGTTGGCAGGTTACGTAGGGGAAAACAGACAGACTTGACAGTTTATTTTTAAGCATTTCAAACTTTAGCAGATCAATTTTCTGAAAGAGTTTCCTTCTGATTGTTCTTTTGAAAGTAAGAACTGCCAGCGCTACAACAGAAAGTTGACGCCTATTCAGTTCAGCACTTAGAAAAAGCTAAGAGGGAAAAAGACTTTCAATTCTTACCCTTTCTATTTATTATGGTGTTCAAAGCAGTGAATAGTAGAGTTGGTGCTGAAAAGCATTTTCCATTCTATCTACCGCAAAATCTCAATGAGTCCCAATGAGTAGGGAGAGTCAGGAAGTAAAACTTTTTCCAAGTTTGAAAGTTTGAAGGTGCATTCTCAGAGCAAACTGAGTTGGAATATCTGATTTATTCCTGAAGCTACGTGATTTAAAAAATTATACTTTTAAGTTATTTCTATACCATAATTCTATCTTGTATATTGTAATTGTTCAAATAGATTACACATTTGCTATCTCTTTTTTTTAAAGAATAAAATTTGAAAACTCTTGCTAGCCACTAGACTGAATGAATCTACTTTTCCACAAAACTCACTTAAGGTTTGATTCAGCTATTTATCATCAGCCTTCATAATTACCTAAATTATATGAGATTTGTTTATTTGTTTACATATGTGTCAGTATTCTCTACCAGATTACGAACCAATGAAAGGACTCTTCATCTATCTTGACATTCCACCTAGAATGACCAGAGGGATACTCTGTGGGTAGTTTTATATTCAATAAACATTTAATGATTGGACTTTTGCAACTATCCCCATCTTTTCGTACTTTTGAATTTGTATATTCAGATTCAGCACACATAAAGAATATGATACTAAAATAGTGATGGTGATTTTTAGAAACTGAAAAAAATGATAGCGCTTCAAATTTATTTAACAAACACTTATTGAATAGAGGCTATGTTTGATTCTGAGGATATCCAGATACATGAGTCAATCTATGCACTTTAAGATTCTAGCAGATAGAAAAGAGATGGAAATAGGTAATTCTAAAAGCATACGGGAAGAAATCAATATAGGTACTACTGAGCACAGAATAGATAATTTTACATGTCCAAGCAGTACTAGACAAACTGGACATAAAAATGGTGAAGCATGTGAACTGGATAATTTGCTTTGGTCTGAAAGTCAACACTAAATGTGAAAGCATCTGTGAGTCCTGATAAATGAGTCATTGCTGAAAACTCTGATTAATTTGGGTCACATTAGCAGCATCATGTTTATCAATATGACCCTTGACAAAGAAAAATTCTATTACTATTTGGTCGGCAATGCTTCTCTTGGGCAGAGGACTAAATATTTGCGGAGGGACTAAAGAATGAGAATAAAAATAGTGAGTGCTGCTGCTTAAAGAATTACTCAGAGTGATGACAGTGGCAGTTCTCAGACTTGGCTGCATATTAGAATCACCTGGAGAACGTTAGAAAGATTTTTCCACCTGCACCCCAGGTCAATTAAATCAACATCTCTTGGAACTTGGCCCATATTTTTTAAACTCTCCCTATGCTTCCAATGTATAACCAAGTTTGAGAGACAATAGGTTAATGCAGTGTTGCTCAAACTGTTATAAGCTACAAGTCACTGGGGAAATCTTGTTGAAATGGAGATTCTGATCCTGTGGGTCTGGGGTGACGCTTGAGATTCGGCTTTTCTAACAGGCTCTCAAGTTGCCGGCTGTGCTGCAGCTGAGTAGACGGGGCTACAACCATTCAGGAATTTGCTAGCTTTCCAATCTATACACAAACTCTAGAAGTCAGGTGGTTGGAATCGTCATGTGGATTTTACATAATAGCTTTCCTTTTTTCTTTCCTTTCCCAAGGAACTAAAATGTATAACATCTGATCCACATATATATCTCATGGGTTTTGAGATTTGGCATTAGGAGCTGAGAGGATCTGGCCACAGTTTATTTGAAATATTAAAATCTGAGATATGGTTTTCGAGAACCAGATGGGGTAGGGGCCAAACTTCCTTTACATGGAAAAGGGTGATTTAAATTATTGTGAGTTGTTGTGCTTATAAAGTCTTTGTGAAAATGCCTCTATCAGTTGGCATTGTTTTAGAACTTTACCTGTCTCTCTTACAGTTACAACTATCTCCTACAATCTCTATTTAATTTGGGATATAATATTGTGGGTAAGTAACAATTGTGACATTGGGAGTCAGACTGCTGGAGTTCAAATTCGGCCTTAACAGCTTGCTGGACAAGAATACCCAGCCTCTCCCCATTTCTTTACAGTGGGGATAAAAATACTACCTACTACATGTGGTTATTGTGAAGATTGAATGAGGCAGCATTTACCACAGCACTGAGAATACAGCATGACCGTCACTAACCCTGGATAGAATCGATTACAGACTCTCTTTTCTTAGGGAGACAGAACCTGAAAGGAAATATTCCAGCCCTTCACAAATCAGGTAGCTGTTTTGAAAATTAAAGATGTGGCCATTTTTCATTAGTGAAGGTCATATATTTCCTCAGTTGCATTAATTCCCCCATGGTTAATATTTGCAACTCATATTTTGACAGGGTTCACTCACATTAAACACATATTTGTTAAAGAATCTATTCTATGACAGTCATTATTGTAGTTATTGATGTTAGAGCAGTGAACAAAACAGACCAAAATTCCTGCTCCCATGAAGCTAATATTCCAAAAGGGGTAGTTGACAATGAATCAAAAAGTAGAATATGTGGTATGCTGGATGATGATGACAATGGCTATGGAGAAAATTGAAGTAGGGAAAGGGAATAAGAAGTGCCAGAAAAGAAGGATGGAATTTAGCAATATTTTTTAAAGGTAGTCAATTAAGCCCTTGCAGAGAAGATGATATTGTCTTCACCTAAAGGAGAAAAGCAAATAAGCCCCATAGAGATTCGAAAAAAAGAGCATTCCAGGAAGAGAATGACTAGCAAATGTAAAGGTTCTAAGGTTAGATGGCTTAGAAAGCTATTATGTAAACCAGGAAGCAATGCGGCCAGCTGAGTCAATAAGGAAAGGAAAAAGTAACATAGCTTGATTGGATAGACACTCTCAGATTTGTGCATATGTCAGAATCACCTAAAAGACTTGTTAAAACAGACTCTTGGGGCTGGGCATGGTGGCTAACGCCTGTAATCCCAGCACTTTGGGAGACCAAGGCAGGCAGATCACCAGGTCAAGAGATCAAGACCATCCTGGCCAACATGGTGAAACCCCGTCTCTACTAAAAACTACAAAAATTAGCTGGGCATGGTGGTGTGCACCTGTAGTCCCAGCTACTTGGGAGGCTGAAGCGGGAGAATCGCTTGAACCTAGGAGGCGAAAGTTGCAGTGAGCTGAGATTGCGCCACTGCACTCCAGTCTGGCAACAGAGTGAGACTCTGTCTCAAAGAAAAAAAATAAACAAAAAAAGAGGCTGTTGGGCCTTATACCTAGTTTCTGATTTATGAATTCTAGGGAGGAGCCTTAAAATTTCATTTCTAACAAGTTTCCAGGTGATGCTTCCGGGGAAAAGACAGGTCACATTAAGAACCATTAGATTAGACTGAGAAATAGTTGTAGACATATAATATTGGGCCTTAGAGGACATTAGAAAGGTTTTGTTTTTCACCTTAAGTAAAAAATGAAGTGACCAGAGGATTTTCATCAGAGTGGTAGTTTGCTTAATCAAATGCATAGCATCTGCAAAATAAGCCTTTTGGCAAAAGTACAACAGGTTAGGTGCAATGTTTCCTTTTAATCTATGTGATACGATACTGCTTCAAAATATATAAATGTTTTCAGGCAGTTCAACTCAAATTGGTAAGACATATTTCACCTTATCATTTATACAATGGAGAACTATGTTTCAATCTTCTTCACATGTCTGGGAGCTGGCATCAACATGAAACATAATGGTAAATTAGTTCAGGCTGACTTAAACTCAAAGTCAACCCAGTACAAATCTAAATCAAGTCATTCAACAACAGGTAATTTGTTTAAAAACAAAACACACACACAAACTAATCTTTTCAAATAACTTTGTTGGCATCTTATGGAGAAGATCATGGTTTTGCTGTTAACAATGTTTAAATGTTACATTACATTTGTGTTAATTATGTGTCTTGGTGATGCTGATGAATCCTACTACTGCCATCACTTTGTTGAACCTTCTTTGTAAAATGGCTTGAATCAAGGACACCCTAAAGGGTGATTCAGCCAGTGAAAGAAGGTATTCACTAGAGCTGATGTGACTCTCTAACCTGTTGCACTCCAGTTTTTTATAAACTTTTTTCTATTAATATTTCTCTGGTTAAAAATTGCAGATCGAATGCTACCTTTATTAAGCTTCATTTGGAATTCTTTGCTTTTCCAAACAGAACCTATTTTCCAAGTCTGTTCCTTCTTTCTGTTTGTTTTTCTTTCCATTAAGAAAATTAATTTCTTGGAAATAAATCCTCCAAGGAAGATGACTATAACTCCAAACTTAGACAAATTTAGTCCCATAATACACTGCTAACTACACACCTAATTTCCTGAACTTTCCAGGATATGTTTTTTTTTCCACTACCATTTGTCCTTTCAATTAGTTTGTAAGAATACTGCATACTATATTGAGATAACATTTTCCATGAACCATATGTTTAGACCCTGAAAGCACAGGGCACCGTGACATTAGGGAAGATACTGTTTGCTCTGAGGTCATGCTTTCTCCTCTTTGTTTTTACTGTTCCTAAGGCTTGTGTGAAGACATTTAAGTATAGCTAAACATCATTATCCTACATAACTCATCAGAGCCTTCTTCTTTGACTTCCTAAATTTCAAATAGTAATGGACAATTTGCCCTAAAACCAAAAGGGTTTGATTCAGCAGGTTGGAAACACTCTTTTTGTAAAATATACGAAGAGACATTTCTGAGCCCATTGAAGCCTATAGTGAAAAACTGAATTTCACATAGTAATGGATAATTTATCCTAAAACCAAAAGGAATGTCACGAATTGCTAACATTTGTTGAGAGCTTACTACGTGGCAGGTACAGGCCATCCGTGTGTTATTACATTTTACCCCATAATATCCTAGGAGTTAACTACTTAGAAAGGCAAGTGTCTAGGCAGTGCCACACAGCTAGAAAGCAGGCAAACAAGGATTCTGACTCTACAATTTGACTCCAGAATTCTTAACCTCTATACTTTCACTTAAATAAGTAATTTTTTAAAAACCTGGCACAGATGTTCTAAAATAACAAGATTGTATTATTTTTAAGTACTCTCTCTCTCTCTCTATATATATATATAATGCATTTTAAGTACATATATATATATACCATAAGATTAATAAACTGTAGGCAAACATGGCTTAGTGAAGAAATGATAATTTTGGTAATTATAGTAACAACGATGGTAACAAAAAGCAATAATAATAATAATAATTGGACACATCACGTATGACAGGTCGTGTGCTAAGGAGTCATCCAACCTCATTGTCCCAACCATTCTGAGCAGTAAATACTATAATCCTCATTTAATAAATAAGGAAACTGAGACTCAGCTAAGTCACTTTCTGAATTCCCTTATCTAATAAGTGGTGGAACCATGATTTGCATCTAATTCAAGTTTATAACAGTGTTCCTAAGTCATTAGCACATGTGCCTCAAAATATTGTGAGCACTAAGGCAACCAATACATTGTGCTGGGCGTTGTCTATATGCACACACTTACTTGATGCTCGTAATAAACTTTGAAGGCAGGTATTATCCTCATTTTGCAGTTGAAGGAGGAGAGTCTCAAAGTGGAGCCTTGCATCCATGGACACATGGCTAAAAAGGAAAAACCAGGATTCACTTAAGTCTGCTGGCTCCTCCACTTATGCTTCCTCCAATCGGGAACCTATCAAAAGGCTATGTTCTGTGATTATGGTTAGAGTATCCTGTCCTGGGTCCCAAATAATTGCATGTGATTAATGTTGAGATAGCTTCTCTGACTATGCCTCTCTGGAAAGAGAAGGTGAGCCTTATGCCCTTGTGTGGAAAAAAAAAAAAAAAAAGCAACAGCTATAAAACCTGAATAAATCTGCCTCCTGAAGCAGGGACTGGAGGGCAGCACAAAGAATAAGAAAACAAAGAAACCGCAATGCTGGCTAGCTCCAGGAAGGTGATAATGAGTTAAACCTTTGGGATCAATTCTCCCCACACTCAGAGACCAGATGAGGAAAATCAAAGGCAAAAAGAGACCCTGAGGCAAATAATCATAACGTATTGGCGTTGCTGCCAAAAGACCCACATGAATTAGTTGGAAGCTTCTGGTAGTTTATAAGTGAAGTTCTCAAGTCCCCAAATTCAGGGCACATAAGTTATCCCTACTGGATATGTAAGCCAAGCTAGGATTTTCTGATCTGGAGAATGTTATAATTATTCTAAAACAAATATTTTTATTTACTAATCAATTTAATAGTTACAGTTTGCAAACCACTATTTCACTCTCCATTTTCACATACTTGAAAAATAGCTCCAAAATGATACCAGCTGATGTGATTTTGCTATGTCTCCACCCAAAATCTCATCTTGAATTGTAATTCCCATAATCTCCATAATCCCCACGTGTCCAGGGAGAGACCAGGTGGAGGTAATTGAATCAGGGGGTTGGTTTGCTGTTCTCGTGGTAGTGAGTGAGTTCCCACAAGATCTGATGGTTTTATAAGTGTTGGGTAGTTCCTCCTGCACTTAGTCTCGCTCCTGCTACCTTGTGAAGAAGGTGCCTTGCTTTCCCTGTGCCATGATTGTAAGTTTCCTGAGGCCTCCCCAGCCATGCGAAACTGTGAGTCAATCAAACCTCCTTCCTTTATAAAGTACCCAGCCTCAGGTGTTTCTTTATAACAGTGAGAGAATGGACTAATACACCAGCCAATATTTTAGATTGAATGGTCTCATGCTTATATTTACCGTCTATACTCAACTCCCCTCCCCCCTCCTTCCCTTCTATGTCATTTTACTTAATTTACTAACACTTCGGTCACAACACATTGATATTTTTACAACAAGGACTACTACTATTTTTCATCTTATACCCCTTACATGACACCAGATATTCCTGTGTCTCTGAATTGTGGACCTCCTTCTCCTTTCCCACAATTTCCATCCTAGCCACAGATCTCACTTTCTCATTTCTCTTCACCTGTAATTATCACACAATGGATCTTCCTACCCATAGGCTATATTCTAATATAATCAGCCTTGATTCAAGGGCAATATGTTGTCTATAGATTGAATTTCCAATAATTATTATTATTATAATTTGAATGCCCTTAGAAGTTGAATCCACTCTGAATTTAGCCAGAGTGTACCACAATCACCACTGTTCCATGTGATTTATTTTACTCACTTTTATTACTTGTCTGGCCAGTATAGAGGTTATGAATTTTGTAAATCCGTTCAATGTATTATGGAAAATGTAGCATACTGATGAAGAATTTAGGATTACTCAGCAGAGCTTGGTTGAGGTTACTAGCTACAATACATGCTAGCTTTGTGACCTCTGGCAAATTCCAAAACTTCTCCAAGCTTCAAGTTATTTATCTAGAAACCATAAGTGCAATGGTTTCTAGTTTATGAGATTGTTGGAGAATTTAGTAAGAAAATGCACATAAAAAGATCATCAAGTTGCATGGTCATACAGGATGCTCTATAAATATTAATCATAATTATGAAAAATCCCAAGCACAGTTGTGTCATTCTTATATCAAAATCCTTTCTTATAAAACCAAAAGCTTAACCATGTTATTCCAGACCTTTCATGATCTCAGCCCAAACTATATTTATATATTTTTTTCTTACTGTCTTCTTTCCTTTACCATGGCATCACACCAAAGATAAATTTTATACAATGAGTCTCTTTGATCAAGATGATTCAGCTGAAAAAGCCTTCTCCTCTCTCATTGTTTCATCTCAATAATACCTAATCTCCAAAACAGACTTCAAATGCACTCCTGATTTAGTTGGCTTACTGATTGCTAATAATAGAAATAAATTCATATTCTCTTAGGCAAAAAGGGACATTTACTGAATTGAAAGAATGAAGTTGGCCTGAGAAAAGAACTGAAACCAAGTTCTAATTGTTGAGATTTTCTATTTTCCACCACTGCTTCTTGCTTTATATCTGCTTAATTATTTCTTTCTTCTATCTACTCCTCCTCTGCAACTTAATTCAATTGACAGATTATGCTGTCCACCACTCTGAGGTTTACATATCACAGTCTCTTTGTACTTAGAGATGAATTCAACTCTTTTGAAATCACAATTTCAAATCCCTGGTGTCTCAATTCTACTTGGTCTGACTAGGGTTAGGTCAGTCAGGATGAAGGAAGTGAAATGGGCAGGATTATTCTGCATTGCTTTGGCTACAAATAGCCTACCCAATGTTGATAATGGGGAAGCTATACGAATGTGGGAGTAGGGGATATATGGAAAATCTCCATACTTTCCTCTCAATTTTGCTGTGAACCTGAAGCTTGTCTAAGAGACAAAGGGCAGGTAGCACATGAAAGACAGGTAGCTGGCTGCTGGACTGAATATACACACATTAAAGTCACCCAGTGACATTGTCTGATGATTTACTATGTGCCAACGGTTGTTTTAAATGCTTTCAATACTCTACTTCATTTATCCACTAGATATTATTAGAAACTCCATTTTAGAAATAAAGATACCGAGTTGCTGAAAGTTCAACGACAGGGTCACTAACAAACAGTAGAATCAGGAGTTAAACAGAGCCCCTCCCTCCACTCAGCCTGTACTTGTGACTGCACCACATTTGCCCCTCATAATGAAACTTTCTCCAAGCCTTCAGCAGTCACAGGTAAATTTCCGTATTTCTTCCTTTTCTTTTGGCATATGCCAGTTCTTACTTTGTATGATAGTTATTATTTGTGATGGGGCCTTATCTCATTCATGGCTGTGCCTTCCACAGTATCTATCACAGTCTTAAGGTTTATCTTTCCTTCATAAATCGGTATTGAATGCATAAGCAAATCCACAAGATGCTACTTGGCATTGTTGAGGTTTATTCTTAGTTGAGAACAATAATAATGTCTATACTTACTGAGGGTCCTCTGAGCATAGGCTCTGTGCTAAGTACTTTGCACATAGGATCTCATTAACTCCTTTTAGCCTTGTGAAATATAGTCTACTGATAACTCCATTTTTTTCTGATAAGAGAACCTGGACTTTGCTTGTAGCTAGTATGTAAAGGGAGAGTTTTAGGATCCAAAATCTCATCTTCCTGACTCTAAAACTATGCTTAAATTCTGTGACATCCTGTCTAGTAGTATTTGCTTTTTCACATTATAAGATTATTTATCAGAGGTAAAAATTCAAGCCAATATTTCTGAATGATTAAACATCCTGCTTAATTGGATATTATATTTAAATTAATTATATTTTATTAAAATAGTAATTTTAGAGTTCTAGCAAAATCAGAAATGATTCACCATAGAAAATGTTTTTAAGAATAATTTGAATTCTGGGCATTTGTTTTTTAATATGCTTAGTCTCAAATATTTAGCTAAAATTCCACACTCTTAAATCGCTCTCTGCAAATCCAGTAGTTTCAGCATGTCAAAAAGGACACTTTAAGAGTCTTTGGTTTAAACAAAAAGTTGCACTGTGTTTTGATTAACAAGCCTTCTATATTTTTAATTATACTTCAATTTCTGGGGTACATGTGCACAACATGCAGGTTTGTTACAGAGTTATATATGTGACGTGTTGGTAAAGCAACTAAAGCAGGATTGTAAGCAGATATTTGCTTGATCAAGTTCTTCAATGCCAAGCTAGAACCTTTTTCTTTAATGAGGTTTCTGAAGATGATCAACATAGAATTACTAGAAAGACAAAGTATGAAGAAATTCATGATTGAATCCATTTTCCATTCTGTGAATGATATGTTGTGTTACTTTCAATAAGTTCAATGCAGTGTTTTTCAAACTAATGGTTTTCTTTTACACTTTTAACTGCACAGAAAACCCAACTTTATTTCATTGATCTGCTTATTCAACAAGTATTCATACTGCTGAATAAATGTACAATTTTAATTCCCACTTACTGGACCTCTGGGCAGCAGTCAATACTGCTGGCATTTTCCTTTCTTTTAAAACAGTTATTTCTCTTACCTTCTATGATCCATCTGTCTCCTAGTTTATATTCCACTTGTCTGACTGCTATTACCTCTGTCTTATTTACTTGCTCTTCATACTCTACCCTGTCATTCACTGTTGAAATTTCTCAACAGTGTAAAACAGTTGACTATCAACATGATACTGCACAGCAGATCTCTAGAACACGTTAATTTTATGAAACTGAAACTTTATACCAATTGAATAGCAACTCCCCCCGCCCCCGCTCCCCCGACACTGGTAACCTATATTCTGTTCTCTGTTTCTATGAGTTTGATTATTTTAGACACCTCATATAAGTGGAATCATTCAGTAATTGTCCTGTGATTGGTTTATTTTACTTAGCGTAGTGTCCATTAGGTTCATCCATGTTGTTCCAAATGGCAGGATTTCCTTCTTTTTAAAGGTTGAATAATATTACATTGTTTGTATATACCACATTTTCTTTATTCATCTCTCGGTGTATGTTTGGGTTTTTCCCTTAAGTTGGCTATTGTGACTAGTTCTGCAATGAACTTGGGAGTACAGATAAATTCATTTGGGTATATACTCAGGATTGCTGTATCATATGGTAGTCCTATTTCTAATTTTTAAGGAACCTTCATAACTGTTTTCCACAGTGGCTGCATTATTTTACATTCCCACTGACAATGTACAAGGGTTCCAGTTCTTTAACATCCTTGCCTACACTTACCTTTTGTTTTTTTGATAACAGACATCCTAATAGGTGTGAGCTAATATCATATAGCAGCTTTTACTTTCATTTTGTCAATGATTAGTGATGTTGAGCATCTTTTAATAATACTTATTGGCCATTTACATCTCATTTTTAAATCTGGCTATTTGTTATTTTGCTATCGAGTTATAGGAATTCATAATGTATTTCAGATGTTAACCCCTTATCAATATATAGTTTGCAAATATTTCCTCATTCCATAGATTTCCTTTTGTTCTGTGGATTGTTTCCTTTACTGTGCAGAACTTTTTAGTTCGATACAGTTCTATTTACCTGTTTTCGCTTTTATGCTTTGCTTTCGGTGTTATATCCAAGAAATCAGTTTTTTAAATTTTTTCATGTTACTTATATTCTTCCCATGAAACTTCACTTTTATGCATAGACAGATAACTTAAATTTATTTTCTGGCCGGGTGCAGTGGCTCATGCCTTTAATCTCAGCACTTTGGGAGGCCAAGGCAAGTGGATCACCTGAGGTCAGGAGTTTGAGACCAGCCTAACCAACATGGAGAAACCCCATCTCTACTAAATGCAAAATTACCCAGGCGTGGTGGCACATGCCTGTAATCCCAGCTACTTGGGAGGCTGAGGCAGGAGAATCACTTGAACCCAGGAGGCAGAGGTTGTGGTGAGCCGAGATCATGCCATTGCACTCCAGCCTGGGCAACAAGAGTGAAATTCTGTCAAAAAAAATATATATATATATCTTCTAACTGTAACTTCTCTTTGTGCTCTAGACCTCTATGTTAAACTATTCATTATCCATTTAGATAGTTCAGTGGCATTTTAGCATTTCCAAAGACAAATTCATAATTTCCTTTCCTAGAAACTTGGGACTCAGGATTTTAATTTAAAGAGTATGATACTGCCATCCATACTATTGTGCAAATCTAAGACTGGCAGTCATGACACTCCCACACTTGCCTCCTCCTATAGCAAACCTCTCAGCAAATCTTATTGATGTAATCTACCAAATATCCTTATTTTGCCAACTTTTTCACTTTCTTCCATCACTGCCATCTGATCATATCAACAGTCCTATTTAAAACCATTCAACTGTTTTCTCTATTATTTTTCAAAGGAAATAAATCATTATTTTTATCACCATTTTAAGGCACTGCTTTGTCTACCTCCTCTTTCATTTTCAATCTATATCTTTAATTTTTTAATTAGCACTTAAAGTATATTACAGACAAGTACACAAACATAGGTGAATAGCTTGATTAATTTTTATGAAGTTCGTATACTCTTTGTGCATGCTCCCAGATCGAATAAACACAACATTTTGTATACTCAGAAATGTCCTATCTGTCTTCTTTTGTCAGTAGCCTCTCATCCCCACTGCAGGGTGATGACTGTATTGATCTCTACCACCATGAATTAATTTTGCCTGTTTGTCAACTTTCTATAAATGAGAACATAAAGCATATAATTTTATATGTCTAGCTTCTTTTGTTAAAAATTCTGTTGTCCTCAGCTCATTGAGACATCAGTGGCTATGTATGAGTAGATTTATTCCTGTATTCACTCTTCTGTTCTATTCATCTACCTGTTTATTCTTGCACCAACATGCATTGTTGTATATAGTGATCGCCATTTATTCAGTTACTGTATTCGTTATATGAATACACCACGTTTTTAAAATGCTCTTTACTGTTGATGAAAATTTGGGTCGTTTGCAGTTTTTAGTTATTACAAATAACGCTGCCATGAGCGTTCTTATATATGTCTTTTGGTGACGATACTTATGCCATCTAGTAGGGTTTATATCCAGATATAGGATATGCATATATTCTGTCTTAGTAGATATTTCTGATACTTTCCAAAATACTTGTGCAAACTTATGCTCCCAATAGCATTGTTTCAGAATTTCACTACCCCCAACATTTAGTATTTTGTGTTCTTTTTAACAGTGGCTCTGCAGTAATAACACATTCAGTTTTAATTTGTATTTCCCTGGTGACTAATGGAGTTGAGTGGCTTTCATTTGTTTATTGGCCATTTAGATATTCTTTTTTACGTAGTAGCTGTCGAAGTATTTTGCTTATTTTACCTATGGTGATTTTAGCAATTTCACACGAATTTCAGGGTTTTTAAATGTATTCTGGTTGTGAGTATTTTTGTTAAAATATGTATTTTAAGTATCGTTTTTCAATCGTTGCTCTTCCTCCTTGTTCCTTCAATGGTAACTTTCATTAACAAAAGTTTTTAATGTAGTCTGATTTATCATACTTTTATGCTTGGCATTTTCTGTGTCCTATTTAATAATTATTTTTTGTCTAGCCAAAATAAAGAAGATAATCTTTTGTTTTCTTCTAAAATCTTTATTTTTCTGTAATTCATGATTAGCTTAAAGCTACACCTAATATTTTTTTTTTAATTAAAGGCGTGTATTAAGGTTCAAGGAATGTTTTCTTTCATATGGATGTCCTATTGACCTAGTAGTGTTTATTAAAAGACCAGACCTTTCCCTGAAGCCTGGAAATATTCCTTTTTGTTATGAATAAAGTGATTACATATGTGTAAGTCTGTTCTAGACCCACTGTCTATTCCATTGGTCTATCAATCAATACTTTGACCAATACCACCCTGTCTCAGTTACTACAGCTTTAAAATCAATCTTGATATCTGGGAGTATAGTTCCTACAGTTTTGTTTTCTGTTTATCATTGCCTTGGTATTTGCATTTTCATTGGCATTTTAAAATCTGCTTCCCAATCTCCAAAAAAAGATGATGAGTTTTTGTTTGGAGTTTTATTGACTGCACAAAATGTTTTAAAGAGAATTTATATCCTAGCACACTGAATCCTCCAATGCATGAATAAAGCAATCGCTCCATTTATTTAAGTTTATTTCAATCATGGTTTTCAGTTTGGAGAATAGAGGCTTTTTCTGTTTTCCCTTTTCTATTAGACGCTTTTCTAGGTATTAGTTTCTCTTACTATATTTTTAATAATGTAATTGTGTGGTTGGCTCACTGCAACCTCTGCCTCCTGGGTTCAAGCGATTCTCCTGCCTCAGCCTCCCGAGTAACTGGGACTACAGGCATGTGGCACCACACCTAACTAATTTTTTGTATTTTTAGTAGAGATGGGGTTTCACCATGTTAGCCAGGATGGTCTCGATCTCCTGACCTCGTGATCCACCTGCCTCAGCCTCCCAAAGTGCTAGGATTACAGGCGTGAGCCGCCACACCCAGCCTAGCCCCTTTCTTAATCCTAATTTCTCTCTCTGTTCCACAGGTACTGATCTATTTCATTCTCTCATTTATCACCTTCCATGAGCCCTTGTTTTCTTACTATTCCTCTTCTTGCTATGCTGTATTCTTGCATTTCCCACTCACACAACTGATCACTACCCATTCTTTATATCTAAGCTAAATTATATATCCTGAGGGATGCCTTCCTTGAACTACCTACTTGGATACCATCTCTCTATTTAATCTACCATAGTAGTAACTGGTCGTTTCTTGTACTATTTATCACAGTTAAGTTTATGATTGTCTTTGCAATTATTTGATGTATGCCTATGTGAGCTCCAAAAGGGTAGGACCATATCTGTTTCTTTTTACCCTACTGTCTTAAAGGCCTAGCAAAGCCCTTGGCTCATAGTAAGGTCCAAAGAAAGACATTTTGAGTGAACAGACAAATTGAATGAGCTTCAGTTTTGGTCCAGATGTTGTATGAGGTTATGAAGATACAGAAACAGGCCAAATATAATACAATTCTCAGCCTCGATCCATTTCAGAAACTTCCCTCACCACCTTTTTTTAAAAATATAAAATATTATTGCAGTCTTAATAATACCTACCTTTTGCTGAATTTATGGCTGCTTCTTTAATTTCCCAAACTTTTTAATATACTAAATAATAATAATTATAGTAGCAGTTTTTCACTAAAGATTATTTAAATAGACATGCGTGCAATAAGAAAGCCAGAGAATTTCTGAACTCTTGGATAATAATGGTAATTTAATAGAATTCAATAAATTTGTGGAGAAAAGTAACTTCATCACCATCTTTTCTAGCTCTTCACCTACTGTGGCATTTCTTTTCCCAGAGAGGATGTGAAATAAAATCATCAAGACTTTACTTGAACATTTGAAATGACAGAAATGATTTCCTTTGTCCCATCAAAGTGTATGACATTGACACTGAATTAATAAAGGTTTACAGAAGGTAGCATCAGCAGCGGTGAGACTAGCATAATGAGGCAAATACAGGAAAAGCCCTTACTTCAGTGTTACTTGTTTAGACTTTTGAGAGTGGTAATTAATCATCTCTCCCATCTGGATTCTGCATTAGCAAGAAACAGAAAGAGGTGTTAGATAGGGATCAAAATATCAACTTTATTGCCATTAAAGTTAGATTGGAGAGTATTATTTTATTTGCAAAGAAAAATGAAACTTATTACTACATCCCCCAAAATCTAGAATCACCTGAAGGGAAAGCATGACTACCAGGGATTTTGATTCCTAAAGTCTGAGAGACACTGAATGCAGGAATAGAATGAAGACACATGTGTATATGGCTTTTAAGTAATTCCAACCAAACAAATAATGGATGTTAGATCCTCACTATCTCATCAGTCAGATAAATTAGTTCCTTTTCTAAAGGGAGAAGTGAAAGACAAGAAAGAAGAGTCCCAGATGTCATGTTAGCACTCTTCCCATTAAAGAGTGAAGTTTACCTCTCCTTATGGAAACCCAAGTATCAACAAATAATATTCTACTTTACATATAATAGAATATTCTATTATATATAATAGATTATATGTTACATATAAGTCTATATTTTTACATAATACATAGAAATCTACATTTATATATAATATTTATATTATGTATATAACCTATGGCACAACTATTAACATACATTAAGAACTATAGAAACCAGTGAGACTGCAGAATGGTAAAAAGTATTTGCAAATAATATATCTTATAAGAGATTGATATTCAATATATTTAAGAATTGCAACAACAAAAACACAAAAACCTGATTTTAAAAATGGGAAAGGACTTGAGTAGAAATTTATACAATGAAGGTATATATATTACCAATAAGTACACAAAAACATGTTCAACACCACTAATCATTAGGAAAACGCAAATCAAATCCACAATGGGATACTACTTCACATCTATTAAAATGGTTATTAGCCAAAAAGAAAATAAATGTGAGGATGTCAAGAAATTTGAAATCTTCTACCTTGGTAGTAAGAATTCAAAATGGTTTATCTACTGTTAAAACAATATGGTGATTTCTCATAAAATTAAAAGTAGCATTATATAATCCAACAATTACACTGTTGGGTATACAATCAAAAAATTGAAAGCAGGCTTTTGAAGAGATATTTATGCCTCTATGTTCATAGCATTCACAATAGCCAAAAGGTGGAATTAACCTAAATGTTCCATAGATGACTGCATAAACAAAATGTGAAATATACATATATACACTGGAATATTCAACTTTTAAGAGAAAAGATATTTGGACCTATGCCATAACATGATGAAACTTGAAGACATTATGCTAAGTGAAATAAGCCAGTAACAAAAGGAAAATATTGCATTATTCCTCTTATTTGAAGTACCTAGAGTAGTCAAATATACGAAGACAGAAAACAGAATGGTGATAGCCAGGGATTCAGTAGGGGAAATGGGGAGTTTGTTTTTAATGAGTTCAGAGTTTCACTTAGGGGACGTGAAAAAGTTCAAATGTAATTCAATTGAAATTAAATAAAATTTAAATATCACTTCTTCAGTTATCTTAGCCACATTTCAATTGCTCAGTATCCTCATGTGGCTAGCGGCTGCCATCAATGTAGAAAGTGGTAAAACCATCAGATCTCATGAGACTTATTAACTACCACAAGAACCATATGGGGGAAACTGCCCCCATGATTTAAGTTATCTCCCACTGGGTCCCTCACACAACACTTGGGAATTATGGGAGTACAATTCAAGATGAGATTTTGGTGGGGACACAGCCAAACCATATTAACCACCATCCATCTGCAGAAATTTTTCATCTTCTGCAGAACTTTTTCATCTTCTGGCCAGCCGCCGTGGCTCGAGCATATAATCCCAGCACCTTGGGAGGGGGAGGTGGGTGGATCGCCTGAGGTCAAAAGTTCAAGACCAGCCTGGCCAACATGGCAAAACCTCGTCTCTACTAAGAAAAAAAACAAAAACAAAAATTAGCCACGCATGGTGACATGTGCTTGTAATCCCAAGCTACTCGGGAGGCTGAGGCAGGAGAATGACTTGAACCTGGGAGACAGAGGTTGCAGTGAGCCGAGATTATGCCATTGCACTCCAGCCTGGGCAACAGAGAGAGAGAGACTCTTGCTCTTTTGTCTCACTCAGGAATCGGTGTTAATATATCTTTTTAGAATAATTTTTTTTTGGTCTGTTCCAACCCAAACTTCCTGTAAATGTTTACCATAATGAAAAAAAAAAAAAGTCTCATTCATGTCAGTGTTTCCTTATTTTATTTTTCTTTTCATTTTTTTATTTTATTATTGAGACGGAGTCTCGCTCTGTCGCCAGACTGAAGTGCAGTGGCACAATCTCAGCTCCCTGCAACCTCCAGCTCCCAGATTCAAGTGACTCTCCTGCCTCAGCCTCCCAAGTAGCTGGGACTGCAGGCGTCCACCACAACACCCAGCTAATTTTTGTATTTTTAGTAGAGATGGAGTATTACTGTGTTGGCCAGGATGGTCTCCATCTCTTGACCTCAGGATCCACCCACCTTTGCCTCCCAAAGTGCTGGGATTACAGGCATGAACCACCACGCCCGGCCTATTTTTCTTATAGTGTACATTTTCTGAGGCTAATGACCATATGTGCTCTTTCATTGTCTCTGTGCATTTCTCATTATTTGTCACATAATATAAATTCAATACATATTTGAATGAATGGACAAATAAATGAAATGAATGTAATGAATAAGTGAGTGAATGAGCATAAATAGCAACTATCCATAGCACTATAATATTCAAAAAAGAGCTGATTGCTATAAATCCAGCCTACAAGCTGACTCTTTCTTATTCATTACTCACTATTCATTAAGAATTATTTAATGACTTATTATCTTCACTATTACATTACAATGCTTCATGTCGCACGGACCCATCTTTTGAAATTAAATTATATCTGAAATGCAAGCTGTGCAGATATTTTGTCAATTTTTCCTTTTAGACTTGCTTTTTATCAGAGCTAGCATGATTAGTTTTAGACATTGATTTCCCCATTAGCTTCATAGTGAACCAAAGTTTCATTATATTCCAAATGGGGTAAAAAATAATTTCTCCTACATTTCACAAATGGTTGCTTTTGTTGCTTTGTTAATGCTTGTTGTCTCATTCCTGCATATGCATTTGTGCCTTTGTTTATACAATGGATTTGGCTTGAATTCTTTTGTTTTTAAAAAGGAAATGATACTAACAGAAATGAACGTTACGAAAATATTAATAACCTATATCCCTAGGTTGAGTGTATACCATCAATATACACTGGATGTACAATAAAATCAGGCAATCATAAAGTATCTACTTCTGCTATAAAATACAGGCATACCTCATTTTATTTCACTTTGCTTTATTGCACATCGAAGATACTGTGTTTTTAATGAATTAGAGGTTTGTGATAATCCCATGTCCAATAATTCTATCAATGCCACTTTCCAACAGTGTATGCTCACTTCACTTCTTTGTGTCACATTTCAGTAATTCTCAAAATATTTCAAAATTTTTCATTATATCTGTTATGGTGCTCTTAGAGTAGTGATCTTAGATATTACTATTATAATTTGGGGGGTACCTCAAACCCATATAAAAAGCCAATTTAATCAATAAATGTTTTGTGTGTTCTAATTGCTCCACCAAACAGTTGTTCCCCAATCCTTCTCCGCCTCCTCAGGCCACACTATTTCCTGAAATACAATAATATTTAAATTAGGCTAATTAATAACCCAACAATAATCACTAAGTATTCAAGTGAAAAGAAGAGTCACATGTCTCTCACTTTAAATCCAAAGCTGGAAATGATTAAACTTAGTAAAGAAAACATGTCAAAAACTGAGATAGGCCAAATGTTAGGCCTCCTGCACCAAACAGTTGACCAGGTTTTGAACACAAAGAAAAAGATCTTAAAGAGAATTAAAAGTGCTACTCCAGTGAGTACATGGAGGATAACATGTGCTCTTGGGTAACTAGATGCATTGTCAATGAGTAGTGATATCTCAAATGGGCTTTGTTGTTCCAGTTGCAGAACATGGGACAAGTAGATTTAGCATATTTTTAAGAACCCTAGGATTTTTAGAACGGTAAGTGAGCGTTGGCTTCAACTTAGTCACCAGTGCATCAGTCTCTAACAAGAGAGCCAGACTGTCCTTCACAGCTTTGAAGCCAGATCTTGACTTCTCCTCTCTATCTATGAAAGTCCTAGATGGCATTTCCTGCCAATAGAATGCTGTTTTGTCTACATGGAAATTCTGTCGTTTAGTGTAGTCACCTTTACCCATGATCTTAGCTAGATCTTCAGGATAACTTGCTGCAGCTTCTCCATCAGCACTTGCTGTTTCACTTTGCCCTTTTATGTTATCGAGGTAATCTATAAGGATTGGAATCAACATCTTCCAAACTCCTGTTAATGTTGAGACTATTACCTCTTCCCATGAATCACGAATGTTCTTAATGGCACCTAGCATGGTGAATCCTTTCCAGAAAATTTTCAATGTACGTTACACAGATCCACCAAAAGCAAAACAGCCTAGTGCTAATATGAAGACAGTCATCTAAATAGAAGATAAAATCAGCCACAACATTCCCTTAAGACAGAGACTAATTCAGAATAAGGTCCTAATTTGCTCCAACTGTATATGGCTGAGAGAGGTGAGGAGGAAGCTGCAGAAGAAAAGTTTGAAGCTAGCAGAGGTTGGTTAGTGAGGGAGCCTCCTAAGAAGAAATCATTGTGTCTTTGGTAAAGTTTATTTAAACTTATACTTCCACTGTAATGAAACATTGCATTTCAATATCTGGGGTCATATGTTAATGAAAACATTATCTAATATTTAATCTCCTCTAAGTCTGATTTCATAGCCAGGATTTCTACTTCATAAGACTTCTCTCTTTTTTAAAAACTATTTGATTTTTTAATTATATTTTGAGTTCTGGGGTACATGTGCAGAACGTGCAGTTTTGTTACATGTGTATACACATGCCATGGTGCTTTGTTGCACCCATCAACCCATCACCTACATTAGATATTTCTCCTAATGCTATACCTCCTCTAGCTCCCCACGCCCCAACAGGCCGTGGTGTGTGATGCCTCTCCCTGTGTCCATCTGTTCTCATTGTTCAACTCCCATTTACAAGTGAGAACATGTGTTTGCTTTTCTGTTCTTGTGTAAGTTTGCTTTGAAGGATGGTTTCCAGCATCATCCATGTCCCTGCAAAGGACATGAACTCATCTTTCTTATGGCTGTGTAGTATTCCATGGTGTATATGTGCCACATTTTCTTTATCCAGTCAATCATTGATGGACATTTGGGGTTGGTTGCAAGTCTTTGCCATTGTGAATAGTGCCGCAATAAACATACGTGTGCATGTGTCTTTATAGCAGAATGATTTATAATCCTTTGGGTATATAACCAGTAATAGGATTGCTGGGTCAAATGGTATTCTAGTTCTAGATCCTTGAGGAATCGCCACACTGTCTTCCACAATGGTTGAACTAATCTACACTCCCACCAATAGTGTAAGTGTTTCTATTTCTCCATATCGTCTCCATTATCTGTTGTTTCCTGACATTTTAATGATTGCCATTCTAACTGGTGTGAGATGGTATCTCATTGTGGTTTTGATTTGCATTTCTCTAATGACCACTGATGATGAGCTTTTGTTCATATGTTTGTTGGCTGCATAAATATCTTCTTTTGAAAAGTGTCTGTTCGTATCCTCTGCCCACTTTTTGATAGGGTTGTTTGTTTTTTTCTTGTAAATTTGTTTAAGTTCTTTGTAGATTCTGGATATTAGCCTTTTGTCAGGACATAGGCATGGGCAACGACTTCATGACCAAAACACCAAAAGCAATGGCAACAAAAGCCAAAATTGACATTAAATTAATTAAATTAAACTAATTAAACTAAAGAGCTTCTGCACAGCAAAAGAAGCTATCATCAGAGTGAACAGGCAACCTACAGAATGGGGGAAAAATTTTGCAAGCTATCCATCTGACAAAGACTTTAATCTTGCTTATCAGAGAAAGTCAAGCCAGAACCAGTATGAATAGGAACTGACCATTGTATAAACATGCTCCACTGGTCATTGATATGCAGTGATTAACCAGCCTTTCACTCTGGCCTACATAAGGGGCAATGCCCTGCTCTGTACAATGCTCTGCACAATGCTCTGTGCAGTTTAGGCTTCCAACAAATAGTGCAGAGTACCTAACTGACACCTTTTGACACATCCCCTTCTGAGTTAGAAGCAAGATTCATTTTCATATAAAGTTTAAGGAATAATTAAAATGTGGCTAAAGGGTCCTATGCCAACTCCAACCATATTTTTACATTGGGTATTTATTTTTAGGCTCATCTTAGAGGTAATTTTATGCAGAAGAAAAATTGGGTTGGATTCTCAGAGATGCTTGTGTCCTTATCTGAATACTTCTGTTTCACTTATTGCATTTTAGAGGTAATTTTATGCAGAAGAAAAATTGGGTTGGGTTCTCAGAGATGCTTGTGCCCTTATCTGAATACCTGTTTCACTTCTTGCAATGCCAAGCAGAGGCACTCATCATCCTGCTTAAAATTCTGTATTTAACTAGTTTAGCAATCTTGTTCATACATAGGAGACTTGGTAGTGAAGTTGGAAAATAATGTTTTAACCTACTAAGTCTTAGAGTCTAGCATAGCTATCAACAAAATTGAACAAAATTAAAAATCTACTCTTAGAAGCACAGAGGACAAGTCTACTTCATGAAGCCAAATGATATTCCAGAGATCAATTACATCAACTTGCTCCATGGGATAAAAATGTGTATTATGAGTACATTAATATTATGTAACATGTAATTTTAAAATCTGAGCTAAAAACTTTTTAAGTAAGATTAGACAATATAATTATCATTCACATATAGAAAAGAAAGTCTTTTCTGACTGTGCATTTAAAATATTTTGAACATTTTCTTACAGTTTCTACCAATTCTATTAGTAAACTAAAATTCTGAGGGCTTCCTTTTGACAAATGTGTATCAGAACAACTGTTCTTTCATAATAAAAGAAAAATATGCTTAGTATTGTGAAGTTTCTTATTCCTGATATACAGGAAAAGGTGAAGAAAGACATGGTTTATTTTTACATGTTAATTACATTTTACAAGACAGTTTTGTTCACTGTGGAACTTAGACTCTAAACCAAAGTAACACATACAGATGAAAGTAGTTTTGTTTTTAGAATATGAAATATCTGAATCTAGACTACATTCAAAGATCTTACCCCATAAAAATGGAATCATTTTCATTTCATGGCTGACTGGCACTCTGCAGGCTATTTATGAAAGATATGGTGTGGATGTTTTAGTTTAGTATCAAGTTTTTCTGAGTGTCCACTGTGAACAGATGAGATAGGGAAGTTTATAAAACTCTAGTCCCGTGTCAAGAATTAAATTGATTTGATAATTTTTGAAATTGTGACTTTTTTCTGTGTGTTCTAACAGACTTCTTTGCCAACAATTAACTTCTCAAACTTTTAGATGATTGTATTTTTTTTTTATTATTTCCCTGTTTTGGTTGTCTACATTTTGAGAGAAGCGATAGAAGAAAGTGGGGAGGAGAGAGAGAGAGACAGAACTACACAATAACACATAACAGAGGTTGATACAATTATGGGAAGAAGACACTAGATGGAAGGAAAATCCTGATCAAATAATTAAAATAAGGGATAAAATAAGTGAATTAAATTTATTGAGTGCTAATAATTCTGATAATGATAGCAATAACAATATAGCCAGTCACTGACTATATACCAGTTACCCTATTAAGTACTTTGTATGGCTTTTTCCAAGTAATCCTCATAAAAACACCATAAAATGATATGTTTATATGCATTTTACAAATAAGAAAAAAACCACTTCAACACAGCAAATAACTTGCTCAAGGCCATAGAACTAATAAATGGTAGAGCTGCGAATTGAGCCAAGAATGATTTGGCTCCAGACTTATTGCAAGACTTTGGACATGTACTATTAACCTCTTAATTTTGTTATTAAATGAAAGTATTGACATTAGAAGAGGTTCATGAACTTATGCAATTTTACCCAACCAAATGAGGGTTTGAACCCAGCTCTTTGTCACTCTACTCTAAGGATCACATCGTTTTGCTGGAATAGGTAAATTGATAAGAATGTTTTAGGGCCTGAGTTTCAAGAAAATAAAGAAAAAATAAAGTATTACTATTTGCCTTAGTAGCAATTCCAGGAGGATTCATAGTGGAAGTGAAGACTCTCTGAGAGAATTGAGAGTTTGAGGTGAGACAATTGGCTCTTTGCCTTGCCTACCTTTTAAGATATATTTTACTTCATTTGATTGGTTTCGGTCACTCTTTCCTGTGAGTTGTTTTGAATCCAGAATCAATTTTATCTGAGTAAGAAAAATAAAATGGAAGCCAAAAAGCATTGGAAAAGAAATGAAAGTACTTCTATGAGGGCCTGTATGTCATGAACCCAGCAATGCTAACATATAGGAGATAGAAGAAACTCACTTCTATCCTGAAGGGTTGTAAAGTATCCTTCAGGAGGAATAAATTATCTTCTATGCACCCCTTCTAATCCACTCTCCACCCTGCATCAGAGAGGTCTTTTCAAAATGCAACCCTGGTCCTGGCCCTTAATTTTGAAAGCTTTTGGTGGGTTCCCATTGCTCTAAGATGAAGACAAAGCAAGGCTCTCATCTACCTCTCCAACCTGCAGCCCTATGTACTTATCAGCTACACTGTGCTTTGCTAGTGTGTGGTTTGCTAGGGCTTGTATTTGTGTGATTTCCTCTTGCCTGTGATTATCCCATTCCCTAGTCTCATGTAGTTTATTCTCATCTATCTTTCAGGCTAAGTCTAGCTTTACTTCCCCAAGAAGCCTTCTCTGACTTCCTTGACTACTATAAACAGTACTTCTTCCTTGGAATAATTGTTAGAGTGGATTTCTTTTCTTTTCTTTCTCTCTCTCTTTCTCTCTGTCTCTCTTTCTCTCTTTCTCTTTCTTTCTTTCTTGAGACGGAGTCTCACTCTGTCGCCCAGGCTGGAGTGCAGTGGCTCAATCTCAGCTCACTGCAACCTCTGCCTCCTGGGTTCAAGTGATTCTTCTGCCTCAGCCTCCCAAGTAGCTGGGATTACAGGCGCATGCCACCACATCCGGCTACTTTTTTGTATTTTTAAGTAGAGATAGGGTTTCACCGTGTTAGCCAGGATGATCTCGATCTCCTGACCTCGTGATCCGCCCGCTTCAGCCTCCCAAAGTACTGGGATTACAGGCATGAGTCACCACACCCAGCCTTGTTAGAGTAGAGTTTTGAAAATTAAATATTTGTCTGCCACTCTAGACTACAGGTGTCCCTAGCACACAGGACTGTGCTTAGTCTTGTATGCCTATCACAGTGTCTGAAACAGAGCAGCTACTGTAGTGTGGTAGCTGATTTTCAAAGTCAACTCCCAATGATACCTGTTTCCTCAATTTATCCTTGAATTTGATAAAGTGACTTGATTTATCAATGGAATTTGGCAGACCTGGCATTTTGCCAGGGCTAGGATTGATCTTTGCGGTGGCTCAGTGGTTTTCATTTTTGTGCTTTTTGGAAACCCTGAGATTTTATGTAAGACATCCAGATATTCCACAAGAGACTCTGGGAAGAATCAATGATCCGCATGGAGAGGAGATGCTCTGGTCTTACACAGGTAAGGAATGAGGCCCAGCTCTCCCAGTGTCTGAGTCATGCCTGTGGTTGACTTTGGCCTCACCCACCATCTGATGATATCTACATAAGATGTTTCAAGTGAGACGTAAAATAACTGCCCATCTGTGCCCAAGCAAACCACGCAACTGTGAGATATAACACAGTAGCTACTGTTTTGTTGCTGTTTTGTTTTGTTTGTGTGTGTTTGTTTGTTTCTGTTTTTGTTTTGAGACGAAGTCTTGCTCTGTCGCCCAGGCTGGAGTGCAATGACGTGATCTCTGCTCACTGCAACCTCTGCCTCCAGGGTTGAAGCAGTTCTCCCACCTCAGCTCCCGAGTAGCTGGGACTACAGGTGTGCACCACCACACCTGGCTAGTTTTTGTATTTTTAAGTGGCTAAGTATGGTTGGTTGTTACATACCAATAGATAACTGAAAAATAAGATGCATAATAGAAAATGTAGAATTTATAGTTTACGTAGTTTTCTCATGACTGGATTCTTGCTATTCAGGATGTAGGGCAAGGTATCAGGGTCAGGCCTATATGGATTTTTTTCCCTTTTTTCTGGACCTGTCAGGCTCATCCTGCACTAATACATGCTAAAGAATAAAAATTAAGTATCAGTCTCTAAATTCTGTATATGTGGTAGATCTGAAAACGCATGTAACTTAAGTTAACTCTTGTTTCACTAGCCTGTATATGCTACAAGAGTCACTTTTATGTTAATGCCAAATTTTACTGTGTTAATGCCAAAATCACTATGGAAAGGCCTCAACCCCCTTCAAAATACAGCCCGCTCTCCCAATATTTCTAGGGTCTGCAGAAGCTTTTTCAGAAGTGCCCAGAAGCCATTCTTCTGGATTACTCTTCTCCAATCTTGCTTCTTTGCTGTACTTATCATTTACTAAGAGTGGCAGTCCCTGCTGGTGCTTCAGTTTTGAGTCTTTGGAGAGAATGCTGCCTTATTCAAGTTTCCTTCCTTCTTCCTGTATACTCAAGTTATGCAAAACATATGAGATACCAAGCCAGCACTGTGCTGCTTTCAGTCCTCACTATATTGAATTCATAATGTGTTCTGTGCAGAAATGTGGAAAATCTCTCATTTTATAATACAAACTGGAAGCATTTGGTAGGCACTGGTCCATAGCAATTTTAGTTCCTAGATTAGTGTTCAATTCTGCTTCTTATGAATTATATTTTGTATTTCATGACCTTACTCTTTGAGCTCTTGATTTCTGCTTCTGGACCATCTTTCTTTTGTCATAAAATGTACCCTATATTTGTAGATAAGTAGTTTTCACAGGTCAATTGCTGAACAGAGTCATTTAGGTGTTGTACACCTCCTTTCATTTTGTACTGTTTCTGTCACTTTCAGTATGAGCTGATATAATTTTTAAAAAACCTTTGTGGGCTTTCTGTGTATTAAATTATAATTCTTGTAGACAAAATATCCTGTATTTCTCCCATTTGAGGTTGTTGTGGTAACATGCCCTTAAATTTCCTACAATCTTTATTATTTAAGAGATATTGCCTAAGAGGCACACCTTAAAATAAGTCTTAATAGAGGACTTTTCTCCTCAACCTGGATTTTATTTTTGCCCTCTGAAACCATTTCTTACTTTGAGAACATTTTCCTGGCAGTGCCTGGGTCTTACAAACAGTTTGTTTTTCCTTCAAAATCCAGCAAGTATCAGTTTCTTTAGTCTTTTCTAAAATTGTTGCCCAAGATCTAAACCTTTCTTTCTTTTATTTCCCTCGTGTTATCAAGGGTCATCTTGAGTTCAGGGACTGTATTATTCTATTTCCCAATCTCTCTAGACTCTCTACATACTACCCCTCTTCAAAGTCCCACAATGGTTTTCCAATGTATATCAACTCAAGCAACTAGGTGGGTGACCAAGGTCACCAGATTTCAAGCACTCACATTGTGAGTTGCTATTTAGGCTTATTTGAGACCTCTGATCACATACAAAATGATTTTGCTGTGGTTAGAGGCACTACCCGTCAACAAAGAGGAGCCTGCACATTTCTTCTGTTCTTATGCTATTTAGCTAATGGCAAGATACTTATCCTCACTGAATTCATTTATCTTTGAAATTATATAATGAATTTACAGGATTGTTTTTGTACTTAGATGTTATATGCAAACTTCCTGTCACAAAGGAAATACCGAGTAAAAGTCATTATTTTAAACATTCTATTTATGGTGCACACACATGTGGACCCATTTTGCTGACATTGTGAACATGGACCCGTTACTGTAGGCATCTTATATACACATTACTTATGTTTAAGAAAGGAATAGCAATGCTTCTCATAGGGATAGTAGGCCAGTAGTTCAGAATTATTTAAAATTTTATGAATATATATATATATATATATTTAGTAGATCTGAAAATGCGTGTAACTTAAATTAACTCTTGTTTCACTAGCCTGTATATACTATATATATGTACAGTATATATGTATATGAGATAAAAAATATAGCTATATACACATAGATGTAAGATATATAAATAAATACACATATATATTGATTACAGGGTTCTATGTCAGACACTTGTTTTGGGCTTTTGTCATATAGGTAATTAAAATTCAAAACAAGACTCCCTGAGGTGATTCTACTGCATAACTGGAGTGGAAAAAGCACTGTTTTTGAAGTTGAAGATGGCACTTGTAAATTACCTGGCCTAAAGTGTAGAGTGCAGTAAGCACTCAATAAAGTTATGTTTACATCTACTACCTTGCACACTTTCCCTCCACTGCCATGGACAAGAGCTTTGTGAATCCTTTAGGAGTCAATAGCAACCTGCCTTGATTATTTTTAATAATCACATGACGTATTTTTAGCTAACTGAGAAGATTACACTCAATACACACAAAATATATAACTATAGTTGCCTATGTTATATGTTATATTACCTCACTGTTTCAAATAAATGGTTGCTTATTCAGCTTTGTGTAATTGAAACATAATAAACTTTTATTTAATCAAAAATATCTCCCCTTTAAATAAAAAATGCTATGTAAAATTAACAGAAATCAGAAAATTGTATTTAATTAATACCCAATATTACTAGGCACTATGAACTGCGCTAAAGAAGGGAGTCCCGAAAATATGACACACTGCATTGTTCCATGACAAGTGCAAATAGACTTTCTCTCATTGGTCATTTCACTAAAAAAAAAAAGAAAATGTACAATAAAATCTTAAGGGATCTAATATCATTTACATTTTTCTTCAATTGCAAAATAAATTTAAATTTGGAAAAGAAAGAGAATCATGTAGAAGATAAATTGCATCCACAATCTTACCATTTAAATTTACGGTTAACAATTTTCAAGCTTTCCTGTTAAACCATTTATCATGCTAAATAGCAACCCACTTCTTAACAAAATGGAATCACACTGTAGATACGTTGCTTAAATTATTACTTAATATTTCAAGTAGAATTTCTGATTTCCTAAGGAATTATTTTAATGACTACATGAAATACCATAATTAACCAATCTCCTATTGTTGGCTATTATCATTTCCAATTTGCTATCTTATAATTATGCTGTGATGAAATATGTATTATTTCTTTGAGATATGTGATCAGAAAGGGAAATACTGGTTCAATGGATCTGCTTATTTTAAGACATGTTAACATATATTTCCTAGCTGCCTTTGAGAGAGACAACCAATTTTACTCCTCCACAACACTTCATTTCTCAAGTTTTTTTTTTTTAAAGCTTTGTCAGTTTGATAGGTCAAAAATAGTATTGCCTTATTTTAATTTAATAGCTACAATTTTGAAACTCATGGTTATTACTTATGGTGATGCTTTTGCGCTTTAAGCCAACAGTTGAACAATAATAATTACCTCAAAAGTACACTTTGACAACAGTTTCACATATATTATTTCCTATAATATCCCCAGAAGCCTTGAAATATAAATAGTGGAACCAATAATCATTAAAGTATATCGCATAGCATAATAATTCGTTCTAAAAGTATTCACATATTGAACTCCCAGTTTCAAAATTTAGGTGAATATTTTTAGTAAGACCTGCCATTCACAGAGTTGATGAAAAAGAAGGAATTTATTCCCTAGGACTAATCCCTTTTGGATAAAGATGAGAAGCTATTATTTCATTCTGGCCTGGTGAGTACATGAGCTAAATGCTGACTAGGGAGGTTTTTTTTCATCTTAGGCTAAGCTTTTTTGGGGCCAACTTCCATAATTTCAATTTCCGTAGCATTACACTGTACTATATTATAAATGCTATGTTCTATTTAAATCTAGGCATTATATTTGCCAAGCTTTCTGTCTACCTCTGTTTTTTTGTATTTGATATGATTTTTATTATAATAGTAACACATTCTTATTGCAGAAGGTAACTACAGAAATGTACAAAGTAAAAGTAAATAATTCCCCCCCTTCTTTGACCTTCAATTCCATTTCTGGAATAAGCCACCATTAGCAGTATGATTTTCATCCTTTGGTATTTTCTAATATATTTTGTACACAGTTGGGACCATTCTATACTTACATTACATGATTTTGTTATTTGTTATTGTACAGTATTTGATCTTGCTTCACAGTATGCTATTAGAGGGATATAA
>NW_012101343.1:1703237-1708893 GCF_000951045.1 Mandrillus leucophaeus
TAATCATGTGTTATATACGTTTCTCTGTTAGTCTTTAAACTATTTATGTACTTTTTGCTATTCAGAAATTGTAATATTTTATGTGGGCTTATTTAATTTTTAAAGGTTTTGGTTTTTCTGTTATGCCTATGAAGGCAATCCCTATTCTAATATTAGTAATATTTTTAATACATGTAGTGTTTTTGTATCTTTTATTTTCGTATTTCAGCCTCACATCTTAATTAAACTAGGATTTATTGTCAAGTAAAGCAATAAGAATATATATTTAGTAGATCCACCCTGTATGTTTCACGTGTGTGTTTACATACTTCCCTAAATTAACAGCTAGTTGTTCTAGTGTTTTCATTAAATAATCCTAAATAACTTAATAAAGTTTCAGTCACTTAAAATGACACCTTAAACATATAATAAATTTTTCTAAATGTATCTACTTTGGGACTTTATACATGTGTGTTTATTCGTTAACTTATTGTTGTGCCAATGCTGTGATTTTAATTATTATGAAATTGTAAGTCATTATATAATGTGTAGGACTAATCCAAATTCTTTCCTAATTTTTATGACTATCTTTATGTTATTTTCCATATAAACATTAGAATTTTTTTTTCAGATGAGAATAAAAAGATAGCAATTAAATGAAGATTTTCATGATTAAACCTTGAGAAAATAGAAGAGAACAAATATATTTCCTTTGGCCATGTTCCCGTTGGCTGTTGGAATAGATAAATAGTTTAGATTTTCAGCAACTTGCTTTATCTAATTGTTTACAGTTTTATTCATTAGTAGCTACTTCACTGATCAGAGGAAGTTTTCTTGTAATGAAATAGGCTAATTCCATTTACTGAAACCGTGTGAAGGGAGTAAAATGACAAGTTTTCATTCAGTAGTGTTAAGATTTCTGTTCATGTGAAACGCCACACAGCTGCATATGGTCTGCTAGCTCTTGGATTCTCAAAGCAACTGGAAAGGCAAAGAAACAGCCTACATAGAGAAAATTGTGAATCAGAGCATGTAGTAACTTCTACTTCATCTCATCATTAGAAATTGAATTAAGTTGAATAAACTGAATTAACTGGTACTCTTAAGCTCAGTTTTTCTTAAAATTGGAGCCATTAAATGCAAGTTCAAATGAAGAGCATAGGGAATGTATGACTACCTTTCTAAACGTAGAACATACCTAACTTATGTAGTTTAAGATCTGAAAGTTCAATGTAAGTCTGTAGTTTGAACCTTGAATTAACTATGTAACAGTACATTAACAATGAAGTTTCCAGGAAAACTTCAAGACAGAATAAATGTGAAATTCTAAGGCCATATTTCCATGTGTAGATTTTCAAAGAAATTAGAAAAAAATCATTTTCAGGCTTCTTGGAGTCCTCCAACCAGCATAAATATAAAGAAAATGGGGTCAGAATGTGAAAGGGGTGGGGGGTGTTAAAAATGATATTTCTTTGAAAAGAGGTATTATTGGACTTTGAGCTTCCGTTTCCTCTTTGAAATAATAACTTTGCTACTTTCTTACTCCAAACCTAGTAAAACAAGTGTCAAGAGAATCCCTCAGACAAAACTGCAATGATTTCCTTGCATTTGTGGGCCAATGCCTGACATACATCTGAAATACAAAGTCAACCCTTGAGTGGAATTTTACCCCACCCAGGAAATCTTGACACCAAGAGAAAGATTATCTTTTTGGTCATGGAATCAATAAAATGACTTCATTGCGGTGGGTGTTCATTCTCAAAGTTTACAGGGCACAGATAAATAAGAGTATTTGCAATGAACCATAACCCGGCAAGAGGTTGCCTTCAATCCTGTCCAATGACATTGTCTGGAAAAGTAAGACCTGAACAGCAAAGGGCAGTAAATCTATTGTTGTTTGACCAGAGGTAGACGAAGGAAACACAAGATATATAGCTGCATCTACTCAAGCTGAGACAACTTCAGGAAGTAAGGAGTCAACAGTTGTTAAATCCCAAGGAGTCAATGGAAATTTGTGCATCAGGGAAAACATAAGCCACACCCACCCAGGGTCACCAGCTTTAAATGTCTGTCTCACAAAAAACTGGAAGCCACCGACCAAGTAAGAATAGATCTCCCAACTGCCAAGTCCTCCCATGACCCAGATTTAGCTTTATCCAATTAAATCAGCAGTTAGAAAATAGAGGGTGAGGTAAGAGTATGAAGGAGAAAAAAACAAAAACCAAAACAAAAATACCTCCCTTCCCCCACTACAAGACTTGAACCTGAAGATGGCCTACTCTGTGTAAGAATTTTTAAATATGCTAATTCAAAAGTAAAATTTGATTACAATTCTGGACTGAAAATGCTAATACTGTTTACGTTGTTTAAAGTGAGCCTAGGATTGCTATGATCTAAGACAGTGCCAGAAAAGTCTTTAATCTTGTCATGATTTTGTCCGGAAAAAGAGACAGCCTCCACTCTCCAATTAAAACATAAAATGGTGATGAGAAATGTGTTGATAGCTATACTTTCTAGTCAGTGAAATGAACAGTTAACAAATAAACTGTATGAAATTATAATTTAATATAAATTTTAGACCAAAATAATTATTTCAACACACAACTGAGATATCCTGGAGTCCTGAGAAAATATCTTCTTCCTCCAAGCTAATCATTTCTGCCTGACTTAAATCCATGAGTCTTGAGCCATCCCTCTACTCAACTCAAACTAGTATAAAGATTCAAAATCCTTAGGCTGATATCTGAGCTCTGGATTCTCAGATTCTGTCCACTTGGAGGACCGATGCTTGGCATATTCTGTTCATTTGAGTCTCTTTCTGCGGGAACTGAGGATGGATAATTATGACCCTCTGTCCATCAGAGTCTCCTCCATGGCATCTCTCTTAATCCCTACAGTATACTTCACCCTCCAGTGACTCTCTATTGGAAAGGATAATATACAGAATATTTGTATGTCTTTAAACTCACAAAAGGTGTATTCTTTCAGCTATTCATCCATTCATTCATTTGTCCGTGTATTAATTGTTCACTTAAATTTATATTTTACAAAATGTCAGATGATAAATGTTAAAAACAAATGGGAACAATGAAATTACTTCAAAATCCTAAATGGAAGGTTTGCAGTCTTGGAATCGTGGGTGAAAATAATAGATGAGTGTTTGCCAAGTCTTTTCATCATGTAAATAGAAGGATATATGAGGAAGATTAACAATGACAATTTCTTTGGAGAGGGTTACTGGGGGGCTGTACATGTCTCTTTTTTGTCTTCAAAAGACCATGGTTTACTGCCAGTCTCTGGAAAGTGAGTTTATAGCCGACCAGCTAGATAGTACTCTCCACCATGGAACACTGCAGAAACATATCCACACAAACATACGAAAAGCATCATGAAAGAAAAAGCCAACGTTTGGAGATCCACCTTTTTGAGGGCATTAGCTTCAGATTAAAACCACACCAATAAAATAAGGCCTTTTTAAATCCTTTACCTCTAATCCTAACTGTCTACTGAGCCTAACTCTTGAAAACATAGAAATAAAAATTTAAGAATGTGGTAAAATGGTGAATCAAAGAAAGTAGACATAGAAACTGCTCACTTGTTCCTGTCAATCTTTGAGTCCTGGGTCATGCAAGGATAGTGATAGGGAATTAAGAAGCTTTAAATTGATTGAAAGACTAAAGCTTCTATATTAGATTGCATTGGACTTTTTAATATCTAAGAATGGGCATAGACAATATAGGGAAATTACTTCATGATTTCATAGTAACCAGCTTAGCATTTTCAGCCAATTGGTTATACAGTATGTTTAAGAAGCTCAATACCTAGAAATATAGAGAAGCTGCATATAAATAAAGTGAAATTCATTTATTCAAGCAGTATTTATTGCCCATGTGCTATATGCTAGGGATGGTTCCAGGTATTGGGAAAAATAGCATGAACACTGTGTTAGATGCCTTAAGAAATATTTAAGAAAAGGTACTTTGAAATTAAAGTAGTTAATTCTGTCCTGGGGTCTATAGGAAGGCTTCATGAAGGTAATGTTTTTACATACTTTCACAGAGGGAGAAGTTTGTCAACATATGAACTACCAGGTAGAAAAAACTGTGTGTTTAGAAGGAGAAAGGGAAAAGGTTGAAACGGTACAGTAGACATGTACTGTGTGTCAGCATGTCTTGGGGAAAGCATGAATATTGAGTCAAACAGAGCTAAATTTACATCTAGGTGAAATCTTAGCTGAGTAACAGCTAACAATTTTGTGAGCCTATCTGAAGTTGTCAAGGTTGTGGGTGGTTTTCTGATCTTTTCTAATACTCACTTTGCCAAAATTAGAATGCTTCAAGTGACACTTTTGCCTGACAGGAGAACATGTTATATTACAAAAATCACATGTTTTTGTCTAAGGAGGAATTGTTTACCTATAATTTTGATGAAGACAGATAAATAAACCAAGTCGTGATCAAAGAGTGAAAGATGTCATAGATCCTAAAACTATTAGTCATAAGGCAGAGCTACATGTTTATAGAGATGCATGTTTATATGGTTTGGCTCTGTGTCCCCACCTAAATCTCATCTTGAATTGTACTCTTGTAATTCTCACATGTTGTGGGAGGGACCAGGTGGGAGATAATTGAATCATGGGGTCATTTCCCCCATACTATTCTCGTGGTAGTGAATAAGCCTCATGAGATTTCATGGTTTTATAAGGGGTTTCCACTTTCGCTTCTGCCTCATTTTCTCTTGCTGCCACCCTGTAAGAAGTGCCTTTCACCTCCCACCATGATTTTGAGTCTTCCTGAGTCACATGGAATGTGAGTCTATTAAACCTTTTTTCTTCCCAGTCTCCAGTATGTCTTTATCAGCAGCATTAAAAATGAATGAATACAGTAAATTGGTGCCAAGAGAGTGGGGAACTGCTGAAAAGATGCCCAAAAATGTGGAAGCGACTTTGGAACTGGGTAACAGGCAGAGGTTGGAACATTTTGGATGACTCAGAAGAAGACAGGAAAATGTGGGAAAGTTTGGAGCTTCCTAGAGACTTGTTGAATGGCTTTGACCAAAATCCTGATAATGATATGGACAATAAAATCCAGGATGAGGTGGTCTCAGATGGAGATGAGAAACTGTTGGGAACTAGAGCAAAGGTAACTCTTGTTATGTTGTAGCAAAGAAATTGGCAGCATTTTGCCCCTACACTAGAGATTTGCGAAACTTTGAACTTGAGAGAGATGATTTAGGGTCTCTGGCAGAAGAAATTTCTAAGCAGCAAAGCATTCAAGAGGTGAGTTGGGTGTTGTTAAAGGCATTCAGTTTTAAAAGTGAAACACAGCAAAAAAGTTCAGAAAATTTGCAACCTGACAATAGGATAGAAAAGAAAATCCCATTTTCTGAGGAGAAATTCGAGCCTGATGTAGAAATTTGCATAAGTAACAAGGAGATGAATGTTAATCAACAAGACAATGGGGAAAATGTCTCCAGGGCACGTCAGAGATCTTTGTGGCAGCTCCTCCCATCACAGACCCAGAGACCTAGGAGGAAAAAATGGTCTTGTGGGCTGGGTCCAGGGTCCCTCTGCTGTGCACAATCTAGGGACTTGGTGTCCTGCTTCCCAGCCACTCCAGGGATAACTAAAAGGGGCCAAGGTACAGATCAGGCTGTTGCTTCAGAGGGTGCAATCCCC
>NW_012101343.1:1713429-1716096 GCF_000951045.1 Mandrillus leucophaeus
TGTGTGTATGTATGTGTCAGACATTAGGCTATGTGGTCTAGATACTTTAACTTAATTCTTCCAACAATCTTATGCCATTGACATTATAATCCATACAACTTATGTTGAGGGTGAGACAGGTTAAGTAACTCATCCCCAGTTATGTACCTATTAAGTCACACATCAGTTTTCTTTGATTCCAGAATCCATAACTGTATGCACCATTGAACACTGTTCATTATTTGAATCAGGTTTTATTACAGATATTTCCATTCCATTTCCCAGAATTTTATAGTAATCTCTGGGAAGCTGGGACAGTAACAGAGGATGGGTAAGGGCCCGCCATGAAAAACACCCAGTGATCCCTTCTCTCTGATTCCTACCTTTTGTCACTGGCTTAGGTCTCATTAGTTTTCTTAACTTTCTCTCCCATGAAGAAGTTATTGCTTTATCTGATACTCTCCTACAAGCGTCAGAGGCCAACCTTGTTGTTGGTCCAACTTGGTTGTTGAGATTCCCTCGATGTAACTACTCATTTCCCCTTTCACGTTTCTTTGGCTTTCCTTCAGATCAATCCTTTGGTGTCTTCTTAACATGTTAGATTACATCTAAACTCCCAAGAGGTACCCAATTTAGATTATCTCAGTTACTGTTTTCACCATCATCAATATCAGTATCATTATCTCTATAATCATCAATATATTGGTTAGATATTGAGAACATCTTTCGTGGCTCTTTTGTTGATGTCAACAATGTGGGAATTATGTGAAAATCAGTCACATAATAGGCAAGTTTATGGCTTCTTACCTACTGGTGGACTGTGAGGGATTCACTCTTTCCAGTGGTCAATTACATGGCCATTTTTACCCAAAGGTTTACTTTGGAGTAGTGAACAGGTGTGCAATGTGATGGTTTCCATATGACACTTGCTGAGCAGGATGCTTGGATATGCAGATGCATTTTCTGACTCTGTCAGTATGGGGATATTTTTGTTTACCTGGTGGCCAGATGGAAGTTGTACAAGTTTAATCTAGGGGTTTGACAGGTTATTTCTTTGGACAGCACAGCCAAGACATGCTGTTCACCTAAGTGCTCCCAGTTTCAGCTTCAAATGTACATAGTTTCTGCCAAGGCTAACATCTCATTTTCCACCCTCTCTCCAGCAGGGAGATTCTCTTGCCAAGCCCACTTAAAATAGCTTCTTCAGTTGTGGCTGGTACTTGCTAACTCCTTTAGGGCAGACTACTTCTAAACTTTAAGTCATAATATCACCTATTACAAAATTAATGTACAGTGAAAAGTCCCCTGGTAACATGGGCAGAGGGAAGGAATAATTCTAACCTTCTGTCATCTCAACATTTTGACAGTTGCTTAAACACACTTTGTAGGATGACTGGCCATATCCACAATCACTGAGATCATTTAAAGCCTATTTTTCCAGTAAATTCCACTTAGTCCAGTAAAAATGTTCCAAATACCTCATTGTATATTCAAATTTGCAAACATAAATGCCTTATAAGTGACACCATCTTATAAACATTCCTGAGGGACTTAAGTATCTAAGACATAATCATTGTTTAATAATACTTAAAACAATGATTCTGAAAACTTGTTTCATGGGAAGCATTTTGCATTTTTCTGAGTCAATTCTCACTACAACATTGCTAAATAGCAATTATCACATTTTACTTATGAGAAAACCAAGAGCCAAATGTACTAATTTTATATTCCAAGGCTGTAGACCTAAGATGGATAGGCTTCTAACCAAGGTTTGCTAATGCTAAAACCTAAGTACTCTTCTCATATTTATTTTCAATATTAAAATGAACAAAAGTAATGAAACCATTTGGAGAAGAAGTAAACCTATATAATACAGAATATTACACAAAATTCGACTAACCTTCTTAACTATTTGTGGCATCAGTGGCAGTGGGAGCAGTGTAGGAGTAATGGTGTACACAAAGGTATTTTTAATTTGGGTGCTACATTTGGAAGGTACTTTAGAATTCCTTCAGTCTAATTCCGTTGTAGTGTTACTTCCAGGAGTGTGATCTAGGGAGGTTAACTCACTTGCCTAACTCCACATATTATTTAGGGGGCAACTTTAGGAACAGAACTCAATCATTCTGACTTATGATACAAAATGGAATAACTAAATTTGCCTTAATTTTGTACCCAGTAGTGGATGGTCTCTATAACCACTCGAGTAATTGTACAAGCTAAGATTTGCTAAAATTAAGGAATTAATTTATGTAGATAAATTTAATATTTTTGTCAGTTGATTTAAAGAAGATTTACATAAGTGTTAAGAGTAGTACAATTTTATTAAAGGTACATTTTCTTATACCATAAAATGAAAAGTTGGAAATAATGGTCTATAAATGCAAAATTTATTTTTTAGAGTTTTTTAGGGGTTATATTCAGTTTTTATAAGAACTGAGATCTTTGTCCTGGGAACTTGTGCTTAACTTCTGACCCTTGGCTTTTTATTTCTCAAACACCTCAGAAAGAGGAGGAACTAAATATCAATACAGACTATTTGTGACTTCTGATGATTTCTGCTTTGGTAATCCCAGGTGTTAAGAGCACAAAACAATTCTGAATAGAGTCCAAGGTCAGCTGCTATGCAAATGGGAGCTATGCTGTCATGGCTTTTCTTTCCAACCAGAAAATCCAGGTGTAAAGTTT
>NW_012101343.1:1716770-1719173 GCF_000951045.1 Mandrillus leucophaeus
TGCGGATTTGAGTCTCTGATGAGAAAAAAAATACATGAAATAGGTTTTCCTACATTCAATGTAAAATATTTAAAATGACGTATCTCTTCATGTGACTATTTATAAAATAAACTATGTGAGGCAATGGATATGTTAATTTGTTTGATTGTGGTAATCATTTCACAATGTACATGTATATCAAAATATCACTTTATACACCTTCAATATATACAGTTCTTGTTAGTTACACCTCACAAAGCTGGAAGAAAATAAGTTTTTGATCAAATGAAAGACAACTAACGGAGATTATGCTGTAAGATGAGAGCTAAGTAATCAAATAATAAGATAATCAAATAATCAAATAATAAGAAATCATTATTTTCCTGCCTTCTGTACCTCATGCTTCTAGTCATTTAAGACACTTTTGACCAGGTGTGGTGGTTCATGCCTATAATCCTAGCACTTGGGAGGCCGAGGTGAGCAGATCACCTGAGGTCAGGAGTTCGAGACCAGCCTGGCCAACATGGTGAAATCACGTCTTTACCGAAAATACAAGCGCCGGGCATGGTAGCACTTGCCTGTTGTCCCAGCTACTTGGGAGGCTGAGGCAGGAGAATCGCCTGAACCCTGGGGCCGGAGGTTGTAGTGAGCTGAGATTGCACTGCTACACTCCAACTTGGACGATAGTGCAAGACTCTCTCAAAAAAGAAAAAAAATACATATTGAGAACTTTTAACAAAATCAATGTCCCGAGTTCTGGGGTTTCCAGTACTGTTTTCCATTAGTGGATATTAAGTTGCATTGCAACACAGAGCCTGAGAGATTATTTTACCCAATTTATTAAATCGAGTACTGACTAGCAACAGTAATTCAAAGATTACTGGTAGAAAGTCACCAACTACATAAAGTCTTACCCGCTATGTTGTTAATGATCTGTCAGGATTTTAACCGTCATCTTCTCCCTTCCACACACATCGAAGACATTTGGTCACGGTGAAACAAACAAGCTTATTACTTTTTTGGTAGAGGAGGGGTTGTTTGTTTTGCCTTTCCATTTTGAACCTCCTTGCTTCACACAAACTACTTAGCAAAATCTACTGATTGGGTTTATAAATACTTGTAACAGCACATTTAACCCGTACTTTGAAATCTCCATTAAGCTTTGATATAAAGTGCACATTATTGATTCAAATAGTCTGTTGGGAATGTCAAACAAATTTCAAGGCTAAAAAACACCCTTAATAATAATATGCCACAGCCAATATGAATAATATTCACTCTCTCCTTAGCACTGTGTTGAACTTTATGTATACATTTTAGTTAATTATACAAGCGATTCTATGAGGGTGATACAATTATTTTCTGTAATTTACAGAAGAAAAATTTAAAACCTAACAACGTTTAGATAATAGTTAAGAAGTTGGGATTCAAACACAGTCTGATTGCAAATTCCTTGTACTTATTTGCAGCATTAAATTGCTTCATACAATACTTTGCTGGACAGTGTGGTATCCAAATAAAAAAAGATGTGTAGTAGCTGCTCAACAACTCTTCACTATTTTAAAAGTAGCAGGAATAGTGCTTATTCTCCTAGGAAAGCAAAAATCCTTATTTCACATATCATAAATTTATCATCATCTTTTTCAATGCATACAATTTACCACTGATTATATCTAGATGTGTGGTTTAATCTTGAATTACTGCTTCTGTGTGCTAGATGTATAAACAAAGTCTGATTTATGTCATATGTAAAATAGAAACATAGAAAACTATAATACCATTGCATAAATGAGATAATTTATTCAAAGTCCCTAATGGTGGTACCCAGCATATAAATGTCAACATATGTTAATTCCTTTCCCTCAGAAATCATCACTATTCTCTTTCTTGAAACGCAAGTTTCTGCAAATGTTTATCAGATATATTCAGATAATATATTCCAACACTATTTGTTGTTAACTGATTTAAAAGGCAAGCACGAACTTTGTAGAATATTTGGAAATTACAGGATGTAATATAAAAGACAAATAAAAATAACTTTTTCAGTTTGAGTACTGTCAGAAAACAGATGGCATGCTCAATTCAAGTAATTTTGCAATGCTTAGAGAAATTAAGAAGTTTCCTAGAGGACCAATACTGGAGAGCCATTACCACCCCTAAGCCTGAAAGGAGAAGTGGAGGGAATGGTGGAACCCCACGATGGTAGCAATATGGAGAGGGATTCTTGACAGAAGCCTTGGCCTTCATTAGATAAATATAGCTAAGCCACCGTGGCTTAGCGGGGATAGAGAAAATTAATTCCCTGATGTCATCTTCCTACTACTTCTGAAAGTTCTTTTGATAACTTCTTTTAACTGGAGCGCTAGGAAATCACATAAAGGAGAATGTCAAGGTCAGCCTCCCAAGATTTAGAGTAGGATGGAA
>NW_012101343.1:1719868-1721324 GCF_000951045.1 Mandrillus leucophaeus
GTGATTGTTAGAAGCATAAATTTAGCTATCTTTATTTCTATATAATCCATATATCCAACCATCCATTTATCTCTATATTTATATTTAATGTATTGTATGTATTAAATATTGTAACCATATAGTTATAGAAATATATATTTATAGATGCATCTTTATCTTGCCACTGTTTTCCATTTTCAAGTAGGCCTTCTCACTTATAACAGGTAGCAAAGATGGCCCTTGGGAATTAGAGGTGATGGTATAAAATTTTAGCAATGCAGCAGAAAGAGAAATCCTCCAATATTTCTAGCAAAAGCCTATAGGATCATTCTCATAATCTGCTTTGGGCCATTTTACCATCACTGAAGAAATAACTGCAGATATCTATATGTAGAGAGAAAGACAGAATACTCTTGCAGTTGAGGCATAGGTAAAACCTGTTGATGTCTCGCTTTTAGATATCCTCCTAAATATTTCATAACTTTTTTTGTGAGGCACATACCTAAATATTAGGTTTCAATGACAAGATTCTATTACCTAGAAAGATTTCTAAAAGAAAAGATAATGTCAGCCTTGGAAGAAACAGTTAAATTGTTTGAATCCAGCTTTGTCAACAGCCTAAGCGCAGAAGGAAAAGACAAGAGTCGTTTACTGAAAGATACGTAATAACGTGTAAGGTGACTTAGATACTAGGGAAAATGAAACATGAATTTTAAAAATCAAAACATACAAACAAATCATCCTTGAAAATAAAACATTCCTCCAAAACTAAAAATTAGATGGAAAGTAAATAAAAGCACATTAACCATGGCAGCTGAAAGCAAAATGGTCTTTCATAATTTGTATATCTGTGGGATCTACTGAAAATGAATCTTAACCATTAACCAATCATTAAAGTAATAAAAGGTTCTAGGAATATGAATCAAATAATATTAAAGATTTGACAATGTAGGAGAGTGACAAATGTGTAAATAAAAATACAATTTAATCCAACAAATTTTTCAAGCCAGCCAAACAAAAGTATGGTCTTTGCATGTTTAGTGAACACTTGCAATTATATGTGTAACAAGTTGCTTACTAACCTCTTATTTTGTATCTGAACTCTCTAGTGCCATCTCTTTAAAGAAGGCCTCTAGAAAAATTATGTGTATGTGCAAGACATCATAGTCTCTAATGAACTGTGTCAGTTCAACATATAAAGCTATCTCCTTTGGGTACTATTAAACCAAGTTCTCTGAATTACTAAAACTTGTGCTATAATAGGGTATGGTAGGCAGAATTATAGAATGGCCTCCAAGTTTCCTGTCTCCTGGTATATTCATCCTGAGTAATTCCCCTCTGTGGGTATGGGTGGGACTGTGAACATGATGAGATTCATACCCATGAGAGGATATACTATATAGCAAAAATGAAAAGTTTGTTTAGATATAATAAAGGCCCCTAATCAGTTGATTCTGAGTTAGTAAATAGGAAGCAC